>NW_024070201.1:47300938-47654571 GCF_014754425.2 Oryx dammah | reverse complement strand
ATGATTTTTGCATGTGTCAATAAAATTATATGACTTTTTCTTGTTACATCTTTTAATGTGGTGGGCTTCACTGTTTGAGTGTTCAGTCATGTTTGCATTCTTGAGACAAATCCTACTTTGGATCTGTGACATGTTATTTGTCTTTATTTTGTAGGATTCAATTTACTAATGTATAGTTGAAGATTTTAACATCTATATTCATGAGTATTGATCTATAGTGTCTTTTCTTGTACAGTTTTCATCTGGTTGTCATTATGAGCAAGTTTGGCCTCATAAAACAAGTCTGAAAGTTGTTTCCTTTCCCTCTTAGCTTCTAGATGATATTGAAAGTAACTGGTGTTATTTCTTCCTTAAATATTTGATAAAATTCACTAAGATATAGATGTAGAAAAAACATTATTTATGTATTCTTGAGTGTATTTTGATAGTTTGTTCCTTCAACAAATTCATCTGTTTCATCTACATTGTCACATTTATGTGCATAGAATTGTTTGCAGTATTCCATTATCTCATTTTGTTATCTATAAGGTCAGTATTGATATGTCTTCTTTATTTTTTAGTTTTTGATGTTGGTGATTTCTCTCTGTGTCAATTAAGTTACAGATTTATGAAAGAAACAGGCTTTGGTTTCATTAATTTTTTTAATCTTTTGTTTTCAATTCAGTTTTTATTTTTAGTATTTCTTTCCTTATATTGTTTCTGATTTATTTTGGCCTCTGTATTCCATCTTTTTAAGATGGAAACATAATTTAGATATTGTTATTTTTTCTAATGTAAAAATTAATGCTATCATTTGCCATTAAGAACTAGCTTACCTACCATAGAAATTCTGGTTTCTTGTATTTTTATTTCATTACATTTGAAATATTTCCTAATTCTCTTTGACACTTCTTCTTTGAGCTATGTATTACTTAGATACTCTAATTTTCAAATATTTTAATATTATCTTTTTTGATATATAATTTTGTCATTGGCAATGAGTTTAACTGCATTAGGTCAGAGAACATATCAATACTTTGAATCATGTGCTAATTTTTCTTAACAATTGTATGTCCACTTAAAAAGAACATTTATTTTTGGTTGTTATACAGTCTTTTATTTCAAATACTTTTGCTCATATTTATTTATTCTCAGTTTTCAGTCAACTACGTTTTTACTTTTGCCTTGGTTTCCAGGAAACTAGACCAGTCAAAGCAACAGCAGCAGTGGAGAAAGCAATATGTGGGCTTTTCTGGAAATGCAGAGTTGCAGAGGAAATTTGAATATTCTCTAAGAAATGTTCAGGTAGTAAGTAATACAGGGATAATCTCCACAGTATAATAAGAAAATGTGGGAGAAGCCTGAGATATTCTGCTTTTCTAAGAAGATATCTACATTTTATTTTACTTAAAGTATTACCCTTAACTCCAATCATTATATTATCTTTCATATGCCACCTGTTCAGAAATTTTGTTACCTGTGTCTCCAAGACATGTCTAAACCTAATTTCGCAAATTCATTTCAATCAACGTTATCCAAACCATTATCATCTCTTCTGAATTGCTGCAATATCCTACTAATTTGTCTTTATCTCTCAGTTTTCTCAACTCCTACAAACTTTAACTGATTCTATAAATAGCAGCCAGCGCAACCTCATTAAGATTTAACTTAAATGCTGCCATTACCTTGCTCAAAATCATCTAATTATTTTCCATTTCATTCAACGATAACCCAGAATTCTTAGTACAAGCTATACATGGTTCATGGTACAATATCATACCATTTTCTCTTTTATTTTCTACTGTTTTCCCCACATCACCACTTATCATCCTAGCCTCGCTGTCCCCTCACCCCACCCTTTTCTCCGACTAAAGTCACCCATGTGAACCTCCGATTTGCACATTAAACTGTCTATCAGGTATTAGCATTAGAATATTTGACATTCACCTTCAATTAACATATCCAAAACTATTTTTCTCCAGTGTTTCCCATATCACTAAGAGTAAATACATCCTTAAAATTGCTTATGATAACATTTCCAAAATTATTCTCTGTAAGTCTTTCATATATCCCATTCAAATCAACAAATGCATTTCACTTTTCTACCAAAATATCCAGAACACATATTTATCTAATAAAATTATTGCCAGCTATTATTTATTTCTTGGATATTTGTAATAACAATGTAGTATATTATCAGTTCGAAATATTCACTGAACCTGCCTGATAGAGTCTCTTACTGTTGGAGTGTTATTTTTCAATCCTAGTGACATTCATTTTCATCATGTGATTTGCATTGGCCAATATAAGATTTAACTGCGTTATTTATGAATGAAGATTTATAAGCCATAATTTAGTTTCAGAGTCTCTTTTTCTCTATGACACAATAGCAGTAGTTAATTATAATGGCATCACCTTCACAATAAGTTCCAGACTGAGGCAACAAAACTGAAAAATGAGTGAGAAATATATTTTTGCTGTTATTATTATAAGTCCATGTGAGTGGAGGAATTAATTTTAATATAATATTACTTACATTTCAAGTATCAAGTTCATGTTACTTGATATAATAATGATAAATCATCCCCGTTCTCAACCATTTCCATTTTTAGCCAAAGATCAAAATAACAATCAGAATTATCCTCTGAAAATACAGTTCAAACCTTGCCTATTTGAAAAAATACCCTGGGTTTCTCATTTTACTCAAAGTAACAGACTAACTCTTACATCTGTTACAAGGGTACACATCCTCTAGACCCTTTTTATGTCTTAGAATATGCTTCTTCCAAGTGATCCCTCCATTGTATATTTTTTTCTAGTTACCTCAGCTTTCTTACAGATAACAAAAAATGCAAGGTATGTGCAACTTCAGAGTCTTTTAATTTTGTGCTTTTGTTTTATTTTGTTTTGCCTGTAACATTCTTCCCCAGATATTCAAGAGGTTCATATTCACCAAACATTGGAACACATTATTGTAAATCACTTGCTCTCCAATTCCTGTGTCTCCTCAAAGACACTCTAAATATAGAACACCATAAAGTATCCACTAAAAAACTATAAGACTAATAATAAATGAAGTCAGTTAAATCAGAGGATGTTAAATCAATATACAAAAATAAGTTACATTTCCAAAAGGTACAAACTAACTATCCAGAAAAGATATTAAAAATCAACCCCATGAACAACAGTGTCAGCAAATTCCTTGGTGGCTCAGTAGTAAAGAATCCATCTGTCAAGTCAGGAGACACAGGTTCAATCCCTGATTCAGAAAGATCCCACATGCCATGACACAACTAAGCCTGTGCACCACAACTATTGGGCCAGTGCTCTACAGCCCAGAAGCCTCAGCCACTGAGTCTGTGAGCTGCAGCTACTGAAGGCTGCAAGCCCTACAGCCCATGCTACACAGCAGGAGGAGCCACCACAATAAGGAGCCCATGCACCACAACTAGAATGTGGCCCCCACTCTCTGCAGCTAGAGAAAAGTCTGGGTAGCAATGAAGACCCAACACAGCCAAAAATAAACAAAATTATATACAAAAGCAATAGCGTCAAAAACAATACAATAGAAAGGGATATATGTAACCAAGTATATGAAAATTATAAAGCAATGATGAATGAAACTGAAGAAGACACAAATAAGTGAAAAAAATATCCCATGCTGATAGAATGGAAGAAATAACACTGTTCAAAGATCCGTAATATTCGAAGTGATCTCCAAGTAAAATGCAATCTTGCCTTTCAGATTTCCAGTGGAATTTTTACAGAAATAGAAATAATCCTTAAATTTATATGGAAGTGCACAATTTCCTAATATTTTATAATTTATATAAAATTATATATAAAATCAATAGCATCAAAAACAATAGAATAGTAAGGAATATACATAACCAAGTAGATGAAAAAACATTAAAGCACTCTAGAGCAGGAAGAACAAAGCTGGAAGATCATCCTTCCTGATTTCAAATATATTACAGAGCTACAATAATCAGAACAGTATAGTACTGGCACAAATCAGAAATACAGACACATGAAAGACAGCCCAGCAATCAACCCACCCATGTATAGGCAACTGATGTGTGAGAAGAGAATCAAGAACAACATACAATGGGGAAAGCATTATCTTTTCAATAAATGGTTTGGAGAAACTCTCTTACCTGATCCAGTGGCACTACAGATATGGACCCACTCGCTTAGGGCATTTGCTATCTCTTGCAGAAAAACATCCAATCTTTGCTGGTATTATCTCCAAATCAGCAACTCAGCAGCACCTTCAGAACCTGTTTCATCACTTAGTTAGGCATACAACTTCTGTGTCCTGTGGTATGTAAGAAGACCAATGGATGCCATGGCCATGTGCCCACAGCTTCACCCCATTACTGTAAACTTTGTTTGATGTGATAGTTTGTAAGGTCCTTTTCTTGCATATAAATTATTTTGTGAACACTCAGTTAGCTTTGATGGCTGAGGTCCTACAAGCAGAGAAGTTAATCTCAAAAAGAAAACTGGCTGAATATATGTCAGTTCCAATAATGATGAATTGTAGATCCTTTCAGAATGAAAGAGGTCCAGTGTAACTAACGTGCCATTAAATGTCTGGATGGTCTTCTCAAAGGATGGAATTGTATCAGCTCTGTCTGGAAGGTAGGACATCCTGCAGTAGCAGTAACAAGAGTAGCCTTTGTATGTGGGAACCCAAGGAATTGAGACCATGCAAAACCTCCATCTCTACTCCCAAGTCTACTGAATACATATGACATTTGTTCTAGCACTGGAGGTGACCAGTGACAGATGATGACTGCCAGTCAATCCATTCCAATAGTTGTGCCATGTTCCTTCTATCCTCAGTGCTCTGAATATTAACAGTAAATGTAAACATCTTTACACTTGTGCCCTCTGCTTTGAGTTAACCGCATGTTTCTTTCCCAGATTTCCTTTTCCCAAGGTTCCATTATTTCTCCATTCAGCCTTCTAACCAATTATTCTTTCAAACTTCCCAGGAGTCTGTAGACATTTTTACTTCAGGGCACTTTTTTAACACAAAATGTATGACCAGGAATACCACTTGAAGCTATAACTATTGGGTGCACTTGCTGTAGTCAGATGTTCCAAATGCCAGGTGTATTTCCCTTTATTAATATCTATCAGAGTCACTCTTGATCCTAACAGAGTGGTGCTATAGTACAGAGGCAGTCCATTTCAAGGTTGTACAGATATATGCACTCAGAAGTTAAGTTTTACTTGTTTTCTTTTCCTTCAGCTGGTCACTATAAACCATCCTGAGACAACAGACGTGACTTGGAGAAGTGATGGTACAAAAGTGATAGGTGACAGGGGCAAGTGGGAAACTGGTTTATGGTGATTACTTGTGTCCTCTGGCCCTGCTTGTACCTGGTCCGAAAGGTAGAATTTCCATCTTACAATGAACTGGGATGGGCCATATGACTTAGTTGATATGACAGAATTTAGGTAATAATTTGTAGTCTGGACACAGAATCACATTTCATTCCATGGTCAAGTGCCCTGTACCTCTGGTACCTAACAAGGTCAAGTAAAATAACAAAAAAGAAAAATCTGTGTTAATTTCATGTTGCAGTAACTCCTTGTTGGCTAAGGATTCTTTTCCAAATCAGTTTAGAATTTCTCCAAATAAATCATAAAATAGTGTCTATTTTCAAAATAAAGCACATGGGAAGGGAGATTCTTTTTCATAATGCCAAGTATGAAATATCTTTTTAAGACTCTCAATCAGACTCATTATGATGGGAGGTGGGGGTGGGAGGTGGAGCGAAGAAAGGGGGAAAAAAAATTAGTGAAGGATTTCAAGGAGAAATTAGTAATGGAAAATATAGGGTAGAAACTTTGCTTCCCTACTTCTAAAAAATGATATATATATATATAAAAAACTAGCATCACAGCAAGAAACATATGAGTGCGGTATATATGGCAAAACTGTTCGATGCATATTTCCACAGAGTCCCATACGTTTTTCCAATGAGTCAACTCTTCCCGTGAGGTG
The DNA here is from genome assembly GCF_014754425.2 of Oryx dammah. Taxonomy (NCBI): domain Eukaryota; kingdom Metazoa; phylum Chordata; class Mammalia; order Artiodactyla; family Bovidae; genus Oryx; species Oryx dammah. Next base: position 47,648,573 of record NW_024070201.1, on the reverse strand, counting down.
GCCAAAGTACTGGAGTTTCAGCTTTAGCATCATTCCTTCCAAAGAACACCCAGGGCTGATCTCCTTGCAGTCCAAGGGATTCTCAAGAGTCTTCTCCAACACCACAGTTCCGCAGGAGGAGAAGGGGATGACAGAGGATGAGATGGCTGGATGGGATCACCGACTTGATGGACGTGAGTTTGAGTGAACTCCGGGAGTTGGTGGTGATGGACAGGGAGGCCTGGCGTGCTGCAATTCACGGGGTCGCAAAGAGTCGGACACGACTGAGCGACTGAACTGAACTGAACCATAAGTTTCTTCAGTAGAACTCACTAAAACCTGATGCATAATGATATTATCTAAAGTCTTGCAACACAGAGGAAGAAATACTCAGGCTCTATGTAAGGAACAAGAAGGGCAATGCTGTTCTTTGCAGACTGGAGAATACTGCCACAATAAATATTGCCTCCTAGACTAGGCACAGAGAAGGAAATAGCAACCCACTCCAGTATTCTTGCCTAGAGAATCCTGTGGATTGAGGAGCCTCGCGGGCTGCCATCTATGGGGTTGCACAGAGTCCCGCACTACTGAAGCAACTTAGCATGCATGCATTGGAGGAGGAAATGGCAACTCACTCCAGTGTTCTTGCCTGGAGAATCCCAGGGACAGAGGAGCCTGGTGGGCTGCCGTCTATGGGGTCGCAAGGAGTGGGACAGACCTCAGCGACTTAGCAGCAGCAGGAGACCAGGCCCTTGCTAGGCTGTGAATATCGGAGAAAGGCTATGAACAGAGATAGAGATCACAGGCGCCAGGCATGGAGCTCCTGTAGCTCAAATCCCCTCCGTGTCTCCTCGGGTTGGCTTTAATGAGGACCAGATTTTTCCCATGGACAGAGATGAGATTGTGGTTGACACACTAACAACGGACTTTGGGGCAGAGACTTAAGACTCCTTGTCTTCCTTAACCCTGCTGCTGCTGCTGCTGCTAATTTGCTTCAGTCGTGTCTGACTCTGTGCGACGCCATAGAGAGCAGCCCACCAGGCTTTCCCATCCCTGGGATTCTCCAGGCAAGAACACTGGAGTGGGTTGCCATTTCTTTCTCCAATGCATGTAAGTGAAAAGTGAAAGTGAAGTCGCTCAGTCGTGTCCAATTCTAGCGACCCCATGGACTGCAGCCTTACCAGGCTCCTCCGTCCATGGAATTTTCAAGGCAAAGGACCCTATCTTCTATCAAACACTTTAAAAATATTTAGTCCTTTACATGCTCTTGGATCATACTAGTAGCATAACTATGTCCTTATTTACCCCCTTCCTGAACACAGTAACTTTGCCAAGAGAAAGATTAACTGAAAGTCTTAGCTTTCAGTTAAATGGGACCGCCCACAGCCTGTAGAAATTACAAAGGGCCACAGGTGAGGGGAAATGGTTCAGTGAATGGCTGCTTTGCAGAAAATCCAGCGTTCACTTCTAGGAGATTCAAAATTCACCGGCTGACCCTCACCCCTTGTGTGCCCCCTCCTCCGTGACCTCAGATAATAGCCAATGATACTATAGGTGCAAGAAAAGGGTTCTAAGAAAGACGACCAGAAAGGAGAGCTGAGGAAAGAGAGGCAGCTGGTACAGAGAGGTGGGTGGAGGGACAGCAGGGAGGAAGAGAGTGAGCCAGAAAAGCGGGTGCTCAAGAATAGAAGGGCGAAGAGCCAGGGGTGACAGTGTAGGGCTGGATCCAAGCTGTGGGTATGGACGGGTGTGATAGGGCTACAAAAGCCAAGACTTGGCTTACAGAGTGGACGGAATGGATCTTACTCTGTTTCGCCCTCCCTTAGCACTGCTCTCACCTGCCTGCAGCATCCAGCCGCGCTTCCACAGTAGTTAACAACTTTCATGACCTTTTTTTCGTTGCCTGTAAGGCCAGAGACTTCCCAGGAGCGCTTTCACCAGGCCCCGCCCCTCTATCCTGCCGCACCTCCTCATTGGTGAGAGGACTGTTTCCGTTAGTCAATCGCGTTAGCCCTAGCACCCGACTCCACCCACTCAGAATCCTGGGCGTATGCAATTGGTCAGAAATGGAAGCTTACTTGCTCTGGGTTCTCCTGCTCCCGGTTCATCTCAGCAATTTGCCTGACAGAGGTAGAAATAGTATTATTACTATTATTATTATTCTTTTCCTGGACTTTGGGAACTCTGTATTGCACGCAAGGGAAGGGCAATAACCTGTATTCACCACAGGCAAGAGAGAAGCCCCCTGTTTGGGGGGTAAAAATTCTGCCGTTTATGCCATGGCTTTACTCAACAACTCTAGAGGTCTACAGTGCCTGTACCTTATTAGAGCTGACCATAAATTCCACATGATATCTTTCCACCACAAATGTTTTAATCCATTAGAGACTGCCAGGTTGTATGTATCACAAACTGCTGGGCTCTGTATGAGGCAACCAAGGCCTGCTTCATAACTCTTTCCTGCTTTGGAACTAGCACAAAGCTTAAAGTCTTTCCTGTCACTTCATAAATGCTTTGAAGATATAATCCGAAGCGTGGTACATGTTTGTAGTAGATGAAAAGGTATACCACAAATTGTGCTTTATTTTGGCGATGGGAGGTGTGAGATGCAAACATTCATCCTTTATTTTAAAACACGCCTTTAAAAAAAAAATGTCTCAGAGCAATAGGCTTTTTAAAAATTCACTGAGGAGATAGTCCATTTAATATTCGTAAGGTTTATTTCCCACTGTTTGAAACAAATATGTCTTACCAAGGCCCAATAAAATTTCCATTAATGATTCAAATATTTCATTAAAATAAACGAGTTTTATATTCTCCAGAATCTATTGATTGTTCAAGGTCCTTTGAACTGCAGCAGAACAGTAGGAGAATTAACAAGTCCTGGGCATGCCTGAGTTTTTATGCCACGTTTGTTCTTTTGCCCCTGTGTATGTGAACTATTTAACTTTCTTCCTGATAGAATTGGAAAATAATGAATCTGCCAGATCAGTGTCCATCTGTTATATACCTGAGGAATCTAGCAAAAACAAACAAACGAAAGAAAAACAAAAAAAACTTGTGGCACAGTACTGCAGTTGGTGCCATTCATTGGTTGTGTTTTCAGTAGTCCATTAACTCCCTCTCCACGTTCATGGTTTGCTTAAATAGAGACAAAACGTTTGACTGTGTTAGAATTGTGTGGGGGCCAGATTGGTGAATTAAATGAGGATATGAATAGGGTAATCTTTCTTCAACATTTATGTTTGCAATGAGTAATTTGTTCTCTACCTTTCCTCACAAGAAGCAATGTTGTTTTTATTTACTATCTGCAGAAGGACGGTTGGAAAGTCTCTCACTTAATCTTCTCTTGTACAGTCTCTTACCCACTGTTCAAGAAATGAGTGTGGAGTTTCTGCTATCTGCTACATATGTCCTTTTAAATTATAGTTTTGAGAAAGGAGTAAATGATTACTGGATTTTGTGAATGTGATTGCATTTTGATTCCTCTGTGAATCAAAGTTGAAACAGGCCTCCATTTTAGCCTTTTCCCTGTTTTTTTTTTTCTCATTGTAATTGAACTGAACTGAATAAGGGTGTATAATGATACTTTGAGTTTCTGGTATCATGTCAGTTACAAATATCTTTGTAATAAGACTGGATTCCTTTGTAGAAGGACTAAGAGATTCATTTCTGAGAAAACGTGCAATATTATTGCAATATTATTGCTCTTGGAAACACAGCTTCTCTTGTAGTCTCCATCTGGATTCTGGATCTGGAAATTGTCTCAAGTTGAAAACTGAGCAAAGTATTGTGACATTTCCACTGAACTAGTTGCTCTCAGCCTCCTTATGACCTATCTTTGGTTTCTTTTGGTTGTATATATTGAAGAATACCTTTTTTTTCTTTTTAGATGACATTTATCTGCCCCCAGGAATGCCATATTATATTAACCATCTCCATATTTCTTTCTGCATCAGGACCCCTGACCATTACTGTGCCCTTCACTTTCATTACAAAGAAAAATTTACCACCTTGTTTCATGTGACTAAGTTCTATTAAGATAATATTATTTTATCTTGTATTTCCTAGTTCTATAATAGTATGTAAGGACTTCCCTGATGACTCAGCTTCTAAAGAACCCACTTGCCAGTGCAGGAGATACAAGAGACGTGGGTTTAATCCCTGAGTTGGAAAGATTCCCCTGGAGAAGGAAATGGCAACCCACTCCAGTATTCTTGCCTGGAAAATTCCATGGAAAAGAGAAGCCTGGCAGGCTACAGTCCATCGGGTCACAAAGAGTCAGATACAACTGAGCAGGCCTACAGTCCTTAATAGTATGTGCCTCCTTTATTCCAGGCTATAGATGCCAGTCATCACTAGATTCTCAGTGGTGGTAGTCCCTCTCTCATCAGTCTATTACTTCTGGATTCACTTGATAAATCCTCTCTATTGCCTTTCATAAAATATAATTGGCTACTGTTTATTGGCATTTTATAATTTGTCCATTCCATCATATCCAGATCTCTGAGTGTTTTTATACATTTCTATGTTATGTGAGATGATGGCATTTCTAACATCTTTATTTCAGTTAGTAAAACAAAATTCCAAGAATCAAACTAGCCACATAATAGTATCATTCCAAAGGTTCTTACAAAAAATGTTATATCATAGGGGATTAGTCCTATATCAATAAGATTTCCCCAACCAACTTTTAATTTGTCCCCCCAATTATTGATATTGTCATTCTTTTATTTTTTTAAGCAAAAGTTTAAATTTTTTTAGGTATGTCAGCTCAGATATCTTCATTCTATGACTCACTGTCCCACTCTTGCCCAAATATGGCCCTGAAGTGGCATAGAACATTTAGGTTTGAGAATTTCCCCTTCCCTGGCGCTTCACTATTCCTTAAGCATTCTTAGCTCTCCAAGTATAGTAATGAAAGTCAGTCACCTTCTTTCAAGGATGTCCTCTGACTTTCCAGCTTTACCTTAAGTTAATGGATAATAACGTTCTCATTTCATTGTCATTTTTCCATGTCATCAGTGGTCCCCAGGATGGTCACACAATTCTGTGCTCTGAAGAATTATGATTAATGGTTTTGGGTTTTGTAGCCTTCTCCAAATGCATATGTTATGACTCTCTCCTTTGTCCATTTTGTTCCCCAAGCACAGTTCTTGTAATTGTCCTTAACCTATTCTCTACCTTCAGGTCTTTTTACTTTTTCCTTTGCATGAATTTTTCTTTCCCACCTTTTCAAAAAATGTTTTCACTATATTTTAAACCTATTCTGAGAGGGAATATGAATACACCCTCTAGAGAAGAACCCTGTTCTGTTCTTACAGAGCACTTCTTATATTTTTTTATATTATTTTTCCATGATGTGAAATTATTTTCTCACTATGTGTTAAATCACTTATTTTAAGCACCTTATCAAATGCCCCTTCCTTCCGAGATAAACATTATATAATTCAAGGGGCCTGTGTGCTTCATATTAATCTTGTGTGTTACTGCTTGCATGTCTGGGCCATAGTAGAATTCTAGTATTCATTCACTGAATAAATCTTCTTCAATTAAGCACCTGTCTGAACTACAGTGTGACTGGTAGGTTAGCTTCCTGACTACTCCAGAATATGTGTTGTCACTGATGTAGAAATAAGTGAAGATAGTTCTTCAATATTAAATAAAATTCACACAAATAAAAACTACCTATAAGAGCTGATCCATGAGTCAAAGCCTCATTTTCTTCTTATGTAGACCTGTGTAAGCTTAACATAAGCATAACTATGATGATGGTTCTAAGAACTTATCAGCCCAACTTTTCTAATTGGACCCTTTTCCTTTTCTTTGAATCTATTTTTTATTCACTGCCAAATTCTCATCATTTGGTTTCTAAATTAATGAAAATAGATCACAAATGGTAAAATTATTTCCAATTTACTGGATTCCAATTTAAACATTCTTGCTGGATAATGTTTCTTAATTCTAGGCTTAAATTTTAAGCTCTTGATAAATCAACTCCAATGGAACCAAATTACAACAGGCATTTTTTAAGTGTTAGAATTATATTCTGAAATACCTATTATCAATTTTCTCCATTTTACCACTCAGAAAACTGAAGCAGACAGATGTCATAACTTGATGAGGATCAACACAGCTAGTAAGTGGTTGTTGGAGTCAGCTGAGCAGTATCGCTTGAGAGCCAGTTGTTTTAAATGCTACCTTTTATTACCTCTCAGAATTTTAGATATGCTAGTCTTTTCCATCTTAAATAAGACAATTTGAAATGGACAACAATAAAATAAGTTTAGATAATCAGAAATAGTAGCACAGAGTTACACTTTCATTTTGAGGTAGAAAGTGTGAAATCATAGGACAGTCAATAGAAATGGGTCAGGTAGTACCCAATACCTAATAACCCACTTGCTTAGAAAGAATTAATTAAAAATCAAAGAGAAAAAGTGGCATGACTTTGAATAACTGTAACTGAGGGAGGTACTCAGACTGAGAAGAGATTGATAAAATATACTACTGTGTCCTGATGACAAAACTATTTGAATCATAATCAGGAAGAGTTTAGATATTAAGGGAAACATAATTTTAATATATATTCATAATGACTTGGTGTACCCATAATGACTTACAGACATTAATGAATAATTCTACACAATAGTCTATACAAATATGAGTCAATAGTAGCAAGAAAGATTATTTATGAGGAAATGCCGAGAGAATATTTCTCTATTTTACAGTATAGTTTGGTAGCAAATAAGATTAGTGTATGGAAGATAGTCAGTTAATGGGAGAGAGAGCTATAGACATTTTCAAAGAATATACTGAATCGACTTGAAACTGAAGAAACAAAAATAGGAAAAATGGTAGGGCAGTTATAAAATCATTAAGCATTCTGGAGGTGTATTTGTGGGAATGTATATTACTTAGAAAGTTTAAAAGGATTCTAGCAACATAATTAAATAAGTTAAACACGTAAGAATATGTTACAAAGAAATTACAGGAAGGCCTCTGGAAGACATATCATGACAGTTTTTAAAATTTGCATCTGCTTTCTCCGAAGATATTTTGCTAAAAACCATCTCAATTTCCAACGTTATGAAGTTAAAATAATTTCAGTCTTATTGTTGCAGAGATACAGATAGCCCCGTTCACTGAAACCTACAAATGCATGGCAGCTTAATGAAAGTCAGAGATAGTAAGTCAATAACAATACTTATAATAAAGCTAATAAGACTGAACAACAGAGTAATCTTATATGAGTGAACATAGTGAATAAGACGATATAATTGTTGAGACATTTCATTACCAAGCAAATATATTAAAAATAAATCATCTAACTCAGCTATCATCTAAAGCAAGTTGTTTAAGAATAAATCTAGTCAGTGCTAATTAATACTTTATATTACAAATAGAAGATGTAGAGATTCAGTCTTCTAGAAAGAGGGTTAATATCTCTTTTCTTCATAAGTCTTAGAAAATTTTTACAGAAAGAGTTGATTGTCTTAGAATTTGTGAGAAGTCAAAACCTGGAGGTATCGTTCTCTGATCCTCTTGGTTCTTATGCCATAGATCATTGGGTTCACCATGGGTGGAACAAGGACATAGATGTTAGCCACAAAGATGTGAATATGAGGAGCCACATGGTGTCCAAATCTGTGAGTAAGGAAGGAGAAAAAGGCTGGAGTATAGGCCACCAGGATCACACACACATGGGATCCACAAGTGCCCAGGGTCTTGAGCCGAGCAGCCTTGGATGGAAGATGGAAGACAGTGTAAAGGATGACAACGTAGGAACAGAGGATTAATATGAAATCTAAACCTCCAGTGAGGAAGGCAGCAGTTAGGCTGTATGTTCTGCAGATCCTGGTCTCTGCACAAGCCAGCTTGATCAGAGCCATAAATTCACAGTAGGTGTGAGGGATGACGTTAGTTCTGCAGTAGGGAAGCCACCAAAGCATAAAGGGTTGAGGACAGAAAAGTACGACTCCACGGAAGATGATAGCAAGCCCCAAGTTCTGGATGACTCTGTGTGTCAAGATAATGGAATGTCTCAGAGGATTGCAGATTGCCACGTACCTGTCAAAGGCCATGGCCAAGATAAACCCTGAGGCCATGCTGCATAGTGAGTGAATGAGAAATACTTAGACAAGGCAGGCTTCAAAATAGATCTCCCTGTCATGGAACCAAAAAATGCTGAGGATTTTGGGCATAGCAGTAGTGGAAAGGATCAAGTCGGCCACAGAGAGCATACAGAGGAAGAAGTACATGGGCTCATGCAGGTTGGAGTCTGTTCTGATAATAAATAGAATGGATAAATTTCCCAGGATAGCAGTTAAATAAATAAGGCAGAAGAGTATTGATATCCAAGTGTGGATGGCCTCCATCCCTGGAATGCCAACAAGAAGAAAGGTATTGGGATGAAAGCTGATGTTGTTTGGCAGTGACATGATGAAGAATACGGGCTGTGTTCAGTTGCAGAATATGTGTATACTTTCATATTCATATGACCATTTATTTACTGATGACTTCATTTATTAATATAAATCTTGAGAATGTTTTAGACTCTAAAAATAAAATGATAAATAGGACGTAATTCCTAATTTCAAATTAACATTTTAATGGGGAAGAAACTGATATAAACCAGTGATTAATTTCCCATGTGATCAGTGTGGTAAAAGGTTTATGAACAAAGAGGTAGAGATATTTATTCTACTTCTGTGAGTCAGAGGATTCACAGATAAGATGTTTAGTCTTGGTTCTGAAGCACTCTGGACCTTTAAGATAAAGAAAAAATTGTAACATAAGTAAATTCACAATCAGATGACTGTAACCTTAACTGTATTAACCCTATTGAAAATTAATTTGTTCAAGACTATTTGTGAAATGGGGCTTCCTTGGTGACTCGGATGGAAAAGAATCCTCTTGAAATGCAAAAGACCTGGGTTTGATCCCTGGGTCAGGAAGATCTCCTGCAAAAGGAAGTGGCAACCCACTCCAGTATTCTTGCCTGGGAAATCCCATGGACAGAGGAGCCTGCTGGGCTCTAGTCCATGGAGTCACAAAGAACTGGACATGACTAAGTGACTAATACTTTCATTTGTGAAATACAGTGTTCCCTCAGAATGCATGGAGGATTGGTGCCAGGACCCACTATGGGTAGTAAAATCCTCAGATGCTCAAATCCCTTAGTCAGCCATCTGTATCCTCAGGTCCACATCTGTACATGAAACCAACCCTGGATCATGTAGTAGCAGTACTTGCCTAATTCAAATGTAGGCCAGGGAGCTAAAAAGGACTAGAAGTCCTAATACCTAGAAGATGGCATGGGGGCAGAAATAAACATCTCTCAGTTTTGGAGTTGGCAACCACTGAGGAGCTTTCTCATTTGAAATTGAATAAGAGAAAAGACAATAAGGGAAATCTAAAATTATTTGTTAATGAAGCTGTAAATTGTCTTAATACATATGGTTTAAGATTTACTTTGAATAATAGCTTTACTTCAGCAAATAAAATTTTAGAAAGTAGATATTAGCATGTAAAGGGTAGGCAAAACACATACATTATTGTGCAGTTAAGTTTCCTCTTCAGAATAGCTCTTCATTTAAAGAGTAAATCAAGTTCAGAGCAACACCCCTTTATGTAATTATAAAATATGAAAACATGCCATCTGCATGGCAAAATTCCAATTCTAAAATTTGTAATAAATTCCTGGACTGTGTTGTTTTTGTTATATAAGTGATAAAATCAAATAACAAAACTTTGAATTAGGAATTTTAAAATAACACCAGTAATAATTTTGAGTAAACAGGAGAAAATAAATGCTGAAAGAAAGAGAAAAATATAGAAAGTGGGATATAGCAAACAAGTGAGGAAAAAAAAAAAAAAAGTAAAAGCAAGCCATACATACTTGCTTGGATTTTTTTTTTTTTTCTTTGTCACATTGCCACTGCAGGAACTGACTTTTCTTCAGTAGATCACAAAGCTCCTGCTTCCACTTAAGCAATAATAATATATACTTAGACTTCATGTGCAAGTAGCATCCCTGTTGCAGAATCTGAGAAGAAAGTAATACACAATTTCTGTCCTCCCAGGTACCTCTCTCTGTAGCACAGCCTAAATTTCTTCAGTCTTATCTCCCAAATAAATAGATTTGATAACATGGCTTATTCTTGAGTTTGTTGTACATACCAAATGCTGATGTGGGTACTTCGCCCTGGAGTTTGATTGAACAGGTCAAGGAGCAGTTACTGTTATGTCTCCTATTTTCAGTGGCATTACTTATCCTTAGAGAACCCCAACTGAAAGCCATGATCAGATAGGAAGACTAAGCTCTTGGGAAAAAGGAAAATCCTAGAGGAGTAAGATCTAGTGGTCAAGGAATATCAGCTTTGATACAAACCATGAATTGACAGAAAGGAGAGAGATGTAATAAAAAATATTTTATAACATCTTGTCAATTCAATGAGGATGTTTATTTATAGAAGATACTAATCATCACTCAATCATTTTCTCACCACCTACTATTCTAAACCATTAATTTTAAATTAATTTTAATATCACTGTCATTAAATTTTAATATCACTCTGTTTTCTGATCCCTTTGGCCTTGATGAAAAACCCAGGGCCTCTTGCTCCACAACTCTAGTAATGAATAAAGATGCTGAGGTGGTTGTATTATCCTTCACCCCACCTGTCCTATATCATCAGAACAGGTTGGTCATAATTCAAATCTACTTCTTCTCAACTAACCTCAATTATATTAATAGTTCTAGGATCACAGGCTCCCAGGAGCCAAGAAAGTGGCCCACATGTGCGTGGATTCCCTGTGGAGCCTAAGATATACCAGAGCTGAGCTTCTTGAGCAGGGGATTGAGTTATTCTCACACCACTTTCACAAGAGCCAGGAAGATAGGAATAAACAGATAAATTTTTCAGTGGGTTATGTTTCACTGTATAAGTAATTTCATTAGGGATATATTGATTGGTCACAAATACTTAAAGATATGCTTGTTTCACAAAATTCTTTCAAATTTTTGGCAACGTTGGCTTTAAGTAATAATTTATGACTTATTTGAGTACATGTAATTCCTAATTTCCTCTGAGAAAATATAATGGAAGAGATCTTTCTTAAAAGAAATGATAGGATTTTCATAATTGTAATTATAATGGTCACAAAATATGTCATTGAATTGTGTTGCATAGTTTACTTAACCATTCTCCAGTGCCTGAATATATGCATTATTTTATTGTTTTACTAACTAGGAAAAATTATCAAGATTAATTCTTCATGTAGTATGATAGAAATAATAGAAAGTTCACAAAACCATGTGCATCTACTGCTCTGAACATTGCTGTGCAAAGAAACTATGATCTCTAGCTCCATTATCGCACATATGGAAATTTTTCACATTCCTGAATTTATTCATAAAAACAACTATGTTAGTCATCAAATCAACTCTTTCATAGGTACTAGGACATAGTAATAGTCTAGAAACTAGAAATGTAATAAAGCAGACAAGGTCCTTCATTCTAGGAATATTTGGTGTAGTGATTAAAATCAATAATAAACAAATAAGGGAACATAATATTTCAGGAAATAAAAAGTTATTTTCCAACATGAATTTGCTGTCTAGAAAGCTTAAAATTTTTATCTTGAGTTTGATTGCAGTTAATTTCTTTAACATTGAAGTTTTTAAAAAATCTATTTTCTCTTCTATACCATGTGTCCTACAAATTTGTTTTTTGTGTGTGTTTCCTTAATTCTAGTAATTATTACTCATTTTTAAAGTATTTTCTCCTCTCATTTATTATTTACCTTCTTTTACCTTTCTTGATATATGTATTTTTGGACCTTCTAGTTCACTCCTCCAACTATTCAAATTTTTCCATTTTCTGATGATTATTAATTAGTAATTTCATAATTATTTTATGATCTGTTACCTGACAGTTTTTAGGGGTGTGTGTTTGAAAGTAAAATTGTATAATTTTATGTGCAGTTTCATAAATAGTGACTAGAGCAGTTCTACTAGTTGTCTTTTTTCTTCTCAAATACTCCTTAGAATCCTATCAGAATTGTTTCCTATTGCTGCCATAGTAAGTTACCACAGATTTAATGGCTTAAAACAACGTAAACTTTTTATTTAATTCTGTATGTTAGAAATTCAACACATATGTCACTGGACTAAAGGTTTCATTCTTTCCCAGAGGTTTTAGGATAGAATGAATTTTATTGACTTTCCAGCTTTTAGAGGCTGCTCCTATTTCTTTGGGTCAGAGTCTCCTTGCATCTTCAAGGCTGACAATGGATAATTAAGTTTTTATCACCATGTATCACTAAAACACTGATTTCTCTGCTGCTTCCCACTTCCACTTTTAAGGACCCTTATGACCAACCTAGATAGCATATTTAAAAGCAGAGACATTACTTTGCCAACAAAGGTCCATCTAGTCCAGGCTATGGTTTTTCCTGTGGTCTGTATGGATGTGAGAGTTGGACTGTGAAGAAAGCTGAGTGCTGAAGAATTGATGCTTTTGAACTGTGGTGTTGGAGAAGACTCTTGAGAGTCCCTTGGACTGCAAGGAGATCCAACCAGTCCATTCTGAAGATCAGCCCTGGGATTTCTTTGGAGGGAATGATGCTGAAGCTGAAACTCCAGTACTTTGGCCACCTCATGGGAAGAGTTGACTCATTGGAAAAGACTCTGATGCTGGGAGGGATTGGGGGCAGGAGGAGAAGGGGACGACAGAGGATGAGATGGCTGGATGGTGTCACTGACTCGATGGACGTGGGTCTGAGTGAACTCCGGGAGTTGGTGATGGACAGGGAGGCCTGGCGTGCTGCGATTCATGGGGTCGCAAAGAGTCGGACATGACTGAGTAACTGAACTGAACTGAATTGATGATTACATTGGACCTGCCTTGATAAGCTAGAGCATTCTCCATATTTTAAGATCAGGTGATTATTAGACATCAGTAACTTAAATACTCCTTTACCATGTGAAGTAACATTAAGTTCCTAGGACTTGGATGTGGATATATTTAGGAAGCCACTCTTCTCCCTGCTAAAGGGTTTGCTTTTATTATTTTTTAAAAGTGTGTTTATGTTTTGTCTCAAGTATAGATTTTAAATATATATGTATATATATTAATAATTGATATATATATATAGTATAATATATATAGTATATATAGTATATGTTATATATATAATGCTATATATTATATAAATATATTATATATATGTGTGTGTGTAAGTAATAATACAATTTAATGTATAATTGTAACTAGCTATGGTTTTCTCAGGTGGTGCTAGTGGTAAAGAACTTGCCTGCCAATGCAGGAGACTTAGGAGATCTGGGTTCGATCCCTGAGTCAGGAAGATCCCCTGGAGGAGGGCATGGCAACCCACTCCAGTATTCTTGCCTGGAGAATCCCATGGACAGAGGAGCCTGGTAGACTAAAGTCCATATATGTATTGATTAATAATTATAATATATAGAGAACCCCAGGGACGGGGGAGCCTGGTAGGCTGCCGTTCGTGTCCAACTCTGTGCAACCCCATAGATGGCAGCCCACTAGGCTCCTCTGTCCCTGGGATTCTCCAGGCAAGAACACTGGAGTGGGTTGCCATTTCCTTCTCCAATGCATGAAAGTGAAAAGTGAAAGGGAAGTCACTCAGTCTGGTCCGACTCTTAGCGACCTCATGGACTGGAGCCTACCACGCTCCTCTGTCCATGGGATTTTCTAGGCAAGAGTACTGGAGTGGGGTGCCATTGCCTTCTCTGAGCAGCAGCAGCAGCAGCAGCAGCAGCAGCAGCAGCAGCAGCTAATTATATATATAATTATAACTAATTAATTTATGTATATTTGTTTTGTTTCAAAAAGATTCAAATATCTGTTTATTTTAGTATCCATTTAACAGAAAATTACTAGTAAACATACATTTATACCACTAAAATGTTTAAGAAGTTAGAGTTAAGTAATGATACCTAATGCTTATAAAAAAGAATATTATGTCTTCAATTATAATTATCTTTCTTCAATTATATAATTTTCATTTGAAATTTAAGCAATATTCCAGTTTCTTCCTGAATATTTAAATCTTACTTTCTATTTTCTTGAATATTTTTATTCACAGTTATTTTAAAGCCTATCTAAAACATATTTTTGAATCCTCTCTGTTTATTCTTGTATTATTATTTTTTAATATTAGTCTTATGTTACATATCTGTGTTTCCTTTTCTGCTTGGTTATGCTACAGCCAAATATTTTCTGTAAAATTAAACTAGAAATAATTTAAGCCTAGGATAATGACATGTAATATTACACAAGTTTACAGGATTTGTGTACACTTCTGGCAGATGGTTATTGGCACTAATAATCTCATATCTCTTTAATAAAATCAGAATTTGAAGTTACTGACACCCATTTTAGTCCCTCTAAGAACATATCTATTTGTGATTCACCCGTCCATCTAGGGAAGATCCCATAGAGGCTGGGTGTCAGAAGCCGCCAAGTTCTAATATCTATTTTAGTTCCGTAGTCCCATAATTTTATTTTGTAGTCTTACTATTCTTAGTTATATTATTCCACTAGGGAGTTTTCAGTTGGAACCCTTCAACTTCCCATTGTGTATCTAAATTCAGCAGCCATCAGAGGTAGAGTCAGTTTCCTTGCATTTGTCCACTTGTGCCTCCCTTAGGCTTTCTCTGTTCCTGTGGAAATTCCTTCTGTCTCATCCTGAACATCCATCCCTTAGGCTCACAGGCCCTTACTCATTAATGTACCATTAGTGGCTCTGATTCCCTCAGGCTTTCAGGGACCCCATATAACCAGGAAAAATGAAAAGCTTCTTTCATCACAGATGTATAAGCTGGAGACACTCTATACCCCTTAGAAAACACTATCTCCAACTTGAGCACTTTAAATATGGGCAAAAAACCAAAGCAGTGAAAGTTGTTTAAATGATGAATAAACAGAAGTCTCCAACAGACAGAGGAGTAAGTCTGTTATGGGGCAGAAGGGCAAAGCTGGAAGGGAAAACAGCTATCACTTTGTTGATGGAAAGAAGTGGATAACTGTGGCTCAGGGAAAGAGATTTGTTATAGGTAATTGGAGATAGGGAATTTGAGTGAGGTGAAAAAGTAATGAATTTTGTAGGAAAAAATTTGTATAACGTGATGCAGTAATGTGAGATGAGATGTGTTTGGGTATTTTAGATAAGCAGAAGAGCATATTTGAATAGAATTATGAGAAAGGGCCTTGGGTTATTTTATACAAAAAGAAAGAAGGAAAGAATATAATTTGGGAATAAGAGTGGAAATGAGGTTAAAACTAGTAAACTGTGTAAGAGGCAATCTAGGGGATTTGAGCATGAGGGCACATAATGAACTGAAAGGAGAGCCTGGGCAAAATCACATGTATAATCTACCTCCCTTTTTCTAAACATAAGGAAGAAGGATCTTATAAATAATTACAATGGCTTCCCTTTTTATCAGAGATAATTAGCAGCAATTTATACATTTTAAACACAGAATCTCTCGAAGAAAGTGAAAGAGGAGAGTGAAAAAGTTGACTTAGAGCTCAACATTCAGAAAACTAAGATCATGGCATCTGGTCCCATCACTTCATGGGAAATAGATGGGGAAACAGTGGAAATAGTGTCAGACTTTATTTTTTTAGGCTCCAAAATCTCTGCAGATGGTGATTGCAGCCATGAAATTAAAAGACTCTTACTCCTTGGAAGGAAAGTTATGACCAACCTAGATAGCATATTCAAAAGCAGAGACATGACTTTGCCAACAAAGGTCCATCTAGTCAAAGCTATGGTTTTCCCAGTGGTCATTTATGAATGTGAGAGGTGGACTATAAAGAAAGCTGAGCGCAGAAGAATTGATACGTTTGAACTGTGGTGTTGGAGAAGACTCTTGAGAGTCCCTTGGACTGCAAGGAGATCCAACCTGTCCATTCTAAAGGAGATCAGTCCTGGGTGTTCATTGAAAGGACTGATGCTAAAGCTGAAACTCCAGTACTTTGGCCACCTCATGCGAAGAGTTGACTCATTGGAAAAGACTGATGCTGGGAGGGATTGAGGGCAGAAGGAGAAGGGGACGACAGAGGATGAGATGGCTGAATGGCATCACCGACTCAATGGACATTGGTTTGGGTAAACTCTGGGAGTTGGTGATGGACAGGGAGGCCTGGCATGCTGCAATTCATGGGGTTGCAAAGAGTCAGACAGGACTGAGTGACTGAACTGAACTGAAACACAGAAATGAACTGACTTGCCTATGTCTTTAAGAATTCATTGCTCTAAGGAAAATTGATTTGAGGAATGACATAAGAATGGAAGAAATGAGATTAGCTAAGTGGCCAATGAAATAGAAGAGGAATGCTGAGGTAAGCAACAGAAATAAATAGATTAAAGAACTCTGGACCTTAGATGAGAGGACATGGATTTTAATAATCAAGGACAAAGCTTAGTTTTGCTAGGCTGCTAAGTCACTTCAGTCATGTCTGACTCTGTGTGACCCCATTGACGGCAGTCCAACAGGCTCTCCCATCCCTGGGATTCTCCAGGCAAGAATACTGGAGTGGGTTGCCATTGCCTTTTCTGCAAGTTTTTACATTTGATCAATTTGTGTAGCATGAGTTACATTTACTACGATGGAAATATTAAGGCTATTGACAAGAGTTCCTTCTTGGCCATGTGATCTTTCTTGTGTTTTTTAGACATAAAACAGAGACATCTGATAGACTATTTGATATCACTCTGGAGATAAGTAGAGAGTTAAGAATAGAGATGTATGGTGAAGTTACCAGCGGATAGTTTTTAAAAGCAATTACTGAATAGAATATTTTAGGAAAAAGTGTAGCTATATATTAGAAATGAAAACAGAAGGAACACTTGGGTACTTTTAGTATTTAGAAATCTGGTACTGGAGTTGGAACCAATGAAGTTTTAAAGAAATAAAATAGATCAATTAGTAGGGTAGAAGGAAATAAAACAAGCAGGTTTTCAAGAAATAGTATATATGTAAAATATTTTCAGAGGAGAACATGGTCAATAGTTTTGCATACTGCTGAGAGTTATAATGAAAACAGGAACATTTTTTTGATTTGGTGACTAGGGATTATTGATTAATTTGACTAGAATTGTTGCACTTGGGGAGCATGTTGGGCAGGACGCTAGAGTAATGAGAGTGTATATTTTGTAGACCAAAGCTTCATAAGGTAGCATTCTTGTTCCAGTTCAGTTCAGTACATTTCAGTCACTCAGTTGTGTCTGACTCTTGCAACCCCATGGACTGCAGCATGCCAGGCTTCCCTGTCCAACAACAACTCCCAGAGCTTGCCTCAAACTCATGTCCATTGAGTTGAAGATGCCATTCAATCATCTCATGCTCTGCTGTCAACTTCTCCTGCCACCTTCAGTCTTTCCAAGCATCAGAGTATGTTCCAGTGAGTCTGTTCTTTACATCAGGTGACCAAAGTATTGGAGTTTCAGCTTTGGCCTCAGTCTATCCAAAGAATATTTGGGACTGATTTCCTTTAGGATAGACTGGTTGAATCTCCTCGCAGTTCAAAGGACTCTCTTCTCCAGTACCACAGTTCAAAAGCATTAATTCTTTGGCGCTCAGCATTCTTTATAGTCCAGGTCTCACAGGCCTACATGACTACTAGAAAAACCATAGCTTTGAAGAGACAGACCTTTGTTGGCAAATTAATGCCTCTGCTTTTAAATATGCCATCTAGGTTGGTCATAGTTTTTCTTCCAAGGAGCAAGTGTCTTTTAATTTCATGACTGAAGTCACCATCTACAGTGATTTTGGAGCCCCCAAAATAAAGTATGACACTGTTTCCACTGTTTCCTCATCTATTTGCCATGAAGTGATGGGACCAGATGCCATGATCTTAGTCTTCTGAATGTTGAGTTTTAAGCCAACTTTTCACTCTTCTCTTTCACTTTCATCAAAAGGCTCTTTAGTTCTTAAATTTCTGCCATAGGGGTGGTGTCATCTTCGTATCTGAGGTTATTGATATTTCTCCTGGCAATCTTGATTCCAGCTTGTATTTCATCCAGCCTGGCATTTCACATGATGTATTCTGAATATAAGTTAAATAAGAAGGGTGACAATATCCAGCCTTGACATACTCCTTTCCCAATTTGGAACCAGTCTGCTATTCCATGTTCAGTTCTAACTGTTGCTTCTTGACCTGCATACAGAGGTAAGATGGTCTGGTATTCCCATCTCTTTAAGAATTTTCCGCAGTTTGTTGTGATACACACTGTCAAAGGCTTTGACATAGTCAACAAAGCAGGAATAGATGTTTTTCTGGAACTCTCTTGCTTTCTTGATGATCCAATGTATGTTGACAATTTGATCTCTGGTTCCTCTGCCTTTTATAAATCCAGCTTGAACATCTGGAAGTTCATGGTTCATATACTGTTGAAGCCTGGCTTGGAGAATTTTTAGCATTATTTTGCTAGCCTGTAAGATGAGTGCAATTGTGTGGTAGTTTAAGCATTCTTTGGCATTGCCTTTCTTTGGGATTGGAATGAAAACTGACCTTTTCCAGTCCTGTGGCCACTGCTCAGTTTTCCAAATTTGCTGACATATTGAGTGCAGCACTTTCACAGCATCATCATTTCAGATTTGAAATAGCTCAACTGGAATTCTATCACCTCCACTAGCTTTGTTTGTAGCGATGCTTTCTAAGGCCCACCTGACTTCACATTCCAAGATGTCTGGCTCTAGGTGAGTGATCACACCGTCATGGTTATCTGGGTCATGAATATCTTTTTTTGTATAGTTCTTCTGTGTATTCTTGCCACCTGTTCTTAATATCTTCTGCTTCTGTTAGGTCCATACCATTTATGTCTTTTATCGAGCCCATCTTTGCATGAAATATTCTCTTGGTATCTCTAATTTTCTTGAAGAGATCTCTAGTCTTTCCCATTCTATTGTTTTCCTCTATTTCTTTGCATTGATCATTGAGGGAGGCTTTCTTTAGAACTTTGCTTTCAGATGCTTATAGCTTTCCTTTTCTCCTTTGCCTTTAGCATATCTTCTTTTCTCAGCTATTTGTAAGGCCTCCTCAGACAACCATTTAGGCTTTTTGTATTTATTTTTCTTGGGGATGGTCTTGATCACTGCCTCCGTGTACAAGTGTCATGAACCTCAATCAATAGTTCTTCAGTCACTCTATCAGATCTAATCCTTTGAATCTATTTCTCACTTCCACTGTATAATCATAGGATATTTGATTTAGATCATACCTGAATGATCTAATGGTTTCCCCTACTTTCTTCAATTTAAGTCTGAATTTGGCAATAAGGAGTTCTTGATC
The DNA here is from genome assembly GCF_014754425.2 of Oryx dammah. Lineage (NCBI taxonomy): Eukaryota > Metazoa > Chordata > Mammalia > Artiodactyla > Bovidae > Oryx > Oryx dammah. The sequence continues at coordinate 47,629,251 of NW_024070201.1, read as the reverse complement.
TGAGCCACAGTCAGCTCCCAGTCTTGTGCTGACTGTATAGAGCTTCTCTATCTCTGGCACCAAAGAATATAATCAATCTGATTTCTGTTTTGACCATGGCAGAGATTCTCACAACTCTTCCCCCTTCATTCCATTCTCTGTCCAGCAATTTTTTTTTTTTCTTTTAAGGCCTATCTCTCTCAGTTTTCTTCTAAGCCACTGTTTTGTTAAAACTCTAAAGGAAAGTGAGAAGACTGTGCATTTTCAAGTAAAACTTGGAAGCAATTGCAGAAAAAGATATGTAATTCTGAGAATTACTCAGGGAAACCTTGTAAAACTATCCTGCAGTCTAAGGAGAAAGTACCTTTTAAAAGGTGGCAAGAATACACACTTCCTAGTGTGCTATGGAAGGTCATTACAGGACAGAACTGAGGCTACTTTCTGAACATAGAGTCAACGTATTTTAGTAAAGTTTTAGAATCAGGGGCTTGGATTCTAAACAAAATTGGTCTTTAGTTTGCTCAATGGTATTTCTGAACCTCAGGTTACTCATATATAACCAAGTCTCTGTTGACCTCATATTCCAAGGTTCCAATATGATAATAAATATATAAATAATTATGAGTCTAAAAGAACTCTTAGTTATTAGGATGTGATTGTGACTCATGAATACTTTTAAGTAATTGGATAATAACATCTGTTTTACCTTTTCTATGAGGAGATCTCCATTAATAGCCAACTTACTCTTATGAAAGAAAGATTGAATCATGAGGGAAAATGAGCAAAGGAGCAGGAAAAAAAAAGAAGGACATTAGATTATTGCCATTATAGTGGACCATGGGATCATAGCCTGAGGGTGGGTTAACTTCATTCTAATAACTTAGGGATCATGAGGCTGTGACGGCTGATGTTTTCCTGGCTGTCAGAGATGTCTGAAGACTGTGTTCACAGATGGCAACAGTAGAAAACTAGTTGGGACTCCACTGAAAATTGAAGGAAGGCTCCAGGATTAACAAAACTGACATAGTTCACAAATCAATTATATCCATGGAAAAAATGATAGAAATTTACTTAAAATTCTTGCCTCATTGCAGGGTAGGTGCACATAAAAAAACCTTGGTGGAGAATATGAAAGAGAAACCAACTCCAAATCCCTGAGACCGTGTCAATTCAATTCAGTTCAGTTGCTCAGTCATGTCCGACTCTTTGCAACACCATGAGTCTCAGCATGCCAGGCCTCCCTGTCCATCACCAACTCCCAGAGTTCACCCAGACTCACGTCCATCGAGTCAGTGATGCCAACCAGCCATCTCATCCTCTGTCATCCTCTTCTCCTCCTGCCCCCAATTCCTCCCAGCATGAGAGTCTTTTCCAATGAGTCAACTCTTCGCATGAGGTGGCCAAAGTACTGGAGTTTCAGCTTTAGCATCAGTCCTTCCAAAGAAATCCCAGGGCTGATCTCCTTCAGAATGGACTGGTTGGATCTCCTTGAACTCCAAGGGACTCTCAGAAGTCTTCTCCAACACCACAGTTCAAAAGCATCAATTCTTCGGCTCTCAGCCTTCTTCACAGTCCAACTCTCACATCCATACATGACCACAGGAAAAACCATAGCCTTGACTAGACAGACCTTAGTTGGCAATGTCTCTGCTTTTGAATATGTTATCTGCAGTCACCATCTGCAGGGATTTTGAAGCCCAAAAGATAAAGTCTGACACTGTTTCCAATATTTCCCCATCTATTTCCCATGAAGTGATGGGACCGGATGCCATGATCTTCGTTTTCTGAATGTTGAACTTTAAGCCAACTTTTTCACTCTCCTCTTTCACTTTCATCAAGAGGCTTTTTAGTTCCTCTTCACTTTCTGCCATAAGGGTGGTGTCATCTGCATATCTGAGGTTATTAATATTTCTCCCGGCAATCTTGATTCCAGCTTGTGCTTCTTCCAGCCCTGTGTTTCTCATGATGTACTCTGCATATAAGTTAAATAAGCAGGGTGACAATGTACAGCCTTGACGTACTCCTTTTCCTCTTTGGAACCAGTCTGTTGTTCCATGTCCAGTTCTAACTGTTGCTTCCTGACCTGCATACAGATTTCTCAAGAGGCAGGTCAGGTGGTCTAGTATTCCCATCTCTTTCAGAATTTTCCACAGTTGATTGTGATCCACACAGTCAAAGGCTTTGGCATAGTCAATAAAGCAGAAATAGATGTTTTTCTGGAACTCTCTTGCTTTTTCCATGATCCATCGGATGTTGGCAATTTGATCTCTGGTTCCTCTGCCTTTTCTAAAACCAGCTTGAACATCAGGGAGCTCACGGTTCACATATTGCTGAAGCCTGGCTTGGAGAATTTTGAGCATTACTTTACTAGCATGTGAGATGAGTGCAATTGTGTAGTAGTTTGAACATTCTTTGGCATTGCCTTTCTTTGGGATTGGAGTGAAAACTGACCTTTTCCAGTCCTGTGGCCACTGCTCAGTTTTCCAAATTTGCTGGCATATTGAGTGCAGCACTTTCACAGCATCATCTTTCAGGATTTGAAACAGCTCAACTGGAATTCCATCACCTCCACTAGCTTTGTTCATAGTGATGCTTTCTAAGGCCCACCTGACTTCACATTTCAGGATGTTTAGCTCTAGATGAGTCATCACACCATTGTGATGATCTGGGTCATGAAGATATTTTTTATACAGTTCTTTTGTGTATTCTTGCCACCTCTTCTTAATATCTTCTTCTTCTATTAGGTCCATACCATTTCTGTCTTTTATCGAGCCCATCTTTGCATGAAATGTTCCCTTGCTATCTCTACTTTTCTTGAAGAGATCTCTAGTCTTTCCCATTCTGTTCTTTTACTCTATTTCTTTGCATTGATCGCTGAAGAAGGCTTTCTTATCTCTCCTTGCTATTCTTTGGAACTCTGCATTCAGATGCTTATATCTTTCCTTTTCTCCTTTGTTTTTAACCTCTCTTCTTTTCACAGCTATTTGTAAGGCCTCCCCATACAGCCATTTTGCTTTTTTGCATTTCTTTTCCATGGGGATGGTCTTGATCCCTGTCTCCTGTACAATGTCATGAACCTCATTAATGTGTCAATTAGGTAGGCACTTATTTACCCTTAGATGCTTGGGGACTTCTGGTTCACATTTAAATCAGTTTGAGGGCTGATTTATGTACCTCTCTAATTGATAACCATACTTGCTGCATATGCAGTGTTTTTTTTTTAATATCAATTTTATATCCTGTATGACTTGATTAGTCTTGTGTGATTTTTTCCATTGGATAAAACAAACTTTATTCATTTATTGCCTAAGCTTTTTCTGACATTCATTCTAAAACACCTCCACCAAGTGTCATTGTCAGAGTGAAATGAATGCTAAATGAATGCTTAACATAGAGAGGTCAGGGTCTGGGAAAATATTCTACCTTTACATCACAATCAAAAATAAAAGTAAATGATACAACTGAAACTAACCTATGAAAATAATAGTAGAAAATGGAGGAGACTATATTATACACTTAGGGGCAGAAAGGACATTCTATGAATCATTCAAAATCCAGAATCAGCAGCCTAAAAGATTGACAGATAACAGTATAATAATCACAAATCATTTTAAGGATTCAGTTCAGTTCAGTTTAGTCGCTCAGGCATGTCTGACTCTTTGCGACCCCATGAATTGCAGCACACCAGGCCTTCCTGTCCGTCACCAACTCCCGGAGTTCACTCAAACTCACGTCCATCGAGTCTGTGATGCCATCCAGCCATCTCATCCTCTGTCGTTCCCTTCTCCTCCTGCTCCCAATCCCTCCCAGCATCAGAGTCTTTTCCAATGAGTCAACACTTCACATCAGGTGGCCAAAGTACTGGAGTTTCAGCTTTAGCATCATTCTTTCCAGGACTGATTGGACTGGTTGGCTCTCCTTGCAGTCCAAGGGACTCTCAAGAGTCTTCTCCAGCACCACAGTTCAAAAACATCAATTCTTCGGTGCTCAGCTTTCTTTACAGTCCAACCCTCACATCCATAGATGACCACTGGAAATGCCATAGCCTTGACTAGACGGGCCTTTGTTGGCAAAGTAATGTCTCTGCTTTTGAATATGCTGTCTAGGTTGGTCATAACTTTCCTTCCAAGGAGTAAGCATCTTTTAATTTCATGGCTGCAATCACCATCTGCAGTGATTTTGGAGCCCCCCAAAATAAAGTCTGACACTGTTTGCACTGTTTCCCCATCTATTTTCCATGAAGTGATGAGACCGATGCCATGATCTTAGTTTTCTGAATGTTGAGCTTTAAGCCAACTTTTTCACTCTCCTCTTTCACTTTCACCAAGAGGCTTTTTAGTTCCTCTTCACTTTTTGCCATAAGGGTGGTGTCATCTGCATATCTGAGGTTATTGATATTTATCCTGGCAATCTTGATTCCAGCTTGTGCTTCTTCCAGCCCAGCGTTTCTCATGATGTACTCTGCATATAAGTTTAATAAGCAGGGTGACAATATACAGCTCTGACGTACTCCTTTTCCTATTTGAAACCAGTCTATTATTTCATGTCCAGTTCTAACTGTTGCTTCCTGACCTGCATATAGGTTTCTCAAGAGGCAGGTCAGGTGGATTAAACAGTAATATATTAACATGATTCAAAGTAATTTCTAAATCTGTATGAATAATGCCCCTACAAAGCAAGCATTAAGGAAAAACCTAATATAAAAACATGACCTGCTATCTTCTCAGTGTTGTGTGTTTTTCTTCCTTTTAGGAGTTCACACTCTAATGGTAGAAAAATGGCTTCTTGGAACAATGTTACGACAGACACTAATTCCAGTATTGGACAGACACCTTCATTCTACCTCTCTGGGATTCCTGGCTACGAGGATGTTCAACACTTTATTTCCATCCCCTTTTGTGTGTTCTATCTGATTGGAATAGTGGGCAACTGTACAGTTCTTCATATCATCCACACTGACAGGAGTCTCCATGAGCCCATGTACTACTTCCTGGCCATGCTGTCCCTCACAGACATGGGCATGTCCATCTCCACCCTGCCCACAGTACTGAGAACCTTCTGGTTTGATGCTAAGGAGATTGAGATGAATACTTGTGTAGCCCAGATGTATTTTATTCACACTTTTTCTCTAATGGAATCAGCTGTGCTCCTAGCCATGGCTTTTGACCGCTATGTCGCCATCTGTGATCCTTTGAGGTATTCCAGTAAACTTACCCCACAACGCATTGTCTATATAGGGGTCTTCATCGTAATCAGATGCTCCACTGTCCTCCCTGTTGTTCTTGTTCGTATCCCCACATTTTCTTTCTGTCACTCCCACATTCTCTCCCACTCCTTCTGCTTACATCAAGATGTCATCCTATTGGCCTGTTCTGACATCTCATTCAATGTTTTGTATGGCTTGTTTGTTGTTGCATTTTATTGGGGTGTAGATTCTCTAGGAATCTTTTTATCTTATACTTTCATCCTGCGCTCTGTGTTGTGCATTGCATCCCAGGGAGGGAAACTCAAAGCCCTCAGTACATGTGTCTCCCATATTTGTGCTGTGCTCATTCTATATGTGCCAATGATAGGGTTGTCCTTAGTGCATCGTTTTGCAAAACATTCCTCTCCCATTATTCACATTATCATGGCAGATATTTACCTGTTAGTTCCACCAGTTCTCAACCCAATTATTTATAGCATCAGGACAAAGCAGATTCGCCAAGGCTTCCTAAGGATATTATTATCCAGAAGGATACAGCTTGCTCACAGTTAGATTCTCTGATATTTCAACTTTTGCATCCATTGCCTTCATCCTAAAGATTAACCTATTAGAAATTCTTGGACACCTTTGGTATATAATAATTTTATAATAGCTCACAAATTCCACATGTTCCTTCAAGAAAAACATTTCAGTTTCTATCATTATTTCCTATCTTTAAAGCATCTAAAAACCCTTGTGTCAGGAGAATTAGTAAGTGGGGATAATTTCATTCAAATATTTTACAGAGATATTTTCCATTGAAGGGAAGTCCAATTTTCTATGTTATAACTAAAATGGAGAAATTCACTGAACAACTCAATGGTAAAAGACATAATACACAGCAGAATTTATATTGATAACTAATTACATTTTCTTTCCATTATGTCAAAGTAGACTTCACACGCCATATTTTGAGTCAGATTGTAAGCAAGTAGATGTTTAAATTTAGAGATGGAATAAATGAAACTATTGCATTTCTTTATTTCCTTTACTTCTATTGAAATGATTATCAGAAAAAAATCTGGGCAGTGTATAAAGTTAGTTTTCTTCAATGGAGAAAACTAGAAGAGAAATCCAAACTTCACAATAGAAGTTTGAATCTATGAATCTATGTTCATGAAATATAGTGAACACATCAAAATCCCTTGATCAGTGTACACTCCTATTAGGTGTAATATCTCATGTACATAACTTTAAACAAAAATAAAGCAAGAGAGAACCCTTCCCCCCATCACCATAAACTATAGTCGTCCAAGGATCTTGCTGTCTTACACAATTCCCTAGGAAATAAGAGGAAACACATTTTCAACACCCAAGATTAAAGTGCATATTCTGATGGGAGAATAGAAATGGGTCTAAGGTAGTTAGAAAGAGGGCTCAAAGAGAACACATTTTTTTTTTTTGTACAAATACTATTTTAAATCACCCTCAAAGACCCCCCTTGGTTAAATAAAGGGAAGCTGAAAAACATAATAAACACATTTTTTTCAGGATTATTTCTAGATACTCTGAACAGAAAGAATACATAAGATAATTTTAAAAATTAAAACTATTAGGAATCATAGTTTTAAAAATTCATTTAGAAAGTAAACCAGCTCAGGAAACAGAATAAAAATAAAAATAGAGAACAAACTGCAGTTCCAAGTGAATTGAAAACAGAAAAAAAAAATCTGTGAAAATTATGTTAACATTAAATCAGATATGAATGTAGATTTTATATCAAAGGGATCCACTGAACTGTGTTCAACTGTGTTAAAAAACTAAATATGCAAATATTTACCTGACACTTTCTCTCTTACACTTGAACAACTGACATTTCTGGGGTGAATCCCCCATTCTGGGAGAAAAAAGACTTTTTCATTTGATTAACCAAAAAATGAACATCAGGCTTCCTGTAAAAAGTGGGAGAAAATTACACATATTAGAACTTCAACATATATTAAGTTGGCCAATAGTGATAGTGATGGTGATAAACACAAAGACAGAGATAGAAAGTAACAGAGGTTTATATATGTATACACCTCTCCTTTGTCTTAATTAAGGTTCTGTCAGGAAAAAATAAAATTGTTCTCAAACTGGATAATATAAAGACTTTGATACAGGCATCAGGGGTCATTGAAAATGTGTGGACAAGATTTGGTAAAACCAAGAAGAAATATTTTTATACATATTTTATAAATATATCATTGATATAGATGGTACTACAGAAGGGAATTTGATGCCAACGTTAGTACTGAAGTGGCAAGGGAACAAAATTTTTTACCGGAACATGGGATGGACAGCATGTGGAGAAGGACACCCAGCATGAGTTTCCCTTTCTGTAGAAAGATGCAGCCACCATGAGGAAGCCACAGTGAAGGTTGTTGGGGAGTCAAGGGGTTAAACATTCCAACTGTATGTTCTGGATTCTTGCTTCCTGCATTTCCATTAGTGATCAAGTCAAACCAGAAGTCAGAGAGCAAAGGGACCTGTTGATTCAGCTCACTGTGGTCAAGACAGAACAGAGCAGATCTGGAAAACAGCCTAAGGATGCTCTTCTGCAAGCAGCCTGCCTTTCATATTTGTATCTGCTCTCAACTACACATGTATAGTTCAGGCTTTGTGGTCTCGGTAGTGCTCTATCTTTTTTTTTTACTTTACAATTCTGTATTGGTTTTGGCATACATTGACATGAATCCACCACGGGTGTTGTAGCTGTAAATGTGAATATTTGTAAATCATTTTCTTTCCATTAGAGTGAATCACTCAAAATTGAGCTTATGATCTTGGTTGTCAAATAATTTATCAGTGAGAGATGAAATTGCTTTTTTTTTTTTTAATTTGTTCCTATGATTTTTACATGAGAAATATACAAACCATATAGTAAAAGAGTATAGTTTCACTGACTAATAACAATCCTCTAAATCTGAGATCTTTGAACATATCCAACTTGGATGATGCCAAAGTGATTTAAATTGTGCTCAGTTATTCAGTAGTGTCCGACTGATTGTTTGCGACTTCATGAACTGTAGCCCACCCAGGCTCGTCTGTCCATGGGGTTTTCTAGACAATAATACTGTAGTGGGTTGCCATTTCCTTCTCCAATGATTTAAATTAATATTACAAAAAGCTAAGTGTAAGGATATTTCTGAGGCATCCCATGCCAGTGAAGGAAGTAAGTTCTATTCATTTCTCTGGTAATTACACAACAAGATATTGGAAGATAGAAGTGTGAAGGTTTTTCTAGTGGTGGGATAGAAATAGCCTCTTATTTTCATGAACTGTTATTGGATGGTGAATTTATTTTAATAACTGAGTAAATATTATTTATGAGAACTATTACTTCTGTTGTAGCAATTACTTGTATTTTTCAACCCCTGAAAAAACTAATTGTCAATGAGTATCTTAAATATAACAGTACAGGAAGATTAGCAAGCTATGACATGTGTAATCAGCAATATTTAATTTGAGTGAACTGATGATAGATTTGTTAAGATTTAAATTAGTATTGCAAGGTTCAAAATCAGAGTCAAAAAAGATTATCAGTAAAACACATTTTTAAAAGAAATTGCTGTACTAAACAGTTAGAAATCAATATTTTTAAGACAGTTTTATTCACCCTGAGAGGAGATTTCTTATCATTCAGTAGTCCACATGCCAACCCTGCTACATAGCTTAATCACCAGTAGACATCTACAAGTCAAAATTGTTGACAGACATATGGCCCTTCATTCACTGAATGAAAGCATCTATACATAATCAAATCAAATTTATACAATCCCTTTCATTAGTAAAAACTATGGCACAGAGAATCACACTTGGCATTATTGCTTATGATCTTTAAAATGGCTTTCTTTCTTCATTGTGCTTTTAAGGTTACAGCAAATTTGAGTGAAAGCTACAGAGATTTCCCATATACTCTTTATTACAACAGTTTTGAAGGAAGCAATTCACACAATTCCATTTTTATCTAGTATGTGGTAACAGTACCAACTTAGAGCCATTCCCACCTCTATGTCCTGAGTAAGTTGTTCTCATTGGCTACACCATAGCTAACAACCTTTTACTACTCTACCATATTCTGGATACAAGTTAGTATTTCATCTCATGTTGTACTACCTACTTTGTTTTGGACATTGAAGTGATAAATACTTGAGACTCTCTGTAGCCTTCTTGCCTTTGAATTTCCAAACTGCAATATCTGGAATGATACAGGGAGGATTTGGGGAAGGGCTATAAACTAAAATAGTAACAGTGACAGGGTTACAGGTACAGTCTTGCATTTCTCATGGAGACTCATATCTCTAAGGATTAGAAGAAGACTTATTAACTCATGCATCTTGCTTTGAGAATTAAAACAATCTCTCATGCAAAGAGGAACTATTCTACCAAGTAAGTAAGGACTGGGAAAAGTAAGAGTGGGAAGTAATAGAAAAACACAAAGTGGGGCTTGAGAGACAAGAGAGAGAAGGGCAGACACCCAAAGTGTGAGAAGAGACACCAAGGGAATGGTTCAAGAAGGAAAAGATTCTTAGTTTATTAGAGGTTATCCTTTCTCCAAATATTTTTATTATTCATACCCTGTGCAAAACATTCAAGCCAGACTCATAGTTTTCAGATAGGACTTGCCTAATATACCCTAGACTTGCATGACACGTGATCTGCTTTCTGTCGGTGGACATGATTGCTTACACAGGGTGAAGGACTATTATCAGACATAAAAAGAGGAATTCCAGAATATGAGTGGGATTACACCAGATAATCTTTGAGGTCCCTTCTACTCCTAGTTACCAGTGATTTTTCATATGAAATTAATTATGGTCTAAATTCACATTAAGACCTTCAGATTTCTGAGTTTATAAACTAACTCCACAAACTCCGTCTTCCTCCTCTGGAGATGTGGAAGATACCACAAGGCAATGTGAATGCATTTAAAATTGTAAGATCAGGAACAATAGAAATTGGTTTATCAAAATGAATAGGTGCTGCCTAAAGGGGGTTGTGAAATAACAGACCAGATTCTAGTGAATATGGAATATAATGGATATTTATGTCGTGGTAATTTCAGAATGCTAATATGACTCCTCAAATTCCTAGTTCACTGAAGTCCCAAAGATCTCATGCTTACCCTTGATGAGACTTCTCATTCTATCCTGGACTCAACTTTTTGTGTTGCTTTTTTCAAATCTGGCAGTGAATAAAATGAGAAGTGAATATGTGGTGTCATAATGATCAGAGGAGTTTCTGGATAGAAAAAAAAATGATTAAGAGGCAATTCATATCTCTGGCTACACTGAAATTTACTTGATGAAAAGGAAATGAAACTGATACAATTCACTTTCTACTTCTCAGGCCACCTAAGTCACTTGTGAGATGGTTTTGTTCATGATATTTTCCCCTCAAGGAGGATAATTCATAGTCTCCCCATATATTCCTCCTCCCATTATACTTTAAAAAATTCTTGTTGGTGTTACTGTTGTCATCATCATTGTTGTCATTATCATCATCATCCAGAAGGCTCTTTGATAAGTATTTTACACACAATATATCCTTTACCTTAGCACATCCTTTCAAATTGTTACTATCTTGAGTTCAGAGAGGAGGCAACTTTGGTACAGAGAGAAGATGATTTGGTCAAAATTAAACGGAGCACAACACTGAAACCAGAATATAACTTAGGTTAAAGTGATTGCAGAAGGAGAGAAACAGATTCTAAATAAGGAAGATGTTGAATAACTGTCTCCTTAAAATCTCAGTGAAGAGTCAGTAAGACGACCAAAGACATACTCTAGATCAGGTGTCTTCCCAGGTTTCAATGAAACTTCATGTTTACTCCTTTTTGATGATTCAAAGAAACCTTATAAAATCAGAAAAAGTGTCTGAATCGAGTGGGAAGTGAAATGAAAACCAGATTTCTAAATTTGGATTATGGTGTAAAAATTGGAAAAGAATCATCAAAAGAAGGGATAATATTGGAAAACCTGGGCATTAAAGGTAATAATTAGTGCAGGTGTAGACAGGAAGATGAAATGGATAGAAATTTGGGGAGTTAAATTGCAGGGCTGTAAGAGGTATCAGTTCATACTATGTGTGTGTGTAGAACTTAATTGTAATAAGAGTCAAAAAGCCTGAAATTGTTTCTGTAATATACATATTTGGTGACTTGATTATGAATCTTTCATTTCCTAGGAAGTTATTAAGCATCCAAGGCAAGAATCTTTTGCAGTCAGGGTTTATTTACATGTAACTAGAGGGGAGTGCCATCTTTCCAGGTGACTCAGTGGTAGAGCATCCTCCTACCGATGCAGGAGACACAGATTCGATCCCTAGGCCAGGAAATTCCCTGAAGGGGAACACAGCAACCCACTCCAGTATTCTTGCCTGGAAAATCCCATGGACAGAGCCTGGTATGCTACAGTCCATGAGGTCACAAAAGAGTCGGACATGATTTAGCAACTAAAATAACAGCAAGAGGAGACTGAAAGAATTTGATCTCCCAAAAACCAAAGCAGACTTTTCAAGATAGCATGATGACAGTTTATTAATTTACAATTAGAGGCAATCTGTCCCATGGATTAGAATTTTGGTAAGCATGGATGGTTGTCAAAAGGGCAAGTGGTGGCTCATCTTCTTACTTCAGAGGCATTGTTGTTGACTACAGAAGAAGTACTGGAATCTAATAGGTGAAAATATATTAACTCATTCATCCAAGTAGAAAATATTTAGTGTCAAGTTTAGACACAGTAGGCTTTTTTTCTTGGTCATTCAATCTTTCTGTTATTTTGTTTTCTCTTGATTTTGCTTTGAATCATGAGTTTCTACTTGATATTTCCCCAATCCCTATATATCAATTATTTTGGCTTTTTACAGATAGATCCTGTCTCTAAATAACAAATCAATTCCTAAACATAATAGGAAGAAGGTTTGGAATCTTTAAATGCAGAGTCAGTCAATTGTACTTTGCTTATATTACATAGAAAAATTACATATTTATAATTTTTAAAAATCATACATTCTTCTGTCTATCCTAACATGTTTAGCTCTTGGGGATACTAGCCTGAGGCTAAATTGATATTAGAGTTGATTTTCATTGGGTACCAACTCAATGGCACCACTTATATATCCAGAGATAGGTTAGTAAGAGCAAAAACTATGCTGATCAATACTTACCTGAATTCTGTAATATGCCTTGCATGGTGTTCTAGTATTACTGAAAAATCTTTCAAGCTAAGATAGGAAAGCCATTTCATGTAAGTCACTGCCAAAGTCTTTTTTTTTTTTTTTTTTTAAGAAAAAGTTCTAGTGTATGACCAGTGACTCTGGTTGAGGATCTTCCTGAAGAAAAGTATGAAATTAAAGATGTAGTCTAGAATGGGTTTTGTGTGTACTGTTCTGGGTAGTGTCTTTAGAAGGAGATTATCCATATTCATAGAACATTATAATACATTTGCATTTGAGAAGAAAAAGGGAAGATCCTCCTGGTTATAAAAGTGGATGTTTTACTTAACAGACAACACTCAGCAAGGAAATTAAAAAGGACAAAGCAAAACTATGAGGGTTAATTTAGGAGATATTATAGGACACCCTGAAGTTTTTGTTTTGTTTTTGTGACACAGGTGCTGATCTTCTCATTTGTTCCCCTTCTGGAGTGTGATTGTGAATCGGGATTGTGGTTTAACAGTAAGCCCTATGGCAACTGCAAACTCCAGCAATATCCTGTCCTCCACCTTCTATCTCACAGGTATCCCTGGATATGAGGAATTTCACCACTGGATTTCCATCCCATTCTGTCTCCTCTACCTTGTTGGAATCATGGGTAACTGTACTATCCTACATATTGTCCGGACAGACCCCAGGCTCCATGAGCCCATGTACTACTTCTTGGCCATGCTTTCTCTCACTGACATGGGCATGTCCTTGCCCGCAATGATATCACTCTTCAGGGTGTTGTGGTCCATATCTAGGGAGATCCAGTTCAACACTTGTGTAGTCCAAATGTTTTTCATTCACACTTTCTCCTTCACTGAGTCATCTGTGCTCTTGGCCATGGCCCTTGACCGATATGTGGCCATCTGCCACCCACTAAGATATGCTACCATTCTCACTCCAACACTCATCACGAAAATTGGAATTGCAGCCCTGCTTAGAAGTGCCCTTCCTGTGATTCCAAATGTGGCCCGGCTGGCCTTCTTTCCCTTCTGCCACTCTCACATCCTTTCTCATTCTTACTGTCTGCACCAGGATATGATCCGCCTTGCCTGTGCTGACACCAAATTTAACATTATATATGGAATGATTATGATCACTTTGCTGTGGGGAATGGACTCTCTGGGTATTTTTGTGTCTTATGTTTTCATCCTTCACTCAGTATTAAAATTTTCCTCTCAGGAGGGGAGATTTAAGGCCCTCAACACATGTGCATCCCACATCTGTGCTGTACTTATTCTTTATGTGCCTATGATTGGTCTCTCTATTGTCCATCGTTTTGCCAAACACTCATCCCCTCTCATCCACATCTTCATGGCCCATATCTACCTGCTAGTTCCACCTGTGCTCAACCCAATCATCTATAGTGTGAAGACAAAGCAGATCCGCCAAGGAATTCTCCACCTGCTTTTCCCCATAAAACTTAGTTCTTCTGTGATGTAGACATGTCCTCAACCCAGTGATGACATAAATATTAAGTTTGTAAATATATAGTGATTTGTCTGCTCTCTATATTGGCACCAGAGTTACCAATAAAAGATTACTTAAAAAAAAAAAAAAAACTGAAATAGCTCTGACAGTACATTGTGAAAATCCTAAAGGAGAGAGTTGATGTCTACTGGATTTCTAATAGACTGACTTAACACGAACTTTCTAAATTCCCTCTAAGTATGAATGTGTTGGAGTGGATTGTGTTGGAAATCACTTCCATCTGTGGTTTCTCATTTGTAATCCTAACCTGATTCAATGCTGATTGTCATGAAGTTCTCCTTGATTATTCTAAACCCATATTTCTTTGCTTCTCGATACACTATATTTGTCAGGGAATCTTATATTACCTTTCTCATTATGTAAGTGTGTTTGTAAATCTACTTATGCTAACTTTCTTAAAGTGGGGAAAAAACCTTACCTTGATGTAAGAGCATATTAGGTTTCAAAAAGGAAATTTTTGAACTTTATGATCCATCAGCATCACCTTTTAAAATTTTATTCACATGTTCTGTTCTTTCTGAGGACATTTAGTTTCATCGGGAATAGAAAGGGGCAACTTTCATAGTTTTATTTAATTTTTAGAAATAATCTTACTCTTTCAGAAAGCCAAACTCAGTGATTTTTTATGTCCCTGAGATAATGTCATGTGAAGCCAGTGATTATATAATCTACTGGATTAGATGTATCTAATAATAATTTAGGATATAGTATTTAACATAAAAAAATCTAACTCACTGAGGTGTAGATACTTATAAGTTTATAGTAGTAGCAAACAGGTAATACAGATCTCAATTTTTATCTAGAACGCTTTTCAATATATAAACTGTCTTCACATTTCTTTGAAATTATTGAATGCATAGCTGTGCATAGAGTTGTATTAACAAACTTGCAAGTTTAATTGAAATGTCTTAGTTCAAATGTCTGTACTTACTGAAAGAGAATAAATAAATGAAGCAGAAAATAAAACTTTAAGAATGCTTTGTAACTCCCAGTTTTTATATTGGTCTTAATGATAGGTAGTATATTTTCACAAATCTTATTCTGTTACTGTAGGAATTGTGTCTCAAGGATTTTGCTACCTATGAAAATCAACGTTATGTTTAGTGTAAAAGAGGCGCTTAATAATTATTTAATGCATAAGTGATATAGAAGTGAATCAATCATTGAATAAAGACTGACTCATTTGGATTGGATTTAAAAAAAAAACTTGGAGTGAAAAATTTGACCTCTCATGAACACATATTTCCTATAATAAAACAGATCTTACTAACTTTAAATTATGATTTCAGATGTCAGGCATATGGAATACACCTAGAATTTCCACTAGCTTATATCTTTTCCCTGGTTTTAATTCAGTTATGTCTGTTCCTATTCCTCTTTATCCTATTTCTTAATTCTATTTCTAATTACCCCTCTCCTTCAGCACATTCACCTTGTCTGAAACATCAACAAATAAAAATAAATACATGTGAACATCAGACTTAGATAATATTCCCTATAGTAAATAAGTAAAATAAAATTAATATGAAAAATAAAAAATGAGAAATGTTAATTTCAGATGTACAAGCAACATTTAAATATTTATAGTCATCCTTCATATGACACCTTCAAATATAAAATGTATTTTTAATATTTTAAATTTATTTTTTTAATTTTACATTTTTAAAAGATATGCTGATCATATCTTTCCTAATGCTTCTGCTCCAAAAAATGAAACATTTTAAATTTTTTTCTTAACATATATTCAAACCATTGCATCTTAAATTTTGCATTTTGCCAGTAAAATTATTTTAAATGAACGTCTACATAGATAATCTAAGTTTTGAATTTACAAAATATGATCCTCTATACTAACTCTTGGAGAAGGAAATGGCAACCCACTCCAATATTCTTGCCTGGAAAATCCCATGGACAGAGGAGCATGGTGGACTACAGTTCATGGGGTCGCAAAGAGTCAGATATGACTGAGCGACTGAGCACATTTTAACTCTTACAGTGTATCATTAGTTACATGATTTTCATAAAATATATTTTACAAAAAACATTTAGAAGTACCTATTCTCAAAATTAAGATAATTCTTCTTCCTAGAAGAATTTAGTTGGTGTAGAGGTGTTATTTTATTTATTTTTATTTTAAAATTAATTAATTTATTTATTTTAACTGGAGGACAATTACTTTACAATATTGTAGTGGTTTTTGCCATACATTGACATGAATCAGCCATGGGTTTACATGTGTCCCTCCACCCTGAATCCCTCTCCCACTCCCTCCCCACCCTATCCCTCTGGGTTGTCCCAGAGCACCAGCTTTGAGTGCCCTGCTTCAAGCATTGAACTTACACTGGTCATCTATTTTACTTATGGTTAATATAAATGTTTCAATGCTATTCTCTCATGTCGTCCCACCCTTACCTTCTCCCACACAGTCCAAAAGCCTGTCTTTACATCTGTGTCTCTTTTGTTGTCTTGCATATAGGGTCACCTTTACTGTCTTTCAAAATTCCATATATATGTGTTAATATACTGTTTGATGTTTCTCTTTCTGGCTTACTTCACTCTGTATGGGCTTCCCTTATGGTTCAGCTGGTAAAGAATCTGCCTGTAATGCAGGAGATGTGAGTTCAATCCCTGGGTGGGGAGATCCCCTGGAGAAGGGAAGGGTTACCCACTCCAGTGTTCTGGTCTGGAGAATTCCATGGACTATACAATCCATGGAGTTGCAAAGAGTCGGACACGACACTCTGTATAATAGGCTCCAGTTTCATCCACCTCATTAGAACTGACTCAAATTTGTTCATTTTTATAGCTGAGTAATATTCCATTGTGTATATGTACCACAGCTTCCTTATCCATTCATCTGCGGATGGACATCTAGGTTGCTTCCATGTCCTAGCTATTGTAAACAGCTGTGTTGAACATTGGGGTACATGTGTCTCTTTCAATTCCGGTTTCATTGGTGTGTATGCCCAGCAGTAGGATTGCCGGGTCATATGGCAGTTCTATTTCCAGTTCTTTAAGGAATCTCCACACTGTTCTTCATAGTGGCTGCATTAGTTTACGTTCCCACCAACAATGTAAGAGGGTTCCCTTTTCTCCACACCCTCTTCAGCATGTATTGTTTGTAGACATTTTAATGGCAGTCATTCTGACCAGGGTGAGATGGTCCCTCATTGTGGTTTTGATTTGCATTTCTCTGATAATGAGTGATGTTGAACATCTTTTCATGTGTTTCTTAGCCATCTGTATGTCTCCTTTGGAGAAAAGTCTGTTTAGTTCTTTGGCCCATTTTTTGATTGGGTCATTTATTTTTCTTGTTTTGAGCTGCATGAGTTGCTTATATGTTTTGGAAATTAATTCTTTGTCAGTTGCTTCATTTGCTATTATTTTCTCCCATTCTGAAGGCTGCCTTTTCACCTTGCTTATATTTCCCTTTTTTTTGTGCAGAAGCTTTTAATTTTAATTAGGTCCCATTTGTTTATTTTTGCTTTTATTTCCAATATTCTGGGAGATGGATCATAAAGGACCTTTCTGTGACTTATGTCAGAGAGTGTTCTGCCTATGTTTTCCTCTAGGAGTTTTATAGTTTCTGGTCTTACATTTAGATCTTTAATTCATTTTGAGTTTATTTTTGTGTATGGTTCTTTTACAGATGGTTGACCAGTTTCCCCAGCACCACTTGTTAAAGAGATTATTGTTTCTCTATTGTATATTTTTGCCTTCTTTGTCAAAGATAAGGTGTCCATAGCTGTGTGGATTTATCTCTTGGCTTTCTATTTTGTTCCACTGATCTATATTTCTCTTTGTGCCAGTACCATACTGTCTTGATGACTGTAGCTTTTTAGTATAGTCTGAAGTCAGGAAGGTTTCCTCCATTTCCATTCTTCTTTTGCAGAATTGCTTTGGCTATTTGAGGTATTTTATGTTTCCATACAAATTGTGAAATTATTTGTTCTAGTTCTGTGAAAAATACCATTGGTAGCTTGATAGGGATTGCATTGAATCTATAGATTGCTTTTGGTAGTATACTCATTTTCACTATATTGATTCTTCCAATCCATAAACATGGTATATTTCTTCATCTGTTTGTGTCATCTTTGATTTCTTTCATCAGTGTTTTATAGTTTTTCCTATATATGTTTTTTTTGTTTCTTTAAGTAAATTTATTCCTAAGTATTTTATTCTTTTCATTTTTTAATTTGTATTTTTATTGGAGTATATTTGATTAATAATGTTGTGATAGTTTCAGATGTACAGCTAAGTAATTCAGTTATACAGACACATGTATCTATTCTTTTTAAAATTATTTTTCTATTAGGTTTCTATAGAATATTGACCAGAGGTCCCTGTGTTATACTGGGTTATCTATTTTAAAAATAGCAGTGTGTACATGTCAATCCCAAACTCCCACTCTACCCCAACTTGTAACAATGAATTTGTTCTCTAAGTCTGTGTGTCTGTTTCTGTTTTGTAAATAAGTTCATTTGTATTTTTTTTTATTCTGCATGTAAGCAATATCATATATTTGCTTTTGTCTGATTCACTTCATTTAGTACGGTAATCTCCAAGTCCATCTAAGTTGCTGCAAATGGCATTTTTTGTTATTTTAATGGCTGAATAATATTCCATTTTATGTATGTACAGCATCTTCTTTATCCATTCATCTGCCTATGGACATAATTGTTAATAGTGCTGCAGTGAACATTAGGGTTCATGTATCCTTTCAAACCATGTTTTTCTCCAGGTGTTTGCCCAGGAGTAGAACTGTTGAATCAGAGATGAGTTTTGACGATACAAATGAATGAATGACTGAACAAATGAATAGATGCCACAGTTATATTATGAACTGAGAAGGGAAGCATTATTTTGTCCAGTCCAGCCTTCCAGCAAGTTGCTAGCTCTCTTAAAGTGAAAGCCGTCCTACTCTTGCCTAGAATTATGATAATATGATATAAGCATCTATCCCAATTTTATATAGACTTATAAGTTGAGACACTCTTACACACATTGTTTTGCTTCATTAAGCCATGAGTATTTGCTTGTCCTCTAAAAGTATTGTCTGCCTATCTGAAAAATCTGTAAGATATCCAGAAGACCAAATAATAATTCATTTTTTCCAGTCTCCTATCACTAGGAAAAATGCAATACAATTATTTTCATGATGTCAAATGTTATTCTTTGGATTATGCATTTCATCTTTATTTGCAGAAATCTCTTTGCGGCAAAACACAAAAAATTAAAAAAGCACAGAATCAGAATAGAGAATAACACCCTTCACCATTTAAGTGTTTAGTGTTTTCCTTTATAATGCATTGTTCCAAAATATGTCATTAGCACATTTAGTCATTCAGTCATTTGATTGAATAACTTAAACCATAAAAGCATTATCCTTTAAAAAATTACAGTGTGGATAACCACCTCATTACCCAAAAAGTCTAGAAAAAGACATGTGCATTTATAAAGAGAATAATAGTACAGATATTTTTAAGACACCCAATTCATTTAATTCAACCACTTGACCATATATAGGTTTCTATTATATTCATCATGCACTTTTTTACTGTTTAATGCCAGAGAAATATTTTAGCTCTTTTATAAATGAAGAGGTAAATGTTTTATAGTGGAGATAAAAAATTATATTATAGGAATTATGACAAATAAGTTTATAAATGATAAATCTTGTCCCATGAACCATTGCATGCAATTTTCAAGAATGTTTGGTGTGAGAAAAGTTGTTAGGAAAATGCAAGTGCTTACATAAAAACATGCCAGGTGAATCCAGTGAACATAATCCTGATCATTACCACAAATTTCCTTTTCTTTGGAATTTGTCCTGACATAATTTCACCCCCATTAAATCAGAAGAAGGAATAAAATATACTGATTCAAATTAGCAATCTGACCCACTATAGAGCAGTTAAACTCCTTGTCCAACAATCATTGTAGCTGAGATCAGATAGGGTCACCAAATCTAAAAACGTTCATCCTTTCCTGCTGTTGAGGTCCTATGGCAGCCTGGCTCTTTTTCCTACCTAAGTTGTAGACATTCAGATTATCTTTTGTTGTCATGACATTTGCAGAATATTTCAATGAAATGTCCTGCTTTGCACGGGTTGGATAGGCTAGCCAGGTGGCATGTTTCCCTAGTGGCTCAGACAGTAAAGAATCGACCTGCAATGCAGGAGACCTGGATTCAATCCCTCGGTTAGGAAGATTCCCTGGAGGAGAGCATGGCAACCCACTCCAGTATTCTTGCCTGGAGAATCCCCATGGACAGAGGAGCCTGGTGGGCTACAGTGGCAAAGAGTTGGACACAAGTGAGTAACTAAGCACAGTAACAGAACTGAGCTTGAGTCATTCTCAGCCCTTAGGTTATAGACTCTATGTTCCTCAACAGTTTAAGTCCTTAATAAGTCCCTCTGATTGGCTACTCCATAGCTAACATTCTTTATTGAGTGCAAGCATGCCTGTCAGTCACTCAGGCTTATCTGACTCCGATAGCTCATGGTGAAGGATTCCTGATCTCCAAAGAAGATTTAGCTTTGGGACCAGGGACCAGGTTTGATCATTCAAGAGCTTTTCTGTAGCAGAGTTTTATTAAATTATAAAAGGGGATAGAGAAAGCTTCTGACATAGACATCAGAAAGGGGATGTAGAGTGCCCTCCTTGATAGTCTTAGCAAGGGAGTTATATACTTTTTCCATTGGTTATTACAGTAAATCAAAAGAATGTCTCAAGGTTGTAAAGGTCTTACCAGACCCAATTCCACAATTTGCACTTTAAAAGAATTAGAACTAACAATAGAAAGATCTACCAGACCCACTCCCACAATATACATTTTAAAATGACAGGCTTAGTCAGAAGGGTCTTAAGAAGGAAAAACATGTCCTCAATCGAGCAAGATACATTGTTATATTGACTAAAACAAAACAATGTAGAAAAAATGTTTGCCCTTTTTTCCTCCTTGAGAACTCCAGACCCCTATCTCCTCTTTGAAAGCCCCAGACCCCTCTCTCCTCCTCAGGGACCCTGGACTTCTTATCAACCTACCTAGAAATTGATTCTCTCAACTGTTTGTGACTGTATGCACTGTAGCCCACCAGTCTCCTCTGTTCATGGAATTTTCTAGGCAAGAACGAAGTGGGTTGCCATTTCCTAACTAGGGGATCTCCCTGACCCAGCAACAAACGTATGTTTCCTGTGCCTCCTGCATTAGCAGGCAGATTCCTTACCACTGAGCCACCTGGGAAGCCCAGCATCTTTATTACCTTGCCATTGCCTGGAAAATCCCATAGACAGAGGAGAATAGTAGACTACAGTCCATGGGGTTGCAAAGAGTCAGACATGACTGAACGACTTCACTATATTCTGGATACAAGATAGTATTTCATTACATGTCACACTACCACATTTGTTCCAGACATTGAGGTGATAAATATTTGGAACTTTCTATAACCTCCTGCCTTTGCATTCCCAAACTGCATTATAGGAAATGAAAAACAGAGAATTTGGGGAAGGGCCCTAAAGTAAAATAGTGGTGCAGACAGGGTTACAGGCATGGTCCTGCATTTCTCATGGGAACTCACATCTCTAAGGACTGGAGGAACACTTATTAATGCATCCTTCTTTTCTTGAGAATTAGAGCAGTCACTCATGACAAGAGCAACTATTCTATCATTAGGTGAGGATTGGGAGAAGTAAAACTGGGAGGTAATAGGAAAATACAGAGGGGGCTTGAGAGATCAAAGAGAGCCAGGCAGATACCCAAAGTGTGAGAAGAAGGACCAGGGGAATGGTTTGAGATGGAAGAAGTTCTCAGGTTATTAGAGGGCATACTTTCTCCAAATCTTTATTGTCCCTACCCATAGACAGAGGATTCAAGCCAGACATAGGTTTTTCAGATAGAACTTGCCTATGGTGACTGCAGCCATGAAATTAAAAGACACTCCTTGGAAGAAAAGTTATGACCAAGCTAGATAGCATATTCAAAAGCAGAGACATTACTTTGCCGACTAAGGTCCATCTAGTCAAGGCTATGGTTTTTCCAGTGGTCATGTATGGATGTGAGAGTTGGACTGTGAAGAAGGCTGAGTGCCAAAGAATTGATGCTTTTGAACTGTGGTGTTGGAGAAGACTCTTGAGAATCCCTTGGACTGCAAGGAGATCCAACTAGTCCATTCTGAAGGAGATCAGCCCTGGGATTTCTTTGGAAGGAATGATGCTAAAGCTAAAACTCCAGTACTTTGGCCACCTCATGCGAAGAGTTGACTCATTGGAAAAGACTTTCATGCTGGGAGGGATTGGGGGCAGGAGAAGAAGGGGCCGACAGAGGATGAGATGGCTGGATGGCATCACTGACTTGATGGACATGAATCTGAGTGAACTCCGGGAGTTGGTGATGGACAGGGAGGCCTGGCGTGCTGCGATTCATGGGGTCACAAAGAGTCGGACACGACTGAGCAACTGAACTGAACTGAATATACCCTAGACTTTCATGGCAAGTAGTACCCTGTCTGTCAGTGGACATGACTGTTTACATAGCATAAAGGAATATTACCAGACATAACAGAAGAGGAATCCAGAATAAGAGTGGGATTACAGCAGATAACTTTTCAGGTCCCTTCTAACCCCATGTATCAGTGATTTTTAACATGATATTAATTATTAATTATGTTCTAAACCTTAAGACCTTCAGATTGTTGAATTTGTTAACTAATTCCAGACTCCACCCTCCTCTTCTGGGGATGTAGAAGATATCAAAAGGCAATGTGAATGAATTTGAAACTATAGCATCAGGACCAGTAGATTTGGATTGTCTAATCAAACAGGTGCTGCAACATGGGGGCTGTGAAAAAAAATAGATGGACCATATACTAGTGAATATGGAGAATAATGAATATATATGTTGCAGTAACATCAGAATGCTAATGGATTGCTCAGATTCCTATTTCACTGAAGTCCCAAAGATCTCATTTTAACTCTTGGTGAGATTTCTCATTCTATTTTGGACTCTTTTATCCCCCAAAATCGGAGAAGGCAATGGCACCCCACTCCAGTACTCTTGCCTGGAAAATCCCATGGACAGAGGAGCCTGGTAGGCTGCAGTCCATGGGGTCGCGAAGAGTCGGACATGACTGAGCGACTTCCCTTTCACTTTTCACTTTCATGCATTGGAGAAGGAAATGGCAACCCACTCCAGTGTTCTTGCCTGGAGAATCCCAGGGACGGGGGAGCCTGGTGGGCTGCCGTCTATAGGGTCACACAGGGTCAGACACGACTGAAGTGACTTGGCAGCAGATCCCCCAGAATTGGTGCTGAATAAAATGGAAAGTATATATGTAGTGTCATCATATTGATCAGAGGAATTTCTGGGTAGAAAAATAGTAAGGAGCAATTCATATCTCTGGCTATACTAAATATTTAGTTGATAAAAATGAAATGAAACTGATACAGTTCACTTTCTACTTCTCAGACCATCTAGGTCACTTTTAACATAGCCATTCATGGTGTTTCCTCTAGAGGAGGATACTCCATAGTCTCTCCTTGTCTTCCTTCTCTCATTAGACTTCAAACAGTAGTTGGTGTTATTGCGATTGTTGTCATCATCATTGTTCTCATTTTCATCACTGTCATCATCATAGAAAAGGCTCTATGCCAACAATTTTACACACATTATCTCCTTCACCTTAGCACATCCCATCAAATTATTATTATCTTCAGTTTATAAAGGAGACAACTCCTCTACAGAAGAGAGTGAAGAAGAAGTCATTTGCTCTAAATTAAAGTGAATAAGCTTTGAAACCAGAATATAACTTAAGTTAATGTGATTGCAGAGCCAGAGAAATAGATTGTACATAAGAGAAATGTTAGATATCAGTCTCCTTTCAACTTCAGAAGAAGGTCATTGAGATGATGAAAAATGACCTCTAGTTTAGGTATCTTCCAATTTTCAATGAAACTTCATGTTTACTTTTTGGCAATGGGAGAGAACATTTATAAAATTGGAAAAATGGTTTGAATTGACTAAGCAGTAAGATAAAAAGGACCAGATTTTAAAAATTTGATTATAGGATAGAAATTAGAAAAGAATCATCAAAAAAGAAAGGATAATTTTGGGCACTCTGAGCATTGAAAATAATAATCAGTGAAATTTTGGACAGGAAGGTGAGGAGATAAACAGGAATTTGAGAAGTTAAATATCAGGGCCATAAGAAGTATCAGTTCATACAGTATGTCAATAGAACTAAGTGTAATATGAACAGTCAGGAAGACTGAATTTGTTTCTGGAATTTATTTATTTGATGTCTTGATTATGGATCTTGTATTTCTTAGAAAATTATTAAACAATTGGGGGATATATCTTCTGTAATCAAGGATATTACATGGAACTAGAGGAGACTGAGGGGATTTCATGTTGCAGAATGTCAAAGAAGACTTTCCAAGACAGAAGATGCTGATTTATTATTTTACAGTGGAAGGTAATTTGTCCCATAGACTTTAAATTCTTAAACCAATATTTTGGTGAGCATGGAGGCTGGGCAGTTGATGAGCAAGTGGAGTTTAAGAAATGGCTCACCTTTCTTTATAATGTCTTTCTTGACCACAGAAGAAATCCTGGAATCTAGAGGGGGAAAATGTATTTTCTCACTTGAACAGAAGAACTTTAGTGTGAAGGTCAGATGCCAGTAGGAATTTTTGTGCATTTTACTTTTGTTGTTGTTTTTTCTCTTGTTTTTGCTTTGAAGGATAAATTTTTACTCTCTCAACAACCCCTATATCTTTTGTTTTGTATTTTTGGTAGAAAGAATCAATCTTTAAATGATTAATTAGTTCTGAAACATAACAAGAAGAATGTTCTGAATCTTTTAAATCAGATTCAAAATCAATTATAGTTTGCTTAACATCACATATAAAAATTATATATTTAAAAAAAAATTATATATTTTATAATTATAAATTTTAAAATCTACGCATTCTACTAAATACTCTTAAGCTATATTTGCCTCAAGGAGATGCTAATCCAGGAACATATTGATATCAGAGTTGATTGTATGTGGCTACCATTCCCTTGTTATCAATTACCTAGGTGGCAATAGTGTTACAGAACCTGCCTGCCAAATTAGGAGACCTAAGAGTCGTGGGTTTGATCTCTGGGTCAAGAAGATCTTCTGGAGGAGGATATGACAACCCACTCCAGTATTGTTGCCTGGAAAATCACCTGGACAGATGAGACTGGCAGGTCCCAGTCCATAGGGTCACAAAAAGTAGGACATGCCTGAAACAACTTAGCACGCATACGTGGATGCCATCACTGTGGTATCAAGTTATGTAGTTGGAGATATGTTTAGTAAGAATAAAAAACATCCTGACCAAATCTTGACTGAATACTATAGAGATGCCTTGCATAATATTCTAGTATTGCTGAAAAAGCTATCAAGCTCAAAGACATTCATATAAGTCATTGCAGGAGGTTTTTTTTTTTTTTCCAAAACAGACTAATATAAGACCAGTAACTCTGGTCAAGATTGTTCTAAAGAAAAGTATAAAATTAATAATGTAACCTACAGTGGTTTTGTGTGTGCTGCTCTGGGGGGGGTTTTAGAAGGAGTTTGTGTGTGTTCAGACAGCATGTTAATAGTTCTGCATCTGAGAAGGGAAAGTCATTATGGTTATAAAAGTGGATGTTTTTCTTAACTGACGACATTGTGCAATGAAATAAAGAAAAACAAAGCAAAACTGTGAGGGTAAATCTAGGAGATATTATAGGACACTCTGAAGTTTCATTTTGTTTTTGTGACACAGGTGCTGATCTCATTTGTTCCCCTTCTGGAGTGTGATTGTGAATTGGGATTGTGGTTTAACAGTGAGCCCTATGGCAACTGCAAACTCCAGCAATATCCTGTCCTCCACCTTCTATCTCACAGGTATCCCTGGATATGAGGAATTTCACCACTGGATTTCCATCCCTTTCTGTCTCCTCTACCTTGTTGGAATCATGGGTAACTGTACTATCCTACATATTGTCCGGACAGACCCCAGGCTCCATGAGCCCATGTACTACTTCTTGGCCATGCTTTCTCTCACTGACATGGGCATGTCCTTGCCCACAATGATATCACTCTTCAGGGTGTTGTGGTCCATATCTAGGGAGATCCAGTTCAACACTTGTGTAGTCCAAATGTTTTTCATTCACACTTTCTCCTTCACTGAGTCATCTGTGCTCTTGGCCATGGCCCTTGACCGATATGTGGCCATCTGCCACCCACTAAGATATGCTACCATTCTCACTCCAACACTCATCACGAAAATTGGAATTGCAGCCCTGCTTAGAAGTGCCCTTCCTGTGATTCCAAATGTGGCCCGGCTGGCCTTCTTTCCCTTCTGCCACTCTCACATCCTTTCTCATTCTTACTGTCTGCACCAGGATATGATCCACCTTGCTTGTGCTGACACCAAGTTTAATGTTATTTATGGGTTAATTCTGCTCACTTTGCTGTGGGGAATGGACTCTCTGGTATTTTTGTGTCTTATGTTTTCATCCTTCACTTAGTATTAAAAATTTCATCTCAGGAGGGGAGATTTAAGGCCCTCAACACATGTGCATCCCACATCTGTGCTGAACTTATTCTTTATGTGCCTATGATTGGGCTCTCTATTGTCCATAGTTTTGCCAAACACTCATCCCCCCTCATCCACATCTTCATGGCTCATATCTACCTGCTAGTTCCACCTGTGCTCAACCCAATCATCTATAGTGTGAAGAACAAGCAGATCCACCAAGGAATTCTCCACCTGCTTTTCTCCCTAAGAATCAGTTCTTCTGTGATGTATGTTTGTCCTCAAGACAACGATGGCATCAATATTAAGTTTGTAAATATTTTCTACATGCTGTGTTGGCACCAGAGTTGCCAATAAAATATTACTGAAAAGAACAGAAATAAACTTGACATTACATCGTGCAGATGTCCTAAAGTAGAGAGTTGGTGTCCACTAGGATTATACAGACTGACTTAACACGTGTTCCCTAAATCTCCTCTAGGCATGAATATGTTGGAATACAATGTGTTAGATACCATTTAAATCTATTGTCTCTCATTTCTAATCCTAACCCTGATTTATGGTTTCCTGTCCATGAAGATTTCCTTGATTATCCTAAACCCATATTTCTATGCTTCTTGACATACTGCATTTTTCTGGGAATCTTACATTACCTTTCTTGTTATAAGTGTGTTTGTAAATCTTCTGAAGTTACCTTTATTAAAAATGGTAATGATCATATCTTGATATAAAATATATTAGATCTCACAGCATTTTATCTATCTTCATGGTGCATCAGCAGCATCTTTTAAAATTTTATACACATGATCTATATTTTCTCAAGAAATTGAATTTCACAAGGTATAGAAAAGGGCAACTTTCAGAGTTTGTTTTTTTTTTTTAATTAATTTTTAGAAATAATTTTAATCTTACAGAAAGCTGAAACTCAATAGTTTTATAATCCCTGAGATATCTTTTGAAGCCAGTAATTATAAAAAATCTAACTGACTGAAGTGTAGCTACTTTTGTTTGTGACAGTAAGAATCATAAAATATAAATCTTACTTTTTCTACAATTCTTTTGGCATATAAACTGTCTTTTCATGTTATTCAAATGATCTAGTGCATGGCTATGCATAGAGTTGTATAAGAAACTTGCAATTCTAGTTGAAATTTCTTAATTCACATGTCTATACTTGTTCAAAGACAAATAAATGAAGAAGAAAAATAAACATTTAAGGATGCTTTATCACTTTAAGTATGCTGATCTTAATAATACATAATACATTTTCACAAATCTTATTCTATCTACGCTAGGAACTGTGTCTCATGCAACTTGCTACCTTTGAGAACCAACACTATGTTTATTTAAATTATGCACTTAATAATTATTGAGTGCATAAGTGAAAAGAAATGAATCAATCATTGGATAAAGAATGACTAGTTTTATTGGATTAAAAAAATCTTGGAGAAAGAGATTTCACCTGTCATAAGTCCACATTTCACATGACAAAAAAAGGTACTATTAACTTAAAATTACCATTTCAAATGTCAAACATGTGAAGAACATCTAAGACTTCCCATGACTTATTTCTGTTCCCTATTTTTAATTCAATTATATCTGTTCCCTTCCCTCCTATCCTATTTCTTGACTCTACTTCCAAATATTCTTCTCTTTCAGCACTTTCACTTTGACCAAAGGGATATCAAGTAAAAATAAAGCAAGATATATGAACATCAAATTTAGATAATATTTCCTACAGTAAATAAGTAAAATAAAGTTAATAGAAATAAATTTTGGAAGACAATGTGAACATTATCATTTACTGTATACCATATAAGTAGAACTTACTTATGGAGAAGGCAATGGCAACCCACTCCAGTACTCTTGCCTGGAGAGTCCCATGGATGGAGGAGCCTGGTGGGCTGCAGTCCATGGGGTCGCGAAGAGTTGGACATGACTGAGTGACTTCCCTTTCACTTTTCACTTTCATGCATTGGAGAGGGAAATGGCAACCTACTCCAGTGTTCTTGCCTGGAGAATTCCAGGGACGGTGGAGCCTGGTGGGCTGCTGTCTATGGGGTTGCACAGAGTCGGACACGACTGAAGCGACTTGGCAGCAGCAACAGCAGCAGCACTAACTACAGCCATTCTATAAAACCTTCAAATTCAAAATATATTTTTAGTGTCTGCTTGCTGAATACATCATAATGCTTCTGCTCCAAAAAATGAAAAGTTTTATCATTTTATTAGCTAACAAATATATTCAAACTATTGAATCTTAGATTTTGCATTTCACACAAATACAAAAATATACAATGAATATGTAAATATACAGGCCAACTTTTGAGTTTACAAATTGTTGTCCTCTATATATTTCTTAAGATGTATTATTAGAGATACTTTATATTCATAAAAGGGGCTTACCTTGTAGCCCAGATGGTAAAGAATCTGCCTTCAATGCAGGAGATCCAGGTTTGATCCCTGGGTTGGGAAGATCCCCTAGAAAAGGGAATGGCAACCCATTCCAGTATTCTTGCCAGCAAAATACCAGGGAGAGAGGAGCCTGGCAGGCTATAGTCCATGGGGTTGCAGAGAGTTGGACATGACTGAGCACTCAACACACATATTCATAAAGTGTACTTTACTAAACACACTCAAAAAAACACATATTATCAAAATTAAGATAACTCTTCCTACAAAATATAGTCATTGAATACATGATTGATTGCATATACAAATGAATGGATATCAAGTTTTTCTTATGAATTGAGAAGAGAAGCACTATCTTGTTTTTAAAAATTTGACAAAAGCTAGAGTCCCAGCAAGTAGATAGCGTTATTGAAAGAGGAAGGCCTCTTGTTCTTCCCCAAATTCACAATAATATGATTTAAGCATCTATCTCATTTGCACCTGGACTTATAAATTAAGAGACACTGTTACTCATATTGTAATAAATAGTAATATTCAGTCACTAAGTTTTGTCTGACTCTTTGTGACCCAATGGACTGCAGCACACCAGGCCTCCCTGTCCCTCACCATCTCCTGGGGTTGACCTAAGTTCATGTGCATTGAATGGATAATGCTATCCAACCATCACATCTCATGAACATTTGTCAGCAAAGTGATGGCATTGCTTTTTATGTTGTTTGATGAAGTCATGAGTATTTATTTGCCTTCTAAAAGCCTTCTCTGCCTACCTGAAGAATGTGTAAATATCCAGAAGGCCAAATAATAATTCATCTTTGTGTTCCAATCCCCTATTATTAAGCAAAAATGCAATGCAATTGCTTTCATTATGTCAAATATTAACCTTTGTGCTATGCATTGATCATCTTTATGCTGAGTGATCACACCATCATGGTTATCTGGGTCATTAAGATCTTTTTTGTATAGACCTGTGTATTCTTGCCATAAAGAAGTCTGAGAACCAAGGAATTGCTGCTTTCAAACTATGGTGTTGGGAAGACTCTTGAGAGTCCCTTGGACTGCAAGGAGATCAAACCAGTCAA
This sequence comes from Oryx dammah, assembly GCF_014754425.2. Lineage (NCBI taxonomy): Eukaryota > Metazoa > Chordata > Mammalia > Artiodactyla > Bovidae > Oryx > Oryx dammah. The sequence goes on along the minus strand of NW_024070201.1, from coordinate 47,599,305 downwards.
TCCTAAAGGAAATCATCCCTGAATATTCATTGGAAGGACTGATACTGAAGCTGAAGCTCCAATACTTTGGCCACCTGATGCAAAGATTCAACTCATTGGAAAAGACCCTGATGCTGGGAAAGATTGAAGGCAGGAGGAGAAGGGAACAACAGAGGATGAGATGGTTGGATGGTGTCACTGACTCAAAGGATATGAGATTGAGCAAACTCAGGAAGGTGGTGAAGGACAGGGAAGCCTGGCAAACTGCAGTCCATGGAGTTGCAAAGAGTCAGGCATGACTGAGCGACTGAATAACAACTGCTGCATGAAACACTTTGTGGCAAAACATGATAGCAAGCAAAAAATCAGAGCAGAGGGGGTCAGTATCCATTTCACCATCTAAGCATTTAGCATTTTCATCTATATAAAATATTGCTGCAAAATATTTCATTAGCACACTTAGTCATTTAATCATTCAATTGAATAACTTTTAAAACATAATTTCCTTTTAAAAACCTACAATATGGATAATTACATGATTATACATAAACAGCCTCTATAAACAGCCATATGTATTTATATAAAGAATTATAACAATATAAATATTTTTAACACAGTCAAATTACTTCAACCATTTGACCATGTATATGTTTCTATTATGTTCATGATGCACTTCTTTACTGTTTGATGTCAAAGAAGTATTTTAGCTCCTTTGTAAATCAAGAGGTGGGTATTTCCAGTGGAGATAAGGAATAACACTTCAGTAATTATGTTATGAAAGTTCATAGATGATAAAGTTTGTCCTAGTACTATGGAATGCAATTAGCAAGACTATTTAGTGTCAGAAGAGCTAAACTAGGATGATTACATGTGCTAACAGAAACGTGCCAAATGAATCCAGTGAACAGAATCCTGACCACTTATCATATTTCCCTTTCCTTCAGTATTGCCCTGACACAATTTCATCCCCATTAAATCAGAATAAGAAATACAACAGATTGATCCAGGTTTAGTTATTGATCCTATTTAGGGAAATCATATATTTTGTCCCACAGTCATTGTAACTAAGACCAGGTATGTGTGATTAGTTGCTCAGTCATGTCTGACTCCTTGCAACCCCATGGACTGTAGCCCACTATGCTCCTCTGTCCATAGGGATCTCCAGGCAAGAATACTGGAGTGGATTGCCATATCCTCCTCCAGGGGATTTTCATAACCCAGGAATCAAACGGGTTCTCCTGCATTGCAGGAAGATTCTTTACCAGCTGAAGCCCAAATTCAATTAAGAAGCCATCCATTCCTGCTGGTGAGGTCTAATAGCAGCCTGACTTTAGTCCTACCTGAGAAATAGAAATTCAATTATCCTTGGCTCTCATGACATCCACAGAATGTTACCATGAAATATCCTGCTGTGTGTTTCCTTTATCTAACAAAAAGTAATTTCTCTTGTTTGTCACCAAAAGAATCTTTAATACACTAAAGTATTGAAGAGATAAGTTCATATTTGTGGAAGATAAAGGAAAGTTTTTGAGAGGAAAGGAAATGAATATTTTAGTTGTAGGTCATATATAATACAAAGAGATATATTGGGGGTTGTTGCATAAAATCATTAGCATTTATTTTTGATTAGTTATGATACTTATCCATTCAACAAATTTTTATTAATTATTTGTATATTTTGAGGTCTTCCCTTGTGGCTCAGCTGGTAAAGAATCCACCTGCAATGCAGGAGACCTGGGTTTGATCCCTGGGTTGAGAAGATACCCTGGAGAAGAGAAAGGCTACCTATTCAAGTAGTCCGGCCTGGAGAATTGTCGCAAAGAGTTGGACACGACTGAGCCACTTTCACTTTCTTTCTTTTGTATTTTGGGCCCTGCAGATGTTATGGTAAGAATGGAATCAGAACTAATTCCTAAGTATATGTAGTTTATATATTGTCCTGTCTGTAGCAAATTGAAGTAGAAGAGACATGGTTTATTACCAAAAGGATATTTAAATGTCATATGCAAATACAGTGGCACATTACCTTAGTATGTTGAAATAATTCTCAGTGGTACTTGAGTAGTTCCTTGTTCGCATCCTTTTCACACAATATCAGGAAGATAACATTTAGAAATACAATTTTTTAAAGCTTTATTCATTGCATAGATGTTGCAGGAATAAATCTGTCCAAATGGAAAAACAGAAGGGAAAGAACCAGAGTAAATAACATCAAAAAAGAAGATTTATTCCTTCAGCTTAGTTAAATCTGAACCATTAATTTTGACATGATAATGGATGAAAGCAAAGTATTCAAAGAAAATGAATGATCATCAGCAAACCAGTTCATTTTTATGGAACAACTTTTTCTCTGTGAAAAAAATTTGTGAATCAAAAAAGAGTTGAGTTGAATTTTTGTGATGCCGGTTGTTATAACTACACAATTTATGCATGTATTTTGAACCTTTAACAGTTCTGTGTATATAGTGTTTCCCTCTAATTTGGTAAGAAATTCTTAAATACTGAAAAGTTAATTGTTCTCTCTCCTTTGTCTTGGTGACACTGAATAGAAGATTGGAGAGAATTAATATTCTATTCTTCAGTGGACAGATTTAATGGGAGGAGATGGGTTGGATGGTAGACTGATAAAGAATTGAAGGTAGCATGAAAATTTGAATTCTGGATTTCCATCCTGAGGGGATGAGATATTTCCCTTGGTTTAAGTTTTCCCGCAATAAAAAAAAAAAAAAAGATTTACTCATCTGTCCTTCCTCTGAACTCTTGAAGATATTGTTCATATTAACATGACATTTAAACTGCTGTGCAAAAATTATAGTGCTATCCATACCATCATAACATTAGCTCTCAAGGATCAAGAAATGGAGTCAGAGAACACAAACAAAACTCAGAGTACTGAATGATCTTACTAGAGCAAGTAGATCACTGAAAAAAATCAAAGCCCACTGTCATTCAGTACCTATTATTGAAAGAAATTTCTAAAGAGTAGAATGACTGCAATTTTTTATTCACAAATAAAATAATTTCAGCTAATTTTCTTTAGTAGCAGCAGTTCTTGCTCTTAATATATCAAAAATTATAAAGTAGATTTTTTAAAATCCCTCATTTGAAATTATCCATTATTCAGACCCATAGAACATAAATTCAGTTGGTCATGTTTGTAGCCTAAAGCGGTACATTTGGTAAAACATAATATATATAAATCAACACTTTCTGACTGCAACTTTTAGCATGTTTAAAGTGATGGATAATAAACAATATTTCATCTGAAAAGAACAACAACAACAACAGAAATCTGCAATCTACCCATGCTTCACTCTCATGTGAGGCTGTCACACCATTTAGCAGATGGAAAACTACCCTGCATTTCATGATACCTGACAATCCTCTCTTAAGTTAACTGAAATCCTTTTCATATCACCCCAATCCTTATGAAGGAAGTAGGGCACATTACCAAATTATCAACATAAATTTATCCTCCTCTCTCTTTCTCTCCCTCCTTTCATGAAATTCAGGTGAGAAAGAAAAAACAAAACTTCTCATCAAGAGGCAAACACACAGATTAGGTAAAGGAGCTTTTAATGAAAACTCCAAGAAAGGATATTTTGAATGGTTATTTCATTAAAACTATGGAGGTATATCCATAATTTTATTAACTTCACTAGACTGAAGCTTTCCTTCAATTTTTCAGCTATGTCCTAGTAGTACCTGGCTTTGCTGTATAACACACACAGAAAATATCAGCATGTTTACATGGAAGACATATCAGATACCAGCTTAAGAATGGACAGTACAACAGAACTGGTAAAAATAATAATTTCAAATTTGTATCAAGCCTTATTATGTGCTAAGTGTTTCCCTAAAACCCGTTCTAACCACTTTACATGGATTGTCTAATTTAATGGTCAAAAATACCCGATAAACTAGTTATTATTGGTATCCCAGTATTACACAGAACAGAACTCAGACATTAAGTTTTGAGTTAAGCCTGCTTTAAAATCCAGGGATCCTAATGATAGAATTCACAGTTATAACCACGAAACTGTTCTAATTTACCTTTTAGATGCATGGTTTTTCTAAATGATTGGAACATAAAAAAAGACAGTCTTAAATTTCCTCTTTGTATATTCACAGTGATATTGCCAGGTCATAGACAAAAAGAAATATCTAGCTTATAAGGATACAGCAAAATAAATATATTTATAGGTTTATCTATATTGTACATAGATATCCATGAAAACAGACCAGGGAATAACCTCTGGGCTGAGAAGTCTTATGGGTATTTTACATGCTGAGAGACTCCTTTTATAACTGAAACCCTTAGTCAGTATTTGGATTAGCTGACAAAGTTTTCCTTTCATACTTGGGAAATTAGGTTTCCCAGTTTTAAACTGCATCTGATGATTTTCCACCCCAGAGCCACTTCTGAGCAACAGCACTGCCATTTTGCCAGCTTAATATGCAAGCCTGAAATAATATAAAACAAAACAAAAACAACAAAAAAAACCAGGGGGTTTCCTATTGCTTGACTTCTCTGCAACCTAAGCTTCCCTGGGGCTTCCCTGGTGTCTCAGCTGGTAAAAAAGTCCGCCTTCAATGCAGGAGATCTGGGTTCGATCCCTTGGTTGGGAAGATCCCCTAGAGAAAGGAATGGCTACCCACTCCAGTATTCTGGCCTGGAGAATTCCATGGTATTGTCCATGGAGTTGCAAAAAGTTAAGCGCGAGGGTTTCTCTGGTGGCTCAGCTGGTAAAGCATCCTCCTGCAATGTGGTAGACCTGGATTTGATCCCTGGATTGGGAAGACCCCTGGAGAAGAGAATGGCTACCCACTCTAGTATTCTGGCCTGGAAAATTTCATGGATTATATATAGTCCATGGGGTTGCAAAGAGTTGGACATGACTGAGTGACTTTCACTTTCATTACTTTCATAACAAAGACAGAATATATGTCTGTACATTACCACTTGTTCTTTGTCGGGATGTGTTAACATTTCACTGAGGTGAAAGTATGACAGAATATTTGAACCCTCACTTTTCAAATGAAGCTTTAAAAAATTCACATATATTACCTTATAGAGCAGTTTTAGATTTTCAGAAAATATGAGAAGCTGCAGTGTTTATGTATGTCCCCATACCCCAACCACCCAGCTCTGCCTTAATGTTAACCTATTACATTAGTGTGACACATTTGTTACAATTGAAGAGCCAATATAGACACTTTATTAACTACAATCCATAGTTTATACATTAGGATTCACTCTTTGTGTTATATATTCTATGAGTCTTGACAAATGTATAATGACATGCATCTGCCATTACATCATCATACTAAATAGTTTCACTGCCCTATGGATCCCCTGTGTTCTACCTATTTCTCCTTCCTTCCCTTTAACCCCTCTGACAACTACTGATCTGACAACCACTGATCTTTTCCATTCGCTATAGATTTTTTTTCCCCCACAATGTCCTGTGGTTGATTGGAATCATGCTGTACTATAGGCTTTTCATATAGGCTTCTTTCACTTAGCAATATACACTTAAGTTTCTCTCATACCTTTTATGGTTTGATTAACTCACTTATTTTTATTCCCGAATGACATTCCATTGTATTGGTATACCACAATTTATCCATTTATCTAGAGAAAAATATCTTGTCTTCATTTCTTTAAAAAATATTGTGTAAGGAATTTCCTTTGTAGATAAGTAGGAGAAGGAGAGATTGCACCTATCTGGTATGGGAACTGATCTCAACTTATTGCACTTTAATAGAAGCTTCATTATTAGTTTCAGCCTGTTTGCTCATGGTGTTCTATGAAGAGACTACGTTTTGGAATGAAAGTGTGTGTGTGTGTGCTCAGTTGTGCCCTACTCTTTGTGACACCACAGACTGTAGCCCACCAGGCCCCTCTGTCCATGGGACTTTGCTGGTGAGAATACTGGAGTGAGTTGCCATTTCCTTCTCCAAGAATGTAAGAGGCAAGTACTCTAATCATAGCTGTGGGTCTGAGAATGGATAGTCCTCTGAGGCTTAATTTTTTCTTCTGTAAATGGGGTATAATAAACCATACCCAGTCTGGGGCTATACTCACAATATGACAAATGTGAAACATTTAGCAAAGTAACAGATGCATTGTAATTTGTTAACAAAATATAACTTTGTTTTTTTCTTATTCTTCTTAATATCCTAGCAAGCCATATTTTTAATCCACGGATTTGTTAATCCTTGCAGCTAGATAATATAATGTCAGCTAGGCCAGTAAATGAGGACAACAGAAAGCTGCATTTTATCTATTATGAGAAAGTAATTGGCTGGGCAGCTGGTTATTTTCAGCCTCTCTAAGATATCTGGACAACTCGCAAATATCTGAGACTTGACCCTGGGAACCATGTACAATGTGGTCTTGTCTACAAACCAACTCAGATGTGCTTGTTTCTGAGATGATCCTGAATATCAAGTTCATCCAGATCCATTATTTTGAGGACTGCAGGCACTCTTAGCTGGGTTCTCTACACAGAATCTCTAAGGCTGCTGTCAGCGTGTCTGCTGGGCTGCATTTTCATCTACAGATCCTACTTTTCTTCCTCCCTTCCTCCTTCACTTCCCTCATTTCTTTTATTTCTTTCACCAACTTTAAAATTTCTTTTCATATGCCAGGCAGAATGATACATGGTGGTCTGTTCCATCATACATCTGAGAGACCCTCCCTGACTAAACTTCAAGGCTAATTAAAACCGTTACAATTTATATCCTTTATAGAATTGACTTTTATATGTAACTCATCAGTATTTGATATTTGTTTCTCTGCTTTCTATTTCCAAAGACATAAGGAGCTATCCTTGAAGCAGTTTTCCCCCTACAGTTCCATATAGAAATGCAGTAAGTATTCAACACATATACTATTTCCCTGCTGAGAGCTGAAGAGTTGCTACCAGGACTATGAATTTTTATGCCCTTTTGGACATGAAAGTTTAAACCATGTCCATCCTTTCTCAGAATATCTTGTGCTGTGCTAGGAGAAAATATGGCATGATTTATACACTTAATACATTTTTAAAAATTCTTAAAGTGTTGTTAAATTTCACTCAAATCTTTAAAAATCATTATAAAGAAATGGCATTAAAATTCATTAATCCAAATTTCCCAAAGAATGCAAAATAACAAATGATCAAATGGAGACTCTTTACGTCATAGGTCATTAGGAAAATACAAATATAAATCACAGTGAGATATTACTTCATACCCATTAGAATGCCTATAATCATGAAGACAGAAAAGTATTGGTAACTATGAAAAAAACTGAAATACTAATTGCTGCTATGAATATAGAAGAGTGAAGCCAACTTGGAAAAATACATTGACAGTTTTTTAAAATATTAAACAGAATGACTACACAGTCCACAATTCCACCTCTAGGTATCTAACCAAGAGAAATTAAAAGATACATTCACATGGACTTGCGTATTAATTTTACTAGGAGTATTATTCATAATAGTCCCGATGGGGAAGTGACCCAATTGTCCATCAACTGGTGAATAGATAAATAAGATGTGGTCTACCCCCAAAATTAAATGCTTCTTGTTGATATAAAAAAGAACAAAGTATTAACATATATTATAACATGTATGAACCTCAAATACATTACAGTAGGTAAAAGAAGCTAGAGACCAAAGACCAGCTGTTATATGCTTTTATTTATATGAAATATCCAGTAAGGATAATATATAGAGTCAGAAAGTAGATAAATGGTTACCTAGGCTTGAGGATGAGAATGGAAAGTTACTGCTAATGGACAAGTTGTTCATTTTGGGAATGATGGAAATATCTTAAAATTAATGTGGTAACACTTGAATATTTACATAGATTCTTAATTATTTCTTTAAGTTAAATTCCTAAGAAGTGAACTCTGGGTCAAATGTCTGTATTTTTGAAGACTTTGGACACATGGTGCCAAATTCTTCTCCAGAAGTGTTGCATCCAGGCTACTGCCCCCATCAGCTCACTTGTGTGGGATTTTTGTAAACAAGTAAGTATGCATTATGATATAATGGACATTAGGCAAGACAGAGGACAAGGAAATGGCAACCCACTCCAGTATTCTTGCCTAGAGAATCCTGTGGACAGAGGAGGCTGGTGGGCTGCTGTCCATGGGGTCACACAGAGTCGAACACGACTGAAGCGACTTAGCATGCATGCATGCACTGGAGAAGGAAATGGCAACCCACTCCAGTATTCTTACCCGGAGAATCCCAGGGACAGAGGAGCCTGGTGGGTTGCCGTCTATGGGGTCACACAGTCGGACATGACTGAAGTTACTTAGCAGCAGCAATAGTTGAATAAGTCTTTCAGTAAAGTAAAATGCATCAAAATGTACAATTAAAATGGATGTATTTTGTGGCATAGGTATCTCACTCTTGTTGTCCAGTAGTGTGTGACTTTTTGTGATCCCATGAGAGTCACCAGGCTCCTCTGTCCTCCACTGTCTCTTGGAGTTTTCTCAGATTCATGTCCATTGAGTCAGTGATGCTATAGAAAGAGCAAGTGTCTTTCAATATAATAGCTATAGTCACTGTCCACAGTGATTTTGGAGCCCCCCAAAATAAAATCTGTACAACTTCCACTTTTTCCCCTTCTGTTTACCATTAAGTGATGGCACCAGATACCATGATCTTTATCATGTCCCTCCTTGCATGAAATTTTCCTTTGATATCCCAAGTTTTCTTGAGGAGATCTCTAGTCTTTTCCATTCTATTGTTTTCCTCTATTTCTTTGCATTGTTCACTTAAGAAGGCCTTCTAAGAAGTCCTCTCTTCTTTCTATCCTCTGGAACTCTGCATTCATTTGGGTATATCTTTCTCTTTCTTCCCTGCTTTTCACTTCTGTTTTCTCAACTGTTTATAAAACCTCCTCAGACAATCACTTTGCATTCTTGCATTTCTTTTTATTTCGTGTTCTATTGGTCACTGTCTCCTACACAGTGCTTTGAACTGCTGTCCATTGTTCTTCAGGCACTCTATCTACCAGATCTAATCTAATACTAATCTACTCATCACTTCTACTGTAAAATCATAAAGGATTTTATATAGGTCATACCTGAATGACCTCGTGCTTTTCTCTACTTTCTTAAATTTAAGCCTGATTTTTGCAATAAGTAGCTGATGATCTGGGCCACAGTCAGCTCCAGGTCTTGTTTTTGCTGATTGTATACAGCTTCTAAATCTTGGAGTGCAAAAATATAATCAATCTGAATAAAGCAGTGTTAAAACTCAGTGGAGAAGACAGGAAATATATAATCAATGTTGCCATTATTAACAATAAAATTGTGTTTCATTTACAAAATTTGCAAAGTAGAAAGCTACTAGATAGTAGCTATCCAAAAAATATCTAGTGCTAAACAAATAAGGAAGCAGGATGGATATGATAAGTACTAGTATAATGATTAATACACAAATGATAACAGAGATGCTAACGCACTAAGATGTTATCAACTATCATATATGAATGTATACAATTGAGAGAAGAAAGTTAAGAGATGTTATAGAGATGTTATCTTAATAGCGATTTTAAACAAAAGGATCCCTGAGTTGGGAAGATCCCCTGGAGGAGGCAATGGCAAACCTACTCCAGTAGTCTTGCCTGGGAAATCCTACTGTTCACGGAGTATCAGAGTCAGACACAGCTGAACAACTAACACTTTCCCTTTCAGATGTCATCTAAGTCAGAGAAGAGTAATAACCATTCTTGCATAAATACCTCACTTAGGGAACAGAGTAATTTCCATTGGTTTACAAAGTGATAAAGGGATACTGGTTTGATAATTGCAAAATTTTAAGGGTTCCTTCTTGCTAACAAACACAAGATGGCAGTGTTCTCTCATGTATGGATCTCAAATGACACAATGGCTAAGTTTTTTCCTTCTAGTTTTTTTGTGATATAGTTGACATACATGCCTGCCTGCTCAGTCATGTCCAGTTCTTTGCAACTTCATGGACTGTAGCCAGCCAGTCTCCTCTATCCATGACATTTCTCAGGCAAAAATACTGGAGTGGGTTGTCATTCCCTTCTCCAGGGAATCTTCCTGACCCAGGGATTGAACCCGCTTCTCCTGTGTCTCCTGCATTGGAAGCAGGTATTCTCTAGGAGCGGCATAATCTCTAGGACCTGCCCACTTCTATGTCTATTTTTGCAGTTCTGTAGTCCCCTTATTTTATTTTATAGTCTTCATATTCATAGTTCTTTTATTCCACCAAGTATTTGTTCAGTTGGAACCCTCCTGTCTCTCATTGTATATCTAAACTCAGCAGCCAGAAGAGGTAGAGTCAGGATTTCCTTTTCTTTTTTTTTTTTTAATTTTATTTTTACTTTATTTTACTTTACAATACTGTATTGGTTTTGCCATATATTGACATGAATCCACCACGGGTGTATACAAGCTCCCAATCCTGAATCCCCCTCCCACCTCCCAACCCATATATCATCTCTCTGGATCATCCCCATGCACCAGCCCCAAGCATCCTGTATCCTGTATCGAACATAGACTGGCACTTCGTTTCTTACATGATAGTATACATGTTTCAAAGCCATTCTCCCAAATCATCCCACTCTCTCCCACTTTAATTTGTCCATATTTGTCTCTGTTAAGTGCTCTTCTGTTCCTGTGGACAATCCTGCTGTCTCATCCTGAGCACCATTGCCTGAACTTAAATCTACAATTTACTACATAAGAATCCTGTGATTTGGGCATTTACTTATCTTTTCAATTTCATAGCTACCTCATAGCATTGATAGCATTGAAGACTTCATTTGTTAATCTGTGCTTTTGATTTTCAATTATACATTTTTCATTTGAATGTTTAAAAATATTCCAGTTTATTCCTGAATATTTAAATCATACTTTCTGTTTTTTTCAGTATGTTTATTCATAATTATTTTATTTTTTCTTTAAAAATTTTTTAAAATATAAATATAAATTTATTTATTTTCATTGGAGGCTAATTACACTATTGTATTGGTTTCACCATACATCGACATGAATCCACCACAGGTGTACTCATGTTACCCATCCTGAACCCCCCTCCACCTCCCTCCCCATACTGTCCCTCTGGGTCATCCCAGTGCACCAGCCCCGAGCATCCTGTATCATGCATTGAACCTGGACTGGTGATCTGTTTCACATGTGATAATATACATGTTTCAATGCCATTCTCCCAAATCAACCCACCCTCACCCTCTCCCACAGAGTCAAAAAGACTGTTCTATACATCTCTGTCTCTTTTGCTGTCTTGCTTACAGGGTTATCATTACTATCATTCTAAATTCCATATATATGCGTTAGTATACTGTATTGGTATTTTTCTTTCTGGCTTACTTCACTCTGTATAATAGGCTCCAGTTTCATCCACCTCATTAGAACTGATTCTAATGTATTCTTTTTGATGGTTGAGTAATACTCCATTGTGTATATGTACCAAGGCTTTCTTATCCATTCTTCTGCTGATGGACATCTAGCTTGCTTCCATGTCCTGGCTATTATAAACAGTGCTGCGATGAACACTGGGGTACATGTGTCTTTCTATTCTGGTTTCCTCAGTGTGTATGCCCAACAGTGGGGTTGCTGGGTCATATGGCAGTTCTATTTCCAGTTTTTTAAAGAATCTCCACACTGTTCTCCAAAGTGGCTATAATAGTTTGCATTCCCATCAACAGTGTAAGAGGGTTCCCTCTTCTCCACACCCTCTCCAGCATTTATTGCTTGTAGACTTTGGATCACAGCCATTCTGACTAGTGTGAAATGGTACCTCATTGTGGTTTTGATTTGCATTTCTCTGAAAATGAGTGATGTTGAGCATCTTTTCATGTGTTTGTTAGCTATCTGTATGTCTTTTTTGGAGAAATGTCTGTTTAGTTCTTTGGCACATTTTTTGATTGGGTAATTTATTTTTCTGGAGTTGAGCTACAGGCGTTGCTTGTATATATTTGAGACTAATTCTTTGTCAGTTGCTTCATTTGCTATTATTTTCTCCCATTCTGAAGGCTGTCTTTTCACCTTGCTTATCGTTTCCTTTCTTGTGCAGAAGCTTTAAATTTTAATTAGGTCCCATTTGTTTATTTTTGCTTTTATTTCCAATATTCTGGGAGGTGGGTCATAGAGGATCCTGCTGTGATGTATGTCAGAGAGTGTTTTGCCTATTTTTTCCTCTAGGAGTTTTATAATTTATGGTCTTATGTTTACATCTTTAATCCATTTTGAGTTTATTTTTGTATATGGTGTTAGAAAGTGTTCTAGTTTCATTCTTTTACAAGTGGTTGACCAGTTTTCCCAGCACCACTTGTTAAAGAGATTGTCTTTACACCATTGTATATTCTTGCCTCCTTTGTCAAAGATAAGGTGTCCATAGGTGCATGGATTTATCTCTGGGCTTTCTATTTTGTCCCATTGATCTATATTTCTGTTTTTGTGCCAGTACCATACTGTCTTGATGACTGTGGCTTTATAGTAGAGCCTGAAGTCAGGCAGGTTGATTCCTCCAGTTCCATTCTTCTTTCTCAAGATTGCTTTGGCTATTCAAGGTTTTTTGTATTTCCATACAAATTGTGAAATTATTTGTTCTAGCTCTGTGAAAAATACTGTTGGTAGCTTGATAGGGATTGCATTGAATTTATAGATTGTTTTGGGGTAGTATACTCATTTTCACTATATTGATTCTTCCAATCCATGAACATGGTATATTTCTCCATCTATTAGTGTCCTCTTTGATTTCTTTCACCAGTGTTTTATATTTTTCTATATATAAGTCTTTAGTTTCTTTAAGTAGATATATTCCTAAGTATTTTATTCTTTTCATTGCAATGGTGAATGGAATTTTTTCCTTAATTTCTCTTTCTGTTTTCTCATTGTTAGTGTATAGGAATGCAAGGGATTTCTGTGTGTTGATTTTATATCCTGCAACTTTACTATATTCATTTATTATTTATAGTAGTTTTCTGGTGGAGTCTTTAGGGTTTTCTACGTAGAGGATCATGTCATCTGCAAACAGTGAGAGTTTTACTTCTTCTTTTCCAATTTGGATTCCTTTTATTTCTTTTTCTGCTCTGATTGCTGTGGCCAAAACTTCCAAAACTATGTTGAATAGTAGTGGTGAGAGTGGAAACCCTTGTCTTGTTCCTGACTTTAGGGGAAATGATTTCAATTTTTCACCATTGAGGATAATGTTTGCTGTGGGTTTGTCATATATAGCTTTTATTATGTTGAGGTATGTTCCTTCTATTCCTGCTTTCTGGAGGGTTTTTATCATAAATGGATGTTGAATTTTGTCAAAGGCTTTCTCTGCATCTATTGAGATTATCATATGGCTTTTATTTTTCAATATGTTGATTTGGTATATTACATTGATTGATTTGCAGATATTGAAGAATCCTTGCATCCCTGGGATAAAGCCCACTTGGTCATGGTATATGATCTTTTTAATGTGTTTTTAGGATTCTGATTGCTGGGATTTTGTTAAGGACTTTTGCATCTATGTTCATCAGTGATATTGGCCTGTAGTTTTCTTTTTTGTGTGGCATCTTTGTCAGGTTTTGGTATTAGGGTGATGGTGGCCTCATAGAATGAGTTTGGAAGTTTACCTTCCTCTTCAATTTTCTGGAAGAGTTTGTGTAGGATAGGTGTTAGCTCTTCTCTAAATTTTTGGTAGAATTCAACTGTGAAGCTGTCTGGACCTGGGGTTTTGTTTGCTGGAAGATTTCTGATTACAGTTTCAATTTCCGTGCTTGTGATTTAATTGTTTAAAGGCCTATCTAAAAATTTTATTTTTGGATCCTTTATGCTTATCCTTGAATTATTATTATTTTTAATATTAATCTTATAACACATATACTTGTTTCTTTTTCTGCTTGGTTATTCTATGGCCAAATATTTTGTGTAAAAATAAACTAGAAATAATGTAAGTCTAGGATAAAGTCATATAATATTATATAAGTTTGCAGGATATGTATACACTTCTGGTAGATGGTTATTGGCACTGATAATCTCATATCTCCTTAATAAAATCAGAATTTGAGGTTATTTTCATCTATGTTAGCCCCTCTAAAACCTTATCTATTTGTGTATCACCCGTACATCTAGGGAAGATCCCATATGGTCTGGGTAGTCTCTAGGACCTGGGTAATCTCTAGCACCTGTCCAATACTAATATCTATTTTCGTTCTGAAGTCCCTTTATTTTATTGTGTAGTTTTAGTATTCATTGTTCTTTTTTTCCACCAAGGGGTTTTTCAGCTGGAACCCTCCAACCTCCCATTTTGTATCTAAACTCAGCAGCCATCAGAATTAGAGTCAGAGTTTCCTTGCATTTGTCCACTTGTGCCTCCCTTAGGCTTTCTCTGTTCCTGTGGAAATTCCTGCTATCTCATCCTGAACAACATCCCTCTCTTAGGCTCACAGCTCCCTACTCCTTAATGTACCACTAGTTTCTGTGATTCCCTCAGGCTTCCAGAGACCAATAAAACCAGGAAAAATGAAGAGCTTCTTTTATCACAGATGTATAAGCTGGAAACATTCTATACTCCTTAGAAAACACTATTTCCAACTTGAGCACTTTAACTATGAGCAAGAAGGCAAAGTGGCAAAAGTTAATCAAGTGACAGAGAAACGCAAGTAGCCTACAGATAGGAGTAAGTCCATTATGGGGGAGGAGGGCAGATTGGGAGGAAAAATCACTCTCAATTTCTCAGTGGAAAGAAGGGAAGAAACTGTGGGTCAAAAGTAAAAGATTGGCTTTGGGTAGTTGGAGATAGAGGATTTGAATGAAGTGAAAAAGTAGTGAATTTTGCAGGGAAAAAATATATCATGTGATGCAATAATATGAGATGAAATGTGTTTTGTTATTTTAAATACTTTGGAAAAGAGTATTTGCATAGAGTGGTGAGGAAAGAAACTTGATTATAGAAATCGAAAGAAGGAAAAAAGGTCTGCAGTTTAGTGAACAGGAGTGGCAATGAGGTAGAAGTAGTAAAAATATGTAAGAGGCAATCTAGGGAATCTCATTCAAATGAGAATTTCATTCTCATTTGAGAATGAGAGCACAAAGATGGACAGGAAAGGGAGCAAGGGAAAAATCACATGTATAATCCACCTGTCTTTTTCCATATACAGGGAAGAAGGAGCTTATAAGTACTGAAATGGCTTCCCTTTCATTCAGAGATCAGTAGGTCATTTAACATATTTTAAACACAGAAATGAACTGACTTGTTTATGTCTTTAAGAATTCACTGCTCTAAGGAGAATTGGTTTGAGGGGAAAAATGGCACAAAACTGGAAAGTATTAGATGAGGTAAGTGACTAATAAAATAGTTTAGAAGAGAAATCATGAATAAGTTAAAATATTTTGGGCATCAAAACAAAAGGACATGTTAGTGGATTTGAATAACAAAGGACAATGCATGTTGATCTCATATAAATATTTAGTGGTTTAAATAAGATAATAAATACACAAATCATTTTAAGATTCTAAAAGTTCTCTTAGATATTAGGACCTGAATATGATTTGTGAATGAAACTTAAGGAATTTAACAATAGTGTCTATTTTTCTTAAGCTATGAAAAGATCTGTGTCAATAAGAGAGATCTCTACTCATGAAATTAAAAGATGTTTGTTCCTTGGAAGAAAAGTGATAACCAAACTAGACAGCATATTAAAAACCAGAGATAGAGAATTTGAATGAAGTGAAAAACTAGTGAATTTTGCAGGGAAAAAATATATCATGTGATGCAACAATATAAGATGAAATGTGTTTCATCTCAAAGACTAACAGTAATACCCTGCAATGAAGCAAGAGTTTTATTTAAGTGAATTTCTATCATTTGTTCCACTGATAATAATTGATATGAGAGTTATCTCAGTTTGTTGAATGATCCCTTTCATTTGTCACTGGAACTCATAAGTTTTCTGAGGTTGTCATCTGTGGACATTGACACAAATACTCTTTTCCAAAGTATTCTCCATTACTTTGCCAACAAGGTCCATCTAGTCAAAGTTGTGTTTTTTCCAGTAGTCATATATGGATGTGAGAGTTGGACTATAAAGGAAGCCAAGAGCCAAAGAATTGATGCTTTTGAACTGTGGTGTTGGAGAAGACTCTTGAGAGTTCCTTGGACAGCAAGGAGGTTCAACCAGTCCATCCTAAAGAAGATCAATCCTGAGTATCCATTGGAAGGACTGATGCTGAAGCTGAAACTCTAATACTTTGGCCACCTGATGTAAAGAACTGACTCATTGGAAAAGACCCTGATGCTGGAAAAGATTGAAGGCAGGAGGAGAAGGGGACGATAGAGCATGAGATGGTCAGATGGTATCACCAACTCAATGGACATGAGTTTGAGTAGGCTCCAGAAGTTGGTGATGGACAGGGAAACCTGACACACTTCAGTCCATGAGGTCACAGAGAGTCAGACACGATTGAGTGACTGAACTGTACTGAACTGCTCATGAAAAAGTCATTGAATCATGCAGAAAAAAGCCCAGATGATTAAGTTTCAGGGGATTTGGCAATAGACCTAAGATGCTATATGGCTGTTGTGACAGACAGCCTGGCAGTAAACATATAGACTAGCTAAGTACTGATGTATTTAAATGTCTGAAGGAACTGATTTTTCTGTTTGTTTATTTTAATATCATTGTGGCATTAGAAATAGCACATGATGTCAGGCATATGACTGAATCTTCAAATACTGACCAATCCAGTCACATAACTGCAGCAACCATGTAGATGAGTTAGCCACTGTTCTGGGAAATCACCATCCACATGAGCAGAACCCTAAAACTGATATTCATTAAAGCTATTATTGTACTTATGGAGTATTGGGCAAACCATTTGAGTCTCTAAGCCTTCATTTACTTATCTATAATATTTCTTTCTTTTCACATCACTGAGATACTTTATGGTACAAATGTGATTATCAAAATGTAAAAACTCAAAATGAAGAGGGACTGTGGTAAGCATTTTTATAAATAATTTAATTGTCTATACAATGTTGTGGTACAAGGCTTGTTATCTCTTTCAATGAAATACATTAAAACAATTAGCAGAGGAGCAAAACAAAAATATCAAGAGAATGGCACTATGTTACTGCAATTATAGTGGACCACTGAATCGCAGTCTGTGGGTGAGTTAATTTCTTTCTAATATCTAGGGATGATGAGACTGTGATGGTTGATATTTTCCTTGTAGCTGTCAGAGATGGCCAAAGGCCATGTCCACAGATGGCAAATCAGAAAACTTATGAGTTCCAGCGACAATGAAAGGGATCGATCAACAAACTGACATAACTCTCATATCAATTATTATCAGTGGAACAAATGATAGAAATTCACTTAAATAAAACTCTTGCTTCATTGCAGGTTATTACTGTTAGTCTTTGCAACCCCATGGACTGTACCTCTGTCCATGGAATTCTCCAGGCAAGAATACTGGAGTGAGTTGCCATTCCATTCTCCAAGGGATTTTCCTGACATCCTGACCCAGGGATTGAACCAGGGTCTCCCACACTGCAGGCAGATTCTTTACCATCTGAGTGATCATTTTGGGGTAAGTACATAAAGAAACCTTGGTGGAGAATATGAAAGAGAAACCAAATTCTTAATACTCCAGTCTGTAAATTAAGTCAACCCTATTTACCCTTGGATGCTTTTATATCTGATTCCCATTTAAACCAGTTTGAGGGCCAGTCTGTGTGCCTCTTTCAGCTATGCACACTTGCTACACAGCTCATATCTTATAATGTTACTTGATTATTCTTGTGGGTTTTATCTATTGGTTAAAACTAAATCCATGCATTCATTGCCTTAACTTTTTCTGTCATACATTATAAAATGTTTCCACCTAGTATCCTTGTCAGAGAAAAATGAATGCTTTAAGGCTGTGTGTTATTCTTTTTAGGAGTTCACATTTTTATGGTAGAAAAATGGCTCTGTGGGACAGTCTGATGACAAGCTCTAATTTGAGTATTGAACAGTTGGCTTCATTCTACCTCTCTGGGATTCCTGGCTACGAGGATGTTCAACACTTTATTTCCATCCCCTTTTGTGTGTTCTATCTGATTGGAATAGTGGGCAACTGTACAGTTCTTCATATCATCCACACTGACGGAGTCTCCATGAGCCCATGTACTACTTCCTGGCCATGCTGTCCCTCACAAACATGGGCAGGTCCCTCTCCACCCTGCCCACAGTACTGAGAACCTTCTGGTTTGATGCTAAAGAGATTGAGATGAATACTTGTGTAGCCCAGATGTATTTTATTCACACTTTTTCTCTAATGGAATCAGCTGTGCTCCTAGCCATGGCTTTTGACGGCTGTGTTGTCATCTGCGATCCTTTGAGGTATTCCAGCAAACTTATCCCCACAATGCATTGTCTACATAGGGGTCTTCATCGTAATCAGATGCTCCACTGTCCTCCCTGTTGTTCTTGTTCGTATCCCCACATTTTCTTTCTGTCACTCCCACATTCTCTCCCACTCCTTCTGCTTACATCAAGATGTCATCCTATTGGCCTGTTCTGACATCTCATTCAATGTTTTGTATGGCTTGTTTGTTGTTGCATTTTATTGGGGTGTAGATTCTCTAGGAATCTTTTTATCTTATACTTTCATCCTGCGCTCTGTGTTGTGCATTGCATCCCGGGGAGGGAAACTCAAAGCCCTCAGTACATGTGTCTCCCATATTTGTGCTGTGCTCATTCTATATGTGCCAATGATAGGGTTGTCCTTAGTGCATCGTTTTGCAAAACATTCCTCTTCATTATTCATATTACCATGGCAGAACTTGTTAGTTTCACCAGTTCTCAACCCAATTATTTATAGCATCAAGACAAAGCAGATTCGCCAAGGCTTGCTAAGGATATTATTATCCAAAAGGATCAGGCTTACTCACACTTAGAAGATATATGAGCCCTTTCAACCTTTACATTCATTTTCTTCATCCTGAAGATAACCTGTCAGAAATTCTTAGACACATTTTGTACATATAGTTCCATGATAGTCAATAAATTCTACATGTCACCTCAAGAAAAATAATTGTACTTATTTCTATCATTACTTCCTTGCTTTAAATCATCTCAAAATCTTTGTGTCAGGAGATTTAGTAAGAGGGAATTTATTTCATTCAGCTATTTTATGGTGATATTTTCCATTTATATTTTTAAGATAAAATCAAGTTTCCATGTTAAAACTAAGACAGAGAAGTTAACTATTCAAAGGTAAAAGAGATAATATATAGTAGCATTGGTGCTGATAGCTAGGTACATTTTGTTTCCATTGAGGCAAATTAGGCTTCATTCTACGTATTTTAAGTCACATAATAATCAAATAAATGTTTGATTTTAGAGATGGGATAAATGAAAATATTGCATTTGTCTCCTTTACATCTACTCAAATGATTGTCAGAAAAAAGCTAGACAGTAAATGCATAGACTTACTTTTCATCAGTGGAGAAAACTCACAAGACAAATCCAGACTTCATACAAATGGGGCTCTCTACTCGTGAAATGGGGTAGAAAAAAAGTAAAAATCCTTTGATCAATGTACACTCCTATTAAGTCTATTATAACATGTGTAAACTGGTTCCAACTAGGAAAAGGAGTACGTCAAGGCTGTATATGGTCACCCTGCTTATTTAACTTATATGCAGACTACATCATGAGAAATGCTGGGCTGGAGGAAGCACAAGGTGGAATCAAGATTGCCTGGAGAAATATCAATAACCTCAGATATGCAGATGACACCACTGTCATTGCAGAAAGTGTAGAAGAACTAAAGAGCTTCTTGATGAAAGTGAAAGAGGAGAGTGAAAAAGTTGGCTAAAAGCTCAACATTCAGAAAACTATTGAAAGGTTGTTGTTGAATCACGACACCCAGATTCTTGGCCCCTGGAGGAGAAGAATTCAATCCAGGGCCAGAGATGAGGCTTGATCGCTCAGAGCTTTTGTGTAATAAAGTTTTATTAAAGTATAAAGGAGATAGAGAAAGCTTCTGATATAGGCATCAGAAAGGGGCAGAAAGAGTACCCCCCTGCTAGTCTTTAGCTGGATGTTATATAGTTACTAGCAGTCTGTTAATGAAAGAAAGGAATGTCTCAAAACTCAGAATGGCACTAGGCCCCTCACCCATAAGATGCATTTTGGGATAATCTTGGCACCAAATGGTTTATCTTGGGCCATAAATGATTAACTTGAATCTTGAAGAAGGGCAGATCACCATACAAATAGTTTCATTTACATAGATTAGAGGAACAATAGCTGAGTATAACATAGTGGTTTGTCAAGTAGGTTCTGAGCCAAAAGGCAGAACGACTTGAAAACAGAGTTTGTACTATACTATAAAAATGTTGTACTATACATTTACCTGAACCGTGAACTCCCTGATGTTCAAGCTGGTTTTAGAAAAGGCAGAGGAACCAGAGATCAAATTGCCAACATCTGCTGGATCATGGAAAAAAGCAAGAGAGTTCCAGAAAACATCTATTTCTGCTTTATTGACTATGCCAAAGCCTTTGACTGTGTGGATCACAATCAACTGTGGAAAATTCTGAAAGAGATGGGAATACCAGACCACCTGACCTGCCTCTTGAGAAATCTGTATGCAGGTCAGGAAACAACAGTTAGAACTGGACATGGAACAACAGACTGGTTCCAAAGAGGAAAAGGAGTACGTCAAAGCTGTATATTGTCACCTTGCTTATTTAACTTATATGCAGAGTACATCATGAGAAACGCTGGACTGGAAGAAACACAAGCTGGAATCAAGATTGCCGGGAGAAATATCAGTAACCTCAGATATGCAGATGACACCACCCTTATGTCAGAAAGTGAAGAGGAGCTAAAAAGCCTCTTGATGAAAGTGAAAGAGGAAAGTGAAAAAGTTGGCTTAAAGCTCAACATTCAGAAAACGAAGATCATGGCATCTGGTCCCATCACTTCATGGAAAATAGATGGGGAAACAGTAGAAACAGTGTCAGACTTTATTTCGGGGGGCTCCAAAATCACTGCAGATGGTGATTGCAGCCATGAAATTAAAAGATGCTTACTCCTTGGAAGAAAAGTTAGGACCAACCTAGATAGCATATTCAAAAGCAGAGACATTACTTTGCTGACTAAGATCCATCTAGTCAAGGCTATGGTTTTTCCTGTGGTCATGTATGGATGTGAGAGTTGGACTGTGAAGAAGGCTGAGTACCGAAGAATTGATGCGTTTGAACTGTGGTGTTGGAGAAGACTGTTGAGAGTCCCTTGGACTGCAAGGAGATCCAACCAGTCCATTCTGAAGGAGATCAGCCCTGGGATTTCTTTGGAAGGAATGATGCTAAAGCTGAAACTCCAGTACTTTGGCCACCTCATGAGAAGAGTTGACTCATTGGGAAAGACTCTGATGCTGGGAGGGATTGGGGGCAGGAGGAGTAGGGGGTGACCCAGGATGAGATGGCTGGATGGCATCATGGACTCGATGGACGTGAGTCTGAATGAACTCCGGGAGATGGTGATGGACATGGAGGCCTGGTGTACTGCGATTCATGGGGTCGCAAAGAGTCAGACATGACTGAGCGACTGAACTGAACTGAACTGAACTGTATAGTAGATTAGCATAGCTTAAGATAAACATTTCCATAAGAAAAAGGCATTGTTTAACTTCAGGTGAAAACAGGTGTCACTATGGCAGCACAGAATTTTAAGAGAAACCTCCTTTTAAATTTGTATAGAGAAGGAAAAAATATTGCTAGTTTATTTCCTCCTGCCACTTAAGAGAGATAAAAATGTCTGACACTTGCAGGCTATTTCCTCTGTTTGGAGACCCCTGCCCTTCCTGCCTGTTACCCTCTCACTAAGATCATGGCATCTGGCCCCATCACTTCATGGCAAATAGATGGGAAAACAGTGAAAACAGTGGCTGACTTTATTTTTTAGACGCTCCAAAATCACTGCATATGGTGATTGCAGCCATGAAATTAAAAGATGCTTACTCCTTGGAAGGAAAGTTATGACCAACCTAGATAGCATATTCAAAAGCAGAGATGTTACTTTGCCAACAAATGTCCATCTAGTCAAGGCTATGGTTTTTACATTGGTCATGTATGGATGTGAGAGTTGGACTGTGAATAAAGCTGAGTGCTGAATAATTGATGCTTTTGAACTGTGGTGTTGGAGAAGACTGTTGAGAGTCCCTTGGACTGCAAAGAGATTCAGCCAGTCCATTCTGAAGGAGATCAGTCCTGGGTGTTCATTGGAAGGACTGATGTTGAAGCTGAAACTCCAGTACTTTGGCCACCTGATGCAAAGAGTTGACTCATTGGAAAAGACCCTGATGCTGGGGGGGATTGGGGTCAGGAGAAGAAGGGGACAACAGAGGATGAGATGGTTGGATGGAATCACCAACTCGATAGACCTGGGTTTGGGTAGACTCTGGGATTTGGTGATGGACAGAGAGGCCTGGTGTGCTGCAGTTCATGGGGTTGCAAAGAGCCAGACACGACTGAGCGACTGAACTGAACTGAACTGAACTGAACATGTACAGAACTTTGAACAAAAATAAAACAAGAGAGATTCCCTCCAGATCACCATGAATTGTAACTTCCTACCACCCTTTCTGTCTCTCACAATTCCCTAGAAAATAAGAAGACATTTTCAACAGCTAAGCTTAAAGTACACATTTTAATGAAAGAATAGAAATGGATCTAAGACAATTAGAGAATGTAAAGAGAATCCTAACTAATAATTTTTGTGCAAACATTATTTTAAATCACCCGAACATCTCCCTTTGTTAAATTATGGGAAGCCAAAAATCATAAGTAAATATTTTATGCAGGGGTATGGCTGGAATATTCATTGGAAGAACAGATGCTGAAGCTGAAGTTCCAATACTTTGGCCACCTGATGGAAAGAGCTGACTCATTAGAAAAGACCCTAATGCTGGGAAAAATTGAAGATAGGAGGAGAAGGGGACGACAAAGGATGGCATGGTTGGATGGCATCACCAACTCAACTGATATAAGTTTGAGTGAATTCCAAGAGATAGTGAAGGCCAGGGAAGCCTGCAGTCCATGAAGTCAAAAAGAGTCGAACACAACTGGGTGACTGAACAACAATGGCTAGATAATTGAAAAGCAGAAAAATATAGAAAGTAACTTTAAAACTATACAGTACCATAGTTTTCAAAAATTCTTATAAAAAAATAAACTAAACTCAGGAAATAGAATTAAAATAGACAACAAACTCTACAGTTCCAAATGAATTCAAAACAGAAAAAATTCTGCCAAAATATACCTTAAAATTAAATCAAATAAGAAGACAGATTTTTTTACCAAAGTGGGTCACTGAACACTGGAGAACACCAAAAAGAATTTTTTAAAATGTTCTATTAAGAGTTACACATCCTAACTATGTGCAGTCTGAGCTCCAGGGCAAACCTGTCATATGTGCGTTGCCTATTAAGGAAACTTTTAACTTCTCTTTCCAAAACAGTCTTCTTTTCTCTTTCATATCTAGGCTTACTTGCACTCTGTCATCTCCTTACTCTTCATTAGTTTCAGTTTTTTCTCCTTGTTATATGTAGAAAAACTCAATATGCAAAGATTTACCTTAAGCTTTCTCTCTTACACTTGGGAAACTGATGTTTTTGAGTTGAATCCCTCCATTTTGGAAGAAAAAACAAATTTTTGGTCTGATTAACCAAAAAATGAACATTAAACTTCTTATTAAAAATGATAATTGCATGTATTAAAACTTGAATATATAATAAGCTTGTAGATAGTCATGATGATAAACCAGAGACAGAGATAGAAATTGACAGAAGGTGTACACATATATATATACAAGGTAGAAATTTTTCCTTTGTATTAATTAAGGTTCTATTAGGGGAAGAAAAGTCATTCTCAAACTGCATAAGTACTTTGATAAAGGCCTCAGAGGGTCATTGAAAATATGTGTGCAGGATTTATGAAAACCAAAAAGAAATATTTATCTGTATGTCTTATACAGATGATGTATATATTATAGTATTGCAGAAGGGAATTTGCTACCAACGCTAGTCCTAAAGTGTCAAGGAAAAAAAAAAGTATTTTCCAAAATATGGAAGGGACAGGAAAGATATAGAGAAGGACACTCAGTATGAGTTTTCCCTTTCTCTAGAGAGATGCAGCCACCATGAGGAAGCCACAGTGAAGGTTGGTGGAGAATCAAGGTAGTAAACCCTCCAGCTGTATGTTTTTCTATATTCCTGTTTTGTGCCATTTCTGTTGTTGATCAAATCAAACCAGAAGTCAGAGGGCAAAGTGGCATGTTGAGACAGCTCACTGTGGTCAAGACACAGAATACAGCAGATCTGGAAAAGAGCTTAAGGATGCCCTTCTTCATGTAACTGAGTAACCACTCTTCCCTTCGTAGTTGTATCTACTCTTGGGCTTTGTGGTCTAGGTAGTGCTCTCTATATACCCGTTAATGTGAACATTTGCCCATTACCTTCTCATCATCAGAATGAATCATTCATAATTGAGCTTACACTTAGGTTGCCAAAGAATTCAGCAATGAGAGGTTGAAACTGCTTTTTTTATATCCCTCTGTTTTATACATGAGAAATATAAAGACCTCATGATAAAGTAATATGGTTGCACTGACTAATAATCCTCTGAATTTGGAATCTTTGGTCATATCAAGCTTAGATGATGTCAAAATGATTTAAGTTCATATTTAAAAAGTAAGTATACAGAAAAGTATAAGGCATCTGGTACCAATGAAATCAAGTAAATTCAAATCTTTTCCTGGTAATTTCAAAAAGAGATGTGTTAATTTGGAGTTGCAAAGGGTTTCCAGTGGTATGATAGAAATAGCATATATTTTCATAGACTATTAGTAGATGGTGAATTTCTTAATAAATAATTTTTCACTATGAGAGCTATTGCTTCTATTGACATAATTACTTCTATTTTCAATTCCTTAAAGAGCCAGTTCTCAATGGGTATCTTAAATACTGGGAGATTACTGAGCCATGACATATGTGCAATCTACAATATCTTAGTTGAGTGAATCAGTGATACTGTTAAGACTTAAAATTAAACCAATATTACCAGTCTCAAGACCAGAATTGCAAAGATTAACAGTAGAACACATTTTCAAAAGAGTTCCTGTACTAAGCATTTAACAGTCAGTATTGTTGGTGGACACAGTTTTATTCACCCTGAGTAGTCCACATGCCAACCCTGCTGCAATGTGGTATAATCACCAATAAACATTTAGAAGTCAATATTGTTGACAGACATAGGGAACCTTAATCACTGAGTGAAAGCTTCTCTTTATAGTCTGATCCAATGTATATAATCTATTCAGCAGGAAGAACTCAATGACACAGTGAAGAAAGTACCACTCCAGAGAATCAAGATTTGAGTGATCACATTGACTTTATTGCTTATGATCTTTCAAATACACTTTATTTTTTACTTGTAATTTTAAGAGTACAGCAAAATTGAGTGGAAGTTAATAGACATTTCTCACATATTCCATACTGTAATAGTTTTGAGGGAGTTGACTCACATAAGTGTTTCATTTTTATCCAGTATTTGGTAACAGAACTGAACTAGTCATTCCAGGCATTTAGGTTGTAGACTCTATGTCCCTCAACAGTTTAAGTCATTAATAAGTCCTTCTCATTGGCTACTCCATAGCTAACATTCTTTATCACATGCATGCGTGCCTGTCAGTGACTCGTTTTTTCTGACTCTTTGTGACTCTATGTGCTGTAGCCCTCCAGGCTCCTCTGTCCATGGAATTTTCCAGGCAAGAATATAAGTGGGTTGTTATTTCCTACTCCAGAGGATCTCCCGAACCCAGAAATTGAACCTGCATCTCCTGAATTGGCCAGAGGATTCTTTACCACTGAGCCACCCAGGAAACCCAACAACTTTATTAGCCAGCCATATTCTGGATACAAGCTACTATTTCATCACATGTTGCGCTACCACATTTGTTCCAGATATCGAGGTGATCAATATTTGAGACTCTCTATAGCCTTCATGGTTTTTTTGCCTGTAGCTCAAACAGTAAAGAATCTGCCTGCAATGCAGAATACCAGGGTTCTATTCCTGGGTTGGGAAGTTCCTCTGGAGAAGAGAATGGCGATCTACTTCAGTATTCTTGCCTATAGAATCCCATGGCCAGAGAAGTCTGGCAGGCTACAGTCCCAGGGGTCTGTAGCATGGGACATGACTGAGCAAGTGAACTGAACTGATAATGCAGTTTGGGAATGCAAAGGCAAGAAGGCTATGTGTGTGTTAGTTGCTAGGTCATGTCCAACTCTTCGCATCCCCATGGACTATGCACTCCAGGCTTCCCTGTCCATCACCAGCTCCCGGAGCTTGCTCAAACTCATGTCCATCGAGTTAGTGATGGCATCAAACTATCTCATCCTCTGCCATCCCCTTCTCCTCCTGCCTTCAATCTTTCCTAGAATAGGGTCTTTTCCAATGAGTCAGTTCTTTACATCAGGTGGCCAAAGTATTGGAGCTTCAGCTTCAGCATCTGTCCTTCCAATGAATATTCAGAACTGATTTAGGGAATGGAAAACAGAAGATTTGGAGAAGGGCCATAAACTACAAGGGTGGCACAAACAGGGTTCCAGGTGCAGTCTTGGATTTCTCATGGGGACTCACATCCCTAAGGACTGGATGAACACTTATTAACTCATCCTTCTTTCCTTGAGAATTAGAGCAGTCACTCATGACAAGAGCAACTATTCTACCAAGTAGGTAATGACTGGGAAAAGTAAAACTGGGAGGTAATAGGAAAATACAGAGGGGGTCTGAGAGATCAAAGAGAGCAGGGCAGAAACCGAAGGTGTGAGAAGAAGGACCAGTGAAATGGTTTGAGAAGGAAGAGGTTCTCAGGTTATTAGAGTATGTACTTTCTCCAGTCTTTATTGTCCATACCCATAGACAGAGGATTCAAGTCAGACATAGGTTTTTCAGATAGAATTTTCCTAATATACCCTAGACTTTCATGGCAAGTAGTCCCCTGTCTGTCAGTGCACATGTCTGTTTACACAGCATAAAGGAATATTACCAGACATAACAGAAGAGGAATCCAGAATAAGAGTGTGATTACAGCAGATAACATTTCAGGTCCCTTCAAATCCCATGTATCAGTGATTTTTAACATGATATTAGCTATTAATTAAAAACTTAAAAAAAAAAAGTTTTTAATTAAAAACTTCCCCGGTGGCTCAGACGGTAAAGCGTCTCCCTACAATGCGGGAGATCCAGGTTCGATCCCTGGGTCGGGAAGATCCTCTGGAGAAGGAAATAGCAACCCACTCCAGTACTCTTGCCTGGAAAACCCCATGGAAGGAGGAGCGTAGTAGGCTACAGTCCATGGGGTTGCAAAGAGTCGGACACAACTGAGCGACTTCACTCGCTCTATTATTTATGTTCTAAACCTTAAGACTTACAGATTTTTAAATTTATTACCTAACTCCACTGACCTCCTTCTCTGGGGATGTGGAAAATATCAAAACCTATGTGAATGAATTTGAAATTCCAGTATCAGAACAAAGAGGTATTGGATTGTCAAGTCAAACGGGAGCTAAAACATGGGGGCTGTGAAGTAATAGATGGACCAGATACTAGTTAAATATGGGAAGTAATGAATATTTATGTTGGGGTAACAGAATGCTAATGTAGCTGATCATATTCTAGGTCACTGAAGATTCCAGTTCACCGAAGTCCCCAAAATCTCTTTCTTACTCTTGGTGAGATTTCTCATTCTATTTTGGACTCTTCTTACCACCCCCCAATATTGGCACTGATTAAAATGAAATGTATATATGTAGTTTCATCATGATGATCAGGGGAATTTCTGGGTAGAAGAAAATACTAAGGAGCAATTCTTATTTCTTGCTATACTGAAAGTTTAGTGGAGGAAAAGGAGTTTAAACCGATACAGTTCATTTTCTACTTCTCAGAGCATCTAGGTCACTTGTAAGATGGCCACTCATGGTGTTTCCTCTAGAGGAGAATAATTAATAGTCTCCTCTTGTCTTCCTCCTCTCATTACACTTCAGTCATTGTTGGTGTTATTGTTATCATCATCATTGTTGATGTTGTCATCATCATTGTTCTCATTTTCATCACTATCATCATCACAGAAAAAGCTCTGTACCAAGTATTTTACACACAATATTACCTTCACCTTAGCACATCCCATCAAACTATTAGTATCTTCAGTTTACAGAGGAGGCAACTTTGGTACAGAGAAAAAAGAGCCATTTCATCTAAATTAAAATGAGTAAGCTTTGAAACCAGAATATATCTTAAGTTAATGTGATTGCAGAACCAGAGAAACAGATTCTACATAAGGGAGATGTTAGATCCCTGTCTCTTTAAAACCTCAGAAAAAAGTCAGTGATATGATGAAAGATGACCTCTAGGTCAGGTATCTTTCAGTTTTCAATGAAACTTCATGTTTACTACTTCATGTCAATGGGGGAGAACATTTATAAAATAAGACAAATGGTCTGAATTGACTAAGCAGTGAGATAAAAACCAGATTTTTAAATTTTGATTATAGAATAGAAATTGGAAAAGAATCAACAAAAAGAAGGGATAATATTGGAAAATCTGAGCATTGAAAGTAATAACCAGTGGAATCTTAGACAGGAAGGTGAGGAGATAGACGGGAATTTGAGAAGTTAAATAGCAGGGCCATAAGAAGTATCAGTTCATACAGTAAGTGGGTAGAACTTAAGTGTAATATGAACAGTCAAGAAGATTGAATTTGTTTCTAGAATTTACATATTTGATGTCTTGATTATGGATCTTGCATTTCTTAGAAAATTATTAAACAATTTGGGGAATATCTTCTGTAATCAAGGTTATTTACATGGAACTAAAGGAGACTGAGGGGATTTCATTTCCCAGAACATCAAAGAAGACTTTCCAAGACAGAAGATGCTGATTTATTATTTTACAGTGGAAGGTAATTTGTCCCATAGACTTTAAATTCTTAAACCAATATTTTGGTGAGCATGGAGGCTGGGCAGTTGATGAGCAAGTGGATTTTGAGAAGTGGCTCACCTTTCTTAATACAGAGATATCTTTCTTGACCACAGAAGAAATCCTGGAATCTAGTGGAGGAAGATATATTTTCTTATTTGAGCATAAAAGTTTTAGTGTGAAGGTCAGATGCAAGTAGGCATTTTTTGTGCATTTTACTTTTGTTGTTGTTGTTGTTTTCTCTTATTTTTGCTTTGATGGATAAGTTTCCAATCTATCAATAATCCCTATAACTATTGTTTTGCAATTTTTTTGTAGAAAAAAAAACCAGTCTCTAAATGATTAATCAGTTCTGTAACATAAGAGGAAGAACATTCAGAATCTTTCAAATCAGATTCAAAATCAATTATAGTTTGCTTAACATTCCATAAATTATATATTTTATAATTAAAAGTTTTAAAATCCACATATTCTTCTAAATCATCTTAACCTGTATTAACCTCAGGGGGATGCTCATCCCAGATGCTCATCCCAGAATATATTGATATTAGAGTTGACTCTATGTAGCTATAATCCCTAGGTAGCACTAGTGATAAAGAACCCATCAGCTAATGTAGGAGACTTAAGAGAGGTGGGTTCTATATCTGGGTAAAGAAGATCCCCTGGATGGGGAAATGGCAACCAACTCCAGCAGTCTTGCCTGGAAAATCCCATGGACAGAGGAGCCTGCCTGGTCCCAGTCCACAGGGTCTCAAAAAGTTGGACTTGACTAAAGCAACTTAACATGCATATGTGGATACCATCCCTGTGGTACCAATTATGTAGTCAAACTTATTTTAGTAAGAATAAGAGCCATCCTGACCAAGTCTTGCCTGAATACTGTAATGATGCCTTGCATGATATTCAGGTATTGTATTGCTGAAAAGTCTATCAAGCTCAGATGAAGACATTCATACAAGTCATTGTCTCTCTCTCTCTCTCTCTCTTTAGTCTTTAAGTCATGTCTGACTTTTGCAACCCCATGGACTGTAGCCAGCCAGGCTCCTCTGTCCATGGGATTCTCCAGGCAAGAATACTGGAGTATTGTAGAAAGTCTTTTTTTTTTTTTTTAAACAGGGCTAGTATAAGACCAGTGGACTTCCCTGGTGGCTCAGATAGTAAAGAATCTGTCTGCTATGTGGGGGACTTGGGCTTGATCCCTGGGTTGGAAAGATCCCTTTTGGCATGGTAACCCACTCTAGTATTCTTGCCTGGAGAATCCCCATGGACAGAGGAGCCTGGAGGACTACAGTCCATGCAGTCCCAGAGTCGGATACGACTGAGCAACTAAGCACAGCATAGTACATAAGACCAGTAACCCTGGCCAAGATTGTTCTAAAGAAAAATATAAAATTAATAATGTAATCTACAATGGTTTTGTGTGTGCTGCTCTGGGAGCAGTGTCTTTAGAAGGAAATTGTATATATTTAGACAGCTTGTTAACAGTTCTTCATCTGAGGAGAAGGGAAAGTCCTTGTAGTTATAAAAATGAATGTTTTTCTTAATTGATGACACTCAGCAACGAAATGAAGAAAAACAAAGCAAAACTATGAGGGTTAATTTAGGAGATATTATAGGACACCCTGAAGTTTTTGTTTTGTTTTTGTGACACAGGTGCTGATCTTCTCATTTGTTCCTCTTCTGGAGTGTGATTGTGAATCAGGATTGTGGTTTAACAGTGAGCCCTATGGCAACTGCAAACTCCAGCAATATCCTGTCCTCCACCTTCTATCTCACAGGCATCCCTGGATATGAGGAATTTCACCACTGGATTTCCATCCCATTCTGTCTCCTCTACCTTGTTGGAATCATGGGTAACTGTACTATCCTACATATTGTCTGGACAGACCCCAGGCTCCATGAGCCCATGTACTACTTCTTGGCCATGCTTTCTCTCACTGACATGGGCATGTCCTTGCCCGCAATGATATCACTCTTCAGGGTGTTGTGGTCCATATCTAGGGAGATCCAGTTCAACACTTGTGTAGTCCAAATGTTTTTCATTCACACTTTCTCCTTCACTGAGTCATCTGTGCTCTTGGCCATGGCCCTTGACCGATATGTGGCCATCTGCCACCCACTAAGATATGCTACCATTCTCACTCCAACACTCATCACGAAAATTGGAATTGCAGCGCTGCTTAGAAGTGCCTTTGCCATGATTCCACTTCTAACCCGGCTGGCTTTCTTTCCTTTCTGCCACTCTCACATCCTTTCTCATTCTTACTGTCTACACCAGGACATGATCCGCCTTGCTTGTGCTGACACCAAGTTTAATGTTATTTATGGGTTGGTTCTGATCACTTTGCTGTGGGGAATGGACTCTTTGGGTATTTTTGTGTCTTATGTTTTCATCCTTCACTCAGTATTAAAATTTTCATCTCAGGAGGGGAGATTTAAGGCCCTCAACACATGTGCATCCCACATCTGTGCTGTACTTATTCTTTATGTGCCTATGATTGGGCTCTCTATTGTCCATCGTTTTGCTAAACACTCATCCCCCCTCATCCACATCTTCATGGCTCATATATACCTGCTAGTTCCACCTGTGCTCAACCCAATCATTTATAGTGTGAAGAACAAGCAGATCCGCCAAGGAATTCTCCACCTGCTTTTCCCCCTAAGAATCAGTTCTTCTTTGATGTAGACATGTCCTCAAGCCAATGATGGCATCAACCTTATGTGTGAAAATATATGGTGAATGTCTACATTCTATGTTGGAACCAGAGTTACCAATAAAAGATTACTTTATAAAGAGAAATAGAACTCTGACAGTAGATCTAAAGGAGAGAATTGATGTCTACTGGAATTATAAAGCCTGACTTAGCATGTGCTTCATAAATCTCCTTTAAGTATGAAATTGTTGGAGTGAAGTTTTGGAAATCATTTCCATCTGTTGTCTCTCATTTCTAATCCTAACTGTGATTCAAGGTTACCCATCCATGACATTTTCCCTGAGTATTCTGAATGCTTTTTTGTTTTTTTGCTTCTTGACATACTGTATTTGTCCATGATTATTATGTTACTTTTCTCATAAGTGTGTTTATAAATCTGCCGGTTACCTTTATTAAAGTTTGGAAAAATCATATGTTGATGTAAGAGCTTATTAGAACTCACAGCATTTTATTTATCTTCATGGTGCATCAGTAGCATATTTTAACATTTTATACACATGTTCAGTCTTTTCTGAGGAAATTTAGTTTCACCAGGAATAGAAACAGTCAACCTTCATAGTCTGTTTGTTTTTACTTAATTTTCAGAAATAATTTTAATATTACAGAAAGCTGCAACTCAGAACCTTTTGAAATCCCTGAGATAATGTCTTGTGAAGTCAGTGTTTATAATCCATGGATTAAATTATTCTAAGAATAATTTAAGATATAATATTCAAACGTAAAAATTCTAAGTCACTAAGGTATAGCCACTTACATTTGTGATACCAAGAAACAAAATATAAATCCTTTTGTCCAGAATTCTTTTAGCATACAAACTCTTTTCATATAACTCAAACGATTTAGTTTCATGTGCATAGAGTTGTATAAAAACCTTACACTTCTCATTGAAATTTCTTAATTGACATGTCTACACTTTTTCAAAGACAAGTAAATTAAGCAGAAAAAAAAAGATTTTAAGAATGCTTTATAACTTTCAGTATATATATTGGATAAGTAATATGTTTTCTCAAATCTTACTCTATCAACTGTAAGAACTGTGTCTCATGCAGCTTGCTACTTGTGAGAACGAACACTAGTTTAGTTAAATTATGCACTTAATAATTATTGAATGCATAATTGATTAAGAAATGAATCAATCATTGGATATAGAAGAACTAGTTCTTTTGTATTTTTAAAAATGTCTTGGAGAGAAAGATTTCACCTGTCATGAGCCCACATTTCATATAACAAAAGAGGTATTATTAACTTAAAATTATATTTCAAATGTCAAGCATGTGAAGGACATCTTCACATGACTTATTTTTTTTGCCTAGTTTAAATTAAATTATGTCTGTTCCCGTCCCTCCTTATCCTATTTCTTAATTCTATTTCTAATTGCCCTTCTCCTTCAGCAAATTCACTTTGACCAAAGGGATATCAAGTAAAAATAAAGCAAGATATTCGAACATTGGACTTAGTTAATATTTCCTGAAGTAGATAAGAAAAATAAAATTAATAGAAATAAATTTTAGAAGAAAATGTAAACATTATCATCTGCTGTATGTCATATAAATAGCATTTAACTATAGCCATTCTATAAAACCTTCAAATTCAAAATATATTTTTAGTGTCTGCTTGCTGAACACATCTATTATAATGCTTGTGCTCCAAAAAATGAAAAGCTTTATCATATTTTTTGGCTAACAGAAATATATTTAAACTATCGAATGTTAGACTTTTCATTTCACTCACAAAGAAAAATATATAAATGAATATCTAAATATGCAAGACAACTTTTGACTTTATGTATTATTATCCTCTAATGTTTCTTAAGATGTAGTATGAGTTACATTATATTCATAAAGTATACTTTACTAAGAACATTCAGAAAACACATAGTCTCAAAATTAAGATAGCTCTTCCAGCGAAATATAGTCAGTGAAGACATAGTGACTGAATAAACAAATCAATAAGTAGCATTTTGTATTATGCTATGAGTGTGTTTTTATAATGAATTGAGAACAGAAATATTATCTTGTTTTTAAAAATTTAATGAAAGCTGAAGCCCTAGCAAATAGATAGTGCTATTGAAAGAGGAAGTCCTCTTGTTCTTCCCTAAATTCATAATAATATGATCTAAGCATTTATCTTATTTGTACATGGGTTTATAAATTGAGACACTCTTACTCATATTGTAATATATAGTGATGTTCAGTTGCTAAGTTGTATTTGACTCTTTGTGACCCCATGGACTACAGTACGCCAAGCCTTCCTGTTCCTCACCATCTCCCGGAGTTTGCCCAAGTTCATGTCCATTGAAAAGGTGACACCATCCAACCATCTCATGCTCTGCTCCCCTTTTCTCCTTCTGATTTCAATCATTCCTAGCATCAGGGTCTTTTCCAATGAATTGGCTGTTTAATCAGGTGGCCAACGTATTGGAGCTTGAGCTTGAGCTTCAGCATCAGTCCTTCCAATGAGTTATTCAGGGTTGATTTCCCTTAGGATTGACTGATTTGATCTCCTTGCTGCCCAAGGGAATCTCAAGAGTCTTCTCCAGCACCAAATTTGAAAAGATCAATTCTTCAGTGTTCAGTCTTCTTTAAGGTCCAACTCTAACATCCATACAGGACTACTGGAAAAACCATGGCTTTGATTATATATTGATAATCAAAAACCATGGCTTTGCTTTTTATTGTTTGATAAAGTCATGAGTATTTATTTGCCTACCTGAAGAATCTATAAGATATCTAGAAGGCCAAATAATAATTTATTGTTGTGTTCCAATCCCCTATCATTAGGCAAAACTGTAATGATATTGTTTTTATTGTGTCAAATGTTAATCTTTGGACTACGTATTGATCATCTTTATCCTGCAGAAAACCCTTTGTAGCAAAGCATGATAGCAAGCAAAAATCAGAGCAGAGGATGTCAGTATCCACTTTACCATCTAAGTATTTAGCTTTTTTTTTTTCTATATAAAATGTTGCTGCAAAGTATTTCATTAGCATGCTTAGTCTTTCACTCATTCAATTGAATAAATATTAAAACATAATTTCCTTTAAAAAAAACCTATAACATGGATAAGTATGTGATTACACAGAATATCTAGAAACAACCATATATATTTATAAAAAGAATTATAACAATATAAATATCTTCAAGACAGTAAAATTGCTTCAACCACTTGACCATGTATATATTTCTATTATGTTCATGATGCACTTTTTTACTGTTTGATGCCAGAGAAATATTTTAGCTCCTGTATAAATCAAGAGATGAATATTTTCTAGTGGAGATAAGGAATTACTTTGCAGTAATTATGTTATGACTGTTCATAGATGATAAAATTTGTCCTAGCACTATGGAATGAAATTAGCAAGAATATTTAGTGTAAGAAGAGCTAAAGTAGGACAGTGGCATGTGCTAAATATAAACACGCCAAATGAAACCAGTGAACAGAATCCATATCACTTATACTTTCCTTTTCTTCAGAATTGCCCTGACACAATTTCATCCCCATTAAATCAGAATAAGGGATATAACAGTTTGGTCCAGGTTGAACAATCTGACCCAATATAGGGAAATTATGCATCTTATCCCACAGTCATTGTAGCTAAGACCAGAGAGTGTCACCAGATTCAATAAATAAGTCATCCACTCCTCCTGGTGAGGTCTTATAGCAGGCTGACTTTAATCCTCCCTGAGATATAGATATTCAGATTACCCTTGGCTGTCATGACATCCATAGAATGTTACCATGAAATATCCTGCTTTTTGTTCTATTTATCTAACCAAAGGTAACTTCTATTGTCTGTCACCAAAAGAATCTTTAATACACTAAGGTATTGAAAGAGATAAGAAATTCATATTTTGTGGAAGCAAAAGGAAAGTTTTCTGAGAGGAAAGGAAATGAAATATTTAAATTATAGGTCATATATAATGCATAAGGTATATTGGGGGTTTGTTACATAAATTCATTAGCATTTTTATTAATTAAGATACTTATCCATTCAACAAATGTTTATTAATTATGTGTATAATTTGGGCCCTGTGGATGTTATGGTAAGAATGGAATCGAAATGAATTCATGAATATGTAGAGTTTACATTTTGTCCTATCCATAGTAAATTGATGTAGAAGAGGCATTGTTTATTATCCAAAGGATATTTACATGTTGTATGTAGCTACAGTGGCACGTTACCTTAATATGTTCAGATAATTCTTGGTGGTACTTGAGCAGTACCTTGTTAGCTTCCTTTTAACCCAATATCAGGAAGATAACATTTAGAAATACAATTTTTTAAAGCCTTATTCATTGCATAGATGTTGCAGGAATAAATCTGTCCAGATTTATTTAGACTTGGTATTTAACCCTGATTCTCAGTTCTGGACTCCCCTGTTCCTTGTTGCTTTATTACTCTTGGATCATTTAGGTTGTGCACAGAGTCCTAGCACTCGCATTCTTATCTCTTTTGTCTTTACCCCATAAACAATGGGGTTCATGGTAGGTGGCACCAGTAAGTACAGATTTGCCAGGAGGATAAGGACATGCCTGGGCACATGGTGTCCAAAGCGATGGGTAAAGAAGGAAAAGAAAGCCAGAGTGTAGAATATCAGGATGACACATGTGTGGGCTCCACAAGTTCCAAAGGCCTTTGTCCGGGCTTCCCTAGAAGGCAGTTGGAAGACTGTTCTCAAGATTAACCAGTAGGACAGGGAGATGAGGACAAAGTCCAGTCCTGTGGTGAGGAGAGCAGCAGTGAGCCC
The DNA here is from genome assembly GCF_014754425.2 of Oryx dammah. Classification (NCBI taxonomy): domain Eukaryota; kingdom Metazoa; phylum Chordata; class Mammalia; order Artiodactyla; family Bovidae; genus Oryx; species Oryx dammah. Next base: position 47,562,842 of record NW_024070201.1, on the reverse strand, counting down.
ATAAATGCTATTAGGGACAATGCTATTGCAAGCCAATTTGGCAATGCCCATGTTCTCACAGTAAGTATGATGAATGATGCTCTGGCAGAAGTGCAGACGGAGAATGAGTAGGACGCCAGGGGTGACCACAGCCACACTTCGAGCCACCAGAGCCAGGACCACTTTGCTAATGAGAGAGCCTGTAAGCAGGGTAGTATAATGGAGTGGTGCACAGATAGCCACATAGCGGTCAAAAGCCATGGCCAGTAGGACAGCAGATTCAGAGAGAAACAGAGCATGAACGAAAAACATCTGCGTGAGACAGGCAGGAAATGTTGATATGGAAGGGCCCTGCCAAAAGATAAGAAGCATTTTGGGCACTGTGACAGTACAAAGTAGGACATCATTGAGAGCTAGCATGGCCAAGAAGAGATACATGGGTTCATGGAGGCTTCTGTCCCAGATCACCATCGCCATAACCAGGCCATTGCCTGTTACAGCCAAAAGGTACATGAAGCTGAAAGGGATGGAAATCCAGATTTGGAAGTCTTCTAATCCTGGGACACCAGTCAGCAAGAAGGTAGTGAGGGGAGTGGATGTATAGTTTGATGTTGTTCTAAAGAAGTGGTCAAAATCTATTACGTGAAAAACAGAAGGAAAAGAGCCAGAGTAAATAACAGTAAAAAAAGAGCACTTTTTCCTTCAACTGAGTCAAGTCTTAAGTACTAATTTTAGTATTGTAAAGTAGAAGAATGTGGTCTAAGAAAAGTTACTGAATAACTGAATGATCATTGGCAAAGTGCTCCATTTTTATGGGAAAACTTTTTATCTCTGAAAAATCTGTGAATCAGAAATGTTGAGATGAAATTTTTATTTTTTGTAATGCCAGTGGTTATAACTATATGATTTATACATATGTCTTTTGAACCTTTAAGAGTTCTATGTATATAGTGTTTCTCTCTGATAATAAATTCTTAAAACTGAAAAGGTAATTTTTCTCTCTCCTTTGTCTTGGTAGAAATGAAGATTGGAGAGAATTAATATTCCATTGTTCAGTGGACAGATTGACTAGGAGGAGATGGAAAGTGGTCTGACATAGAATTGGAGGCAGCATAAAATGTTGAATTCTTGTTTCAATGCTCAGGGGGTGAGATATTTTCCTTGGTCTAAATTTTTTTTACAATAAAGAAAAAAAAGTTTTACTTATCTGCCCCTCATCTAAACTCTTGAAGACAATGTTCAAATTAACATGACATTTAAAATGTTGTACAAAAATTATAATATTAAACATACCATCATTTAAGACTAATTCTTAGGGATCATGAAATAGAATCAATGAACACAAAATTCAGAATATTACAGAATGTTCTCATTCAGAACAAGAAAATCACTGAAAAAATGTCAAGGCCCAATGTTTTCACTATCTATTACTGAAAAAATTCTTGAAAGAACAGAGTGACTGCAATTTTTATATTCACTAACAAAAGAATAAGATCAAATTTCAGCAACTTTTTCTCAATAGCAGCAATTCTTTTCAATATATCAAAAATTATAAAATATTTTCTGAAAAAACCTTCAAATAAAAAATTATCCATGTTTCAAGCCCATATAAAACATAAATTTAGTCAGTCATATTGCTAGTCAAAGTTAATATTTTTGGTAAAGGCATCATATATATAAATTCACAATATTTGACCCAAACTTAGCATGTTTCAAAGTTATGAATAATAAATATTATTTCATCTAAAAAGAACAATACAAATTTTGGAATTCACAATCTTTACTTTTCATGTGAGATCATCGCACCATCTAGCAAATGGAAAACTACTCTTCATTTCAAGATATCTAGCAATACTCCCTTAAGTTAACTGAAGTCCTTTTCAAATTATCCCAATACTTATCAAAGAATTAAGGTACATTACCAAATTATCAACACAAATTGATCCTTATCTCTCTCCCACCACTTTCATGAAATTCCAGTAGGAAGAAAAAAACAAAATCCCTCATCAAGAAGAAAACCCATAAAATAAGTAAAAGAACTTTTACTGAAAACTCTGAGAGGTTTTTGAATGTCTATTCATTAAAAATATGGAGGTATAGCCACAATATTATTAATGTTGCTAAACTGAAGTCTTGTTTCATTTATCTGAACGTCCCCAAGTATGGCCTGGCTTTGCTGTAAAGCAGGCACATGGAAAATGTTAGCAGGTTTACATGGAAGACATATCAGATATCAGCATAGGAATGGACAATAAAATAGTAATGGTAAAAATAATAATTGTAAGGATTTACAGTCCTTAAAATGTGCTCAGCATTTTCCTAAATTCTATTCTAACCACTTTAAATGAATTATCACAACTACCAGTCACAACTACCATATAAAGTAGTCATTTTAGCGTCACAGCTTTACACAGAAAGGAACTTAGTCTTTGAAGGACTTTCTCAGGTCACATTACATACATGATGAGTATGGAAAGACTGCTTTAAAATTCAGTCCTGCAGAACCCACAGTTATAAGCTTGAAACTGTTCTAATTTACCTTTTAGATGCATGGTTTTTCTAAACCCTTAGACCCTAAAAAGGAAGGTCTTGAATTCCCACAGTGATGTTCCCAGGTTATAGGCAAAAAGTCATGTCTAGCTAATAGGGGTGTAGAAAGATATATGTTTATAGATGCATCTGTATTGTACATAGATGTCCATGAAAAACAGCCCAGGGAATAACCTCTGGACTGAGAAGTCTTTTGGGTATTTTACATGCTGAGCAACTGCTTTTATAACAGAGACCTACAGTCAACATTTGGATTAGTTGACTAAATTTATCTTTTATATTTCATAATTGGGTTTTCCAGTTTTAAATTTCACTTGATAGTTTTCCATCCCAGAACAGCCTGTTAGCAACCACTCTGCACTTTTTCCATGTCATTATGCAAACCTGTTAGTGTTAGTCAGTCATGTCCTTCTCTTTGTGACTGCATGGACTGTAGCCTCCCAGGCTCCTCTGTCCATGGAGTATTCCAGGCAAGAATACTGGAGTAGGTAGCCATTCCCTTCTCCAGGGGATCTTTCTGACCCAGGGATAAAACCTGGGTCTCTTGCATTGCAGGCAGATTCTTTACCATCTGAGCCACCAGGGAAGCCCATACTATAAAATATTAAGAATTTTCCTATATCGTGACTTCTTTTCAACATGACCATCTATTGTGACAAACTATTGAGACTATTTTAAAATATGTCAGCATATAACCAATTGTCCTTTATTGAAATATGTTAAAGTTTCAATGAGAGAAAAATGTGATAATATTTGGAGGACTCTTACTTTTGAAATGAAGCTTGTAAAAATTAGCATATATTACATTATAGACTCGGCTTCCCTGAGGGCTCAGAGGTTAAAGTGTCTGCCTGCAATGCAGAAGACCCGGCTTCGATCCCTGGGTCGGGAAGATCCCCTGGAGAAGGAAATGGCAACCCACTCTAGTATTCTTGCCTGGAGAATCCCAGGGAGACACGAGCCTGGTAGGCTACAGTCCACAGGGTTGCAAAGAGTTGGACATGACTGAGCTACTTCACTTTCACATTATAGAACAGATTTATATTTAAAGAAAAAATGAGAAGGTACAGAGTTTATATATCCCCTTAACCCTACCCACCCAATTTTGTCTTACTATTAACCTTTTGCATTAGTGTAATATATTTGTTACAATTGATGAGGCATTGTTGGCACTTTATTAAGTACACTCCGTAGTTTAGTACTTCAGTCTTTTATTGTACATCCTTTGAGCTTTGACAAACAACGTGTATCTACCATTACAGCATCATACACAATAGTTTCATTGCTCTACAGATTGCCTGTATTCCACCTATTTATTTCTCCTTCCCTCTAACCCTTCTGACAACCACTGATCTTTTTCTGTGTCTATAGCTTTCTGTTTCCCAAATGTCATGTAGTTGGTCGGAATCATACAGTACTGTAGCCCTTTAATATTGACTTCTTCCATTCCCATATACACTTTAGTTTCTCTCATACTTTTCTGTGGCTTAATAGCTCAGTTATTTTGATTCGTGAATACCATTCCATTGTATTGGTGTACCACAGTTTATCCATTCACTTAGAGTAGAACATCTTTTCTACTTATTTTCTTTAAAAATTTCTTTTAAAAGTATTCCATTTTCCATTTCTTTTAAAAATATTGTGTGAGAAATTTAATTTGTAGGTCGACAAGGAAGGAAAAGGACGGATTTAATCTATTTGGTTTGGAAACTGACTTCAACTTACTGCACTTTTATAAAAGTTTCATTGTTAGTTTCAGCCTGTTTCCTCATGATGATCTTTGAAAAGACTATGTTGTGAAATGGAAGTAGCAAATACTATAGTCATAATTCTATGACTAACAATGGATAGTCCTCTGAGACTTAATTTCATCCTCTGTAAATTGTGTATAATAAGCCAGACCCACTTTGGGGCCATATTCACAAGATGTCACATGTGAAGCACTTAGCAACATATGCAGATGCATAGCAATTAGTTAACAAAATATAAATCTGTGGGGTTTTCAAATTTTTTCTTTGATATCCTAGCAAGCCATGTATCTAAGTCATCATCTTCTTAACCCTTGCAGCTAGATAATATAATGTCAGCTAGGCCAGTAAGTGAGGACAGCAGAAGGCTGCATTGTATCTATTATGAGAAAGTAATTGGTTGGGCACTTATTTACTTTGATACTCTCTACAATATTTGGACAACTTGCAAATATCTGAGTCTTGACCCTGAGAACTATGTACAATGCAGTCTTGTCCACAGACCAAATCCAATGTACTTGTTTCTGAGATAATCCTGAATAACAAGTTCATTCAGATCCAAGACTCTGATGATTGCAGGCACTCTTAGCTGGGTTCTTTACTCAGAATCTCTAAGGCCACTATCAGTTTGTCTGCTGGGCTGCATTTTCATTTACTGACTCTATCTACTTCTCTTTTTCCCTTCTCCCTCCTCCCTCCTCTGCTTTTATTTATGTCCTCTATCAAATATTATAAACTTAGAAACTTTGAATTTAATCAGTAAGGTCTTTGGAGTTGTTGTACACGTCTTTCATTTATAATCAATAGGCAATACTGGATTCATTGTATGGACTATGCATTGGGCATTTGTTTTTATCATTTGTACATTTATTTATGTAATTAATATTAATCATCTATCTGAACTAGGTTGTTATGCTATAACAACCCTCAAAAGAGATATGTCTGCTTGTATCATAGAGGATTGATAGCAGTCTGGTGAATACTTAAGTGAAATACTCTTCCCTTATCAGGGATAAGAGGCTTGTTATTAATGTTGCTGCTGTTGTTGTTCAGTCATTCAGTTGTGTCTGACTCTCTGTGACCCGATGTACTGCAGCAAGCCATGTTTCCCTGTCCTTCACCATCTCCCAGAGTGGCTACAGCCCATGGGGTTGTAAAAGAGTTAGATAAGACTGAGCAGCTAAATAACAACAACAAATATGTACAGTAGAATCATGCTCATTGTTAGTCACCAAGTCTAGTCCATAGATGTGGCTCATGGGCTTAGCTGCCCCCTGGAATGTGGAGTTTTCCTGGATCAGGAATCTAATGTGTGTCTCTGAGTACAACTGAGCCTGTGCTGTAGAGCCTGTGCTGTAGAGCCTGGGAGCCACAACTACCGACCTCATGTGCCACAGTGACTAAAGCCCAAGAAAATAGGTTGATTGGTTCAAAGACACTTAACATTACATACGTGATAGTCGTGATTATCCTCCAGAAAACTTTCTAAAATCTTTTCTGGAATGTGTATTAGCAAAACTTAGTCTATCACCTCTCTTTCACGTGTAAGACATGTAAGTTCTTTAATATCAAGTGTTTATTAAAAACATAAAGTTACAAAAATATTGGTCAAATTGTAAGTTTTTACACACATGGGAACTGGCATTATTATTATTTTTTAATATTTATTTTTACTTTATTTTACTTTATAATACTGTATTGGTTTTGGCATACATTGACATGAATCCACCACAGGTGTACATGAGCTCCCAAACATGAACCCCTCTCCCACCTCCCACCCCACATCATCTCTCCGGATCATCCCCGTGCACCAGCCCCAAGCTTCCTGCATCCTGCATTGAACGTAGACTGGAGATTCGTTTCTTACATGATAGTATATGTTTCAATGCCATTCTCCCAAATCATCCCACCCTCTCCCTCTCCCTCTCCCTCAGAGTCCAAAAGTCTGCTCTACACATCTGTGTCTCTTTTGCTGTCTCACATACAGGGTCATCATTACCATCATTCTAAATTCCATATATATGTGTTAGTATACTGTATTGGTGTTTTTCTTTCAGGCTTACTTCACTCTGTATAATCAGCTCCAGTTTCATCCATCTCATTAGAACTAATTCAAATGTATTCTTTTTAATGGCTGAGTAATACTCCATTGTGTATATGTATCAAAGCTTTCTTATCCATTCATCTGCTGATGGACATCTAGGTTGTTTCCATGTCCTGGCTATTATAAACAGTGCTGCGATGAACATTGGGGTACATGTGTCTCTTTCTATTCTGGTTTCCTCAGTGTGTATGCCCAGCAGTGGGATTGCTGGGTCATAAGGCAGTTCTATTTGCAATTTTTTAAGGAATCTCCCCACTGTTCTCCATAGTGGCTGTGCTAGTTTGCATTCCCACCAACAGTGTAAGAAGGTTCCCTTTTCTCCACACCCTCTCCCGCATCTATTGCTTGCAGACTTTTGGGCCGCAGCTATTCTGACTGGTGTGAAGTGGTACCTCATTGTTGTCTTAATTTGCATTTCTCTGATAATGAGTGACGTTGAGCATCTTTTCATGTGTTTCTTAGCCATCCAAATGTCTTCTTTGGAGAAATGTCTGTTTAGTTCTTTGGCCCATTTTTTGAATGGGTCGTTTATTTTTCTGGAATTGAGCTGCATAAGTGCTTGTATATTTTTGAGAATAATTGTTTGTCAGTTGCTTCATTTGCTATTATTTTCTCCCATTAAGAAGGCTTTTTCACCTTGCTTATAGTTTCCTTTGTTGTGCAGAAGCTTTTAATTTTAATTAGATCCCATTTGTTTATTTTTGCTTTTATTTCCAGAATCCTGGGAGGTGGATCATAGAGGATCCTGCTGTGATCTATGTCAGAGAGTGTTTTGCCTATGTTCTCCTCTAGGAGTTTTATAGTTTCTGGTCTTACGTTTAGATCTTTAATCCATTTTGAGTTTATCTTTGTGTGTGGTATTAGAAAGTGATCTAGTTTCATTCTTTTACAAGTGGTTGACCAGTTTTCCCAGCACCACTTGTTAAAGAGATTGTCTTTACATCATTGTATATTCTTGCCTCCTTTGTCAAAGATAAGGTGTCCATATGTGTGTGGATTTATCTCTGGGCTTTCTATTTTGTTCCATTGATCTATATTTCTGTCTTTGTGCCAGTACCATACTGTCTCAATGACTGTGGCTTTGTAGTAGAGCCTGAAGTCAGGCAGGTTGATTCCTCCAGTTCCATTCTTCTTTCTCAAGATTGCTTTGGCTATTCAAGGTTTTTTGTATTTCCATACAAATTGTGAAATTATTTGTTCTAGTTCTGTGAAAAATACCGCTGGTAGTTTGATAGGGATTGCATTGAATCTGTAGATTGCTTTGTGTAGTATACTCATTTTCACTATATTGATTCTTCCGATCCATGAACATGGTATATTTCTCCATCTATTAGTGTCCTCTTTGATTTCTTTCATCAGTGTTTTATATTTTTCTATACATAGGTCTTTAATTTCTTTAGGTAGATATATTCCTAAGTATTTTATTCTTTTCGTTGCAATGGTGAATGGAATTGTTTCCTTAATTTCTTTTTCTACTTTCTCATTGTTAGTGTATAGGAATGCAAGGGATTTCTGTGTGTTGATTTTATATCCTGCAACTTTACTATATTCATTTATTACCTCTAGTAATTTTCTGGTGGAGTCTTTAGGGTTTTCTATGTAGAGGATCATGTCTTCTGCAAACAGTGAGAGTTTTACTTCTTCTTTTCCAATTTGGATTCCTTTTATTTCTTTTTCTGCTCTGATTGCTGTGGCCAAAACTTCCAGAACTATGTTGAATAGTAGTGGTGAAAGTGGGCACCCTTGTATTGTTCCTGACTTTAGGGGAAATGCTTTCAATTTTTCACCATTGAGGACAATGTTTGCTGTGGGTTTGTCATATATAGCTTTTATTATGTTGAGGTATATTCCTTCTATTCCTGCTTTTTGGAGAGTTTTTATCATAAATGGATGTTGAATTTTGTCAAAGGCTTTCTCTGCATCTATTGAGATTATCATATGGCTTTTAATTTTCAGTTTGTAATGTGGTGAATTACATTGATTGATTTGCGGATATTGAAGAATCCTTGCATCCCTGGGATAAAGCCCACTTGGTCATGGTGTATGATCTTTTTAATGTGTTGTTGGATTCTGATTGCTAGAATTTTGTTGAGGATTTTTGCATCTATGTTCATCAGTGATCTTTGTCAAGTTTTGGTATTAGGGTGATGCCTTAAAATATTCTTACTTATATAATAAAATCCAAAGTTTGCATTACATTTTCACGGAAAACCACTTCTTCATTCTACTTCAAATCTACTGGATCTTTGCACTGTAGATGATTGGATTCATCAGCGGTGGAAAAAGAATATAGATGTTGCCCATAAGGACATGAACTAAAGGTGAGAGATGCTTTCTAAAACAGCATACCATGGTGAGATCAATGATGGGAATATAAAAAACCAGGACATCACTGATGTGGAAAAAGGTATCCAAAGCCTTGAGCCTCTCTTTTTGAGATGCTATTTCCAGCACTGTATGCAAGACGAAAACTTAGGAGACAAGAATAAGGACAGCATCCAACAACAAGGTACAAATCACCAGAGCCAGGGCATAGACATTGTTGAAGCAGATGTCTGAGCAGGCCAGCTGGAGCAGGTCCTGATACAATCAGAAGGAGTGAAAGAGAATGTGGGGTTGGCAGTAAGGAAAGAACTTCAAATGAATGATGATGGGAAGAATGGACAAAGCACTTCTCATCAAAATAGTCAGCATAAAGTGAATGACCTTTCTATTATTCCAGATTGATGTATATCTCAGAGGACTGCAAATCGCTATAAAGCAATCAAAGGCCATGGCAAGAAAGACTCCAGACTCTGTCAGAAAGTCCATGAATAAAATAAGTTTGGGCAATGCAGGCATCTAGGCCAGTCTCCTGGCTGAACCCCCAAAGGATCCCCAGCACTGTGTGCACTGTGGTCAGCCCCATGCACAGGTCAGTGAGGGCCAGCATGGCCAGGAAGTAGAACATGGGCTCATGCAGGCTCTGCTCAGTACAGATCACAAGCAGCACCAGGCAGTTTCTGAGGAAAACCACAGCATAGATCAAGGAAAAGGGAACTGAAAACCAGGGACAGTACTGCTCTAGGCCAGGGAACCCTGCAAGAATGAATATCAAGGAGTTGATAATGAAAGCAAAGAAGCAGACATGAATATTTGAAAGTAATTTCCAAAATAAGATAAATGTTTGTTTACAGTTTTGTTTAAACTGTCTGTTGCCTTTGAGAACAGTCAGATATAACAGAGCTACTTGGAATGTAGCACAGGTAAAGCTAATTGTAGATCTCCAGAGAAACTGTATACTATAGAAGGAACTCCAGCACAAGATGACTTCACAGGGAACTTCCTTGGTATTAGTCTCAGAAGTTATAGAAAGTGAAGTCAAAATGAAGTTGCTCAGTTGTGTCCGACTCTTTGCGACCCCATGGACTGTAGCCTACCACACTCCTCTGTCCATGGGATTTTCCAGACAAGAGTACTGGAGTTGGTTGCCATTTCCTTCTCCAGAGGATCTTCCCAACCCAGGGATTGAACCCAGGTCTCCCACATTGTAGGCAGATGCTTTACTGTCTGAGCCACCAGGGAAGTCTGAGGTTATAGAAGCAAATCAAAGTCCTGACTGTTTTAGACAAACTCAATTTATGGAAAAACTTCATTCCCTTTCAGTCTCTCTGAGCCACTGGCAGCACACACACCACACCAGGTTGCAGTGACTACAGTTATTTAGAGCACTGTGTTGTCCTGCTCTGCTGCTCCTCAGAGGCATCTGCACACTCTCATCCCTAGTCCTTGAGCCCAGGCAGTCAGAATGCTCAGGTTTATGAGGAAGGAACGTAGAGGACTGATTGTGTGGGTGGAGTGAACCCAGGCTCCTGGGAGACCACTGTTCTCTCGGGTGGATGATGCAAGTGAGAGATTCTGTGTGGTCTCTTCCAAGCTAATATTTAATATTTCCCAGGATTGTGAGGGATGGGTGAATAACAGCATTTTCCCCAGAGTTCACAAGTCTTTTCTAGTCTTAGAGAAAGACTCACTGCACTACGGAGAAGGCAAGACACGACCATTCAATGGGAAAATAGAGTCTCAGAATTCTGAAGAATTTTTACCTTTATTTCAGTCTGAAATCAACACAAATGTTTACAGAGGCTCATTTCTCTAAATTTTACTTTCAGTTTTCACTGAATTCCTCAGTAAAAATTTCTTCCTTTTCTGAATCCCTGTGAAAGTAAAAGCCACTCAGTCATTTCCGACTCTTTGTGACCCCATGGACTGAATTCTCCAGGCCAGAATACTGGAGTGGGTAGCCTTTCCCTTCTCCAGAGGATCTTCCCAAACCAGGGATCAAACCCAGGTCTCCTGCATTGCAGGCAGATTCTTTACCAGCTGAGCCTCCCTGAGAAATGTATTTCCTGTCTGACAGGAATAATATAAAGAGCCTGTATAAAAAATATTTTTTTAAATGCTGTAAAACATGCCATATTTTAAATCATTCACTTATTTATTGGTTCTACATAGTTAATTATGCATTTACATGTACAATACTTAAATATTTCTCTTCTTTGTATGTGTAATTATTGGCAAATACTAGGTATGAAAACTTTGATAACTATTTTTATTTAAATTTATTTTTTTTCCTTGAAGACACATTCACTTAGCCTTTTTATGGAAAAAAATTCAAGTATAGCATAAAAAATATTTTTCTCAATATATTTGAGAACAAGTTTGCTATCTGATATTTCATAACTCCCAAATTCTGTAGTGTATTTTTTCTGCAAACAAAGATATCCTCCTAGGTAACTATATAATCATCAAATAATGAAATTAACATTGGCAATTTAGTACCATGGAATTTTAAGAACCCATGCAACTTTTTTCAATTGCACCCTTAGGGTAATTTATAATAAAAACAACAATAACAAAAGCAATTCAGAATCATCTGTGACATTAATAAGCCTGTCTTGAAACTTGCCAGTGGCTCTTGTTCAGTTCAGTAGCTCAGATCTGTCTGGATCTTCGTGACCCCATGAACTTCAGCATGCCAGGCCTTCCTGTCCATCACCAACTGCTGGAGCTTGCTCAAACTCATGCCCATCTCTGGACATAGCTGGTCTTTTATTTTCAAATTTCTAAGCAGAGATTTGTATAAGTGTTGAAATATAACTCTTCAAGTGTGAGTTTAAACTCAGACTAAAATATCTTAGAATTAAAATGAAGCTTTTAGACCTTTGACATTCACCAGTATCTTATTAATTAGGTTCAAGTAACTGTGAAAAGATAAGAACTTGTCAAGGAATCATGTCATGTGAGCCTCATTGTACACCACAATTTGGGACCAGGACCACTATCCTCCATTCTTCCTTATTTTTTCCCCTCTGGACCTCAAGGATCTCTTAGCAGCCATTCATATATCTTCTACTCTGGATTTCTTCTTCCCAGAACCCAGTAGAAAATTATGCTGTTTTAAAGTATTTCTCAACCCCTCTTCAACAAAAACCAAGTCAGAAGCTTTCTAGAAAACTCAAATGATCAAATAGCTGGTAAGAGAAATTGAATTTTGAAGATTCACAAAATTCAACATTCAGAGTCTGGGGGCTTTTGTTGTTGTTGTTACTCGTTAGTTTTGTTTTCTTCAGCCATTGACTTAGAGTTGAAAGTTGTAGTGAAAACTAAAGTGTCTAGTGATACATATTCTTGTATTCAACTGCTTTCCAATAATATTCCCCTGATGTATACTGCTACTCTTCTGAAGATAGCTATATACAGTGTAATCTTTCAAAGTTGTATTTCACTTTACTGTAAAATCATGCTTTTATCTGTAAGATCCCCTCAACTCTGTAAAATTGGGATATCAAATTTTATTATGCCTGGTTTCCAGATAAATATATGGCATCTTCGAGAAGTGAAGATAATAACTTGCCTGAATCCTCTTATTTATAATGATAAAGAGTGAATGCAGGACTGGCACACAGTTTTTGCTGATTTTGTCAGTCAATTTCTGAGTGTTTTAGCATGTGGTAAATATATAAATAATAAAGGAAAAGGAAAAAACAGGGTAAGTACTATGCTGTGGTAAAGAAAACTTTTAGAGTATTTAGAAACCTGTGTGTGTGCTTAGTCACTCAGTTGTGTCTGACTCTTTGTGACCTAATGGATTGCAGCCCATCAGTCTCCTCTGTCCATGGATATTCTCCAGGCAAGAATACTGGAGTGGGTTGCCATGCCCTCCTCCAGGGGATCCTCCCATCTCAGTGATATAACCCTGGTCTCCCACATTGCAGGCAGATTCTTTATCATCTGAGCCATCAGGGAAGCCCAGTTAGAGGTCCAGTATGTCTTCCATCAGTGTATCTGCAAAAGTTAAAGTTTCCCTTGAAATCTTGATTTTTAAAAAATTTCCAGTATGAAGCAGCTTCAGGTGTTTCCTTATCTGCAAATAGTCTTAAAACCAAACTTTTGTTTAAATATATTTTTAAGAAAGTAATAACTGTTAAAGACCATTATTTATAGGTGTTCACATTATACCTGTCTTTAAGATAGATAAAATTGTTGCTACAGTGATGTGTCTTGAACAAGATAGATGCAAATAGAGCTAAATATTATGAAGAAAATGTGTCTTGATAGAAGACCTACAACATGATAATGTTTTACATTAAGTGTTCTGAGGATAATTCCCAAGGAAGAAACAACTGGAATAAGATCAGAATGATAGTAAGAAAGCTGCTATCTGAATGTGTGAGTGTGTGTGTGACTATGAGTAAATTGCCTGTGCTTGTGTGTGTGTCTCTCTGTGTGAATGTGTTTATGTGTTTGTGCATGTAGAATGGGGGTGGGTGAATAGATAAGCATCAAGCAAAGTAAAGGACCTACCCAGTGTAGCTGAGAGATAAAAATCTTCTATAGCTAGTATACGGTTGCCAGGAAGGAAAGTGGTAGATAGAATCCAAATCCTAAGCAATCACCAAGAAAAATTGATTCATCTTTAATGCCTGAATTCTGCATCAGCACCTACTACCTGGGGCTTCTCAGGTGACTCACTGGTAAAGAATCTGTCTACCAACGCAGGAGACACAGCTTTGATCCCTGGGTTGAGAAGATCCTCTAGAGAAGGTAATAGCAACCCACTCCAGTATTCTTGCCTGGAAAATCCCATGAACAGAGGAGTCTGAGAGGCTATAGTCCATGGAGTCACAAAGATTCAGACATGACTTAGCAATTAAGTATGCACATATTCTTAATATCTGTGCAGTTTGATCCTTACAGATGATACTCTTTATGTAGTGAAATACATTATTGCTCTCTAAATGACAATTAAATTGAGTCAAGGAGCATAGGGAAAGGCTAAGAGTTGATACAAGGCTTATAACCCCAAGGTAATGTAGAAAAACTCTCTCCACAAAGCTAAGTTTTGAGACAAGATGGTAGAGAATCTGGCTGCAATACAGGAGACCCTGGTTCAATTCCTGGGATGGGAAGATTCCCTAGAGAAGGGAAAGGCTACCCACTCCAATATTCTGACCTGGAGAATTCCAAGGACTAAATAGTCCATGGAGTCGCAAAAAGTCGGACATGACTGAGCAACTTTCACTCACTATGGGTAAAATAGATAGCTAGGGGGAAGCTGCTGTATAGCACAGTGAGCTCAGCATGCTTCTCTTTGATGATCTAGAGGAACTGAATGCAGGGATGGGAGGGAGGTTCAAGAGCAAGGGAATATATGTATATAGCTGATTTGTTGTACAGCAGAAACTAACACAACAGTGTAAAGCAATTATACTCCAATAAAATTGTTTAAATATATATAATTATGTTTTTAATTCCTTTGGCTATATACCTAGAAGTGAGATTACTGGATCATATGATAGTTCTAGTTTTAATTTTTAAGGAATCTCTATATTGTTTTTCATAATGGCTACACTAATTTACATTCCCACCCATAGTGTACACAGTTCCCATTTTCTCTACTCTTTAGCCATTTCTTTTTTTATAATAACCATTTTAATCATGTGAGGTGATATCTTATTGTAGTTGTGGTTTGCATTTCCCTGATGATTAGCTGATTTCAGTGATCCATCCCATTTTCTCATATCATCAGTGGGAAATTTTAAATTTCTATTTTCCTAATTTTTAATGCCTTCTCAATTTAGAAAAAAAGAAAAGCCATCTTATAGCCACTGTATATATGGCCAAACCTGGAACAAGTCAGAAAATACAAGTCAGAAATCAAAATTGGGTTTTGATTATCTTGGATAAATTTATTATCCTAAAGTTATATTTAAGATGGTTGGATGGCATCACTGACTTGATGGACATGAGTCTGAACAAGCTCCAGGAGTTGGTGATGGACAGGGAAGGCTGGCATGCTGCAATCCATGGGGTCATAAAGAGTTGGACGTGACTGAGTGACTGAACTAAGTTATATCACCTTCCTATTGAGAGAATTAAGGAATAAGAGAATAATCTTAGGCATCAGTACCCCTCATGCCCATGCACAATGTTACTCAATGCATACTTTCCTCAGTGTGAATTAGATCTTCCACCTTAATGGAGTGCCAGTTAATACTCAGGTGTATAAGCAGATCTGAAGATAAGCTACAACAAAATAGTCATGCAAAACTATGCAGAGAAAAGGAACGATATATCATTAAATGTATATGTGTATGGGAGAGGGGAGGAAGGACCTGGCTTAACTTCTATCCTTTATTTCTTTTCTGGTCTGACATTCTATTACTCAGCTAGTCAGGCTACATCTCTGCTGTTGTCTTTCACAGACTGCCTTTGTGTAATTAAACTAATAGGGTGCTTAATTTTGATTTATCTATATTTTTATTATTTTCAACCAAAATTCTAAAGCAATAGACCTCATTCCCAGGTCATCCACAATATCTGTTTTTACTTCATAAACTTAGACATGTTATAGATATAAAATAAAGATAAACTTGTATCTCTGATAAAGGGAAGGGAAGGCCAACCATTGTGAAATATACCCATAGGCCTCTCCATAACACATCATTTCAAGGGAAAAGACTGCCAGAAATTTATCACAATTTGGGGAAGAGAATTCCTCTCCTCTCCAGCTCCTGCAGTCTTCCTACCCCATCTAAAGGTTATGGTTGAGTAGATTGAGGATGTGCAGTCAGGGAAGGACAAGGGAGCCTGATGAGGGCAAAACCAAAACATAAATCCTTGTGAAGGTCACACCTTGGTTCATGTCTTTGATTGAATTTATTTCTAGGCATTTTATTATTTTCATATGGGATTAAAGTAGAATTACCTTCCTAGGTTCCTCTTCAAAATTTGTTGCTGGTGTATTGAGACACAACTGATTTTTTAGTGTTAATCTTATGCTTGCTACTTTGCAGAAAGTATTAGCTCTTGTAGCTTTCTTGTGGATTCTTTTTTCTCTATTTAGAATTATGTTGTCTGTGGATTAATATAGCTTTACTTCTTCCTTTCCAATTAAGATGCTTTACTCCTTTTTATTTTCTATTTTTCCTGGCAAGAATTTCTAGTACAGTGTTGAGAAGCTGTAATGAAAATGGGCATTCTAGTCTTATTCTTGATCTTAGGTAGAAAGCTTTCAGCATTTCATCGAGTATGATGTTAGCTATTCTTGTTTTTCAGTTGCTAAGTCATGTCCAACTCTTTGCAACCCTATGAACTGCAGCACACCAGGCTTCTCCATCGCTATCTCCCTGAGTTTTTCGAAACTCATGTCCATTGAGTCAGTGATGCCATCTGACATCTATCCTCTGTTGCCCTATTCTCCTCTTGCCCTCAGTTTTTCCCAGCATCAGAGTCTTTTCCAATGAGTCAGTTCTTCGCATCAGGTGGCCAAAGTATTGGAGCTTCAACTTTAGCATCAGTCCTTCCAATGAATACTCAGGGTTGATTTCTTTAGGATTCACTGGTTTGATCTCCTTGCTGTCCAAGGGACTCTCAAGAATCTTCTCCAGTGCCACAGTTCAAAAGCATCAATTATTCAGCACCCAGCCTTCTTTATGGTCCTACTCTTACATTCATACATGACTGCTGGAAAAACCATAGTTCCGACTATGCAGATCTTTGTCAGAAAAGTAATGTCTCTGCTTTTTAAAATATTGTCTAGGTTTGATATAGCTATTCTTCCAAGGAGCAAGCATCTTTTAATTTGGGGGCTGCAGCTTCCTTCATATCTCAGTTAGTAAAAAATCTGCCTACTATGCAGGAGACCTGGGTTTCATTCCTGGGTTGGGAAGATCCCCTGGAGAAGGAATGGCAACCCATTACAGTATTCTTGCCTGGAGAATCCCATGGACAAAGAAGCCTGGTAGGCTACAGTCCATAGGTTTGCAAGAGTCAGACATGATTTACCAACTAAACCAGTCACTATATGTATTGATTTTGGAGCCCAAGAAAACAAAATCTGACACTATTTCCAAATTTTCCATGGTGGACAGTGACAACTCGATGGTGGATGTGCCCCAGGGTAGCCAGCAACTCCTGGGCAGTGGATCGGTTTGAAGATGGCCAATGGCAGAGGTGAGGCTGGGGTGCCCTCTGTTCCTGGGCATCATCCAACGTCAGCTCCAGCCTTCTCTGGGCCCCCTTTCAAGCCATTTTAGAAGGGCCTTTACCTTGAACCCTGGTCACACATTGACCAGCTCCTGATGGCCAGTGAAAGTTTAAATGCTCAGTGAGGACCAGCAGTGGGACAGCCAGGGCGCCAAGCATGTCATCCAGCTATGCTGAGCAACTGAAGGGCATGCCCCTGCTAGTTAAGGCCTGAAAAAATGTGGTCCACTGGAGAAGGAAATGGAAAACCATCTCAGTATCCGTGCCTTGGGAACCTCATGAGCAGTATGAAAGGGCAAAAAGATATGACAGTGAAAGATGAACCCCCAGTTTGGTAGGTGCCCAGTATTCTACTAGGGTAGAGTGGAGAAATAGCTGCAGAAAGAATGAAGAGACTGAGCCAAAGCAGAAATGACACCCAGTTGTGGTTGTATCTGGTAGTGAAAGTCCAATGCTATAAGATTAATATTACATAGAAACCTGGAATATAAGGTCCATGAATCAAGGTAAATGGGATGTGGTCAGACAGAAGATGGAAAGAATGAACATTGACATTTTAGGAATCAGTGAACCAAAATGGACAGGAATTAGAGAAATTTGATTCAGATGCCCATTATATCTACTACTGTTGGGGAAGAGTCCCTTAGAAGGAATGGACTGGCCCTAATACTCAAAAGAGTCTGAAATGCAGTACTTGGGTGCATTCTCAAAAATGGCGGAATGATCTTGGTTTGTTTCTCATGCAATCCATTCAACATGATAGTAATCCAAGTCTGTTCCCAACCTCTAATGCTGAAGAAACAGAAGTTGAATGATTCTATGAAGACCTACAAGACCTTCTAGAACCAACAGCAAAAAAGGATGTCCTTTTCATCATAGGGGACTGGAATACAGAAGTAGGAAGTCAAAAGATATAACTGGAATAACAGACAAGTTTGGCTTTGAAGTATAAAATTAATCAGGGCAAAGGCTAACAGAGTTTTGCCAAGAGAACAAGCTGGTCATAGCAAACACCTTTTTCCAACAACACAAGAGACAACTGTACACATGGACATCACCAGATGGTCGACACTGAAATCAGATTGATTATATTCTTTGCAGCCGAAAATGGAGAAGCTCTATATAGTCAACAAAAACAAGACCAGGAGCTGACTGTGGCTCAGATCATCAGCTTCTTATTGCAAAATGCAGGCTCAAATTAAAGCATGTAGGGAAACCCCCTAGGCCATTCTGTTATGAACTAAATCAAATCCCTTAACAATTATACAGTGGTGGTGACAAATAGATTCAAAGAACTAGATCTGGTAGACAGTGCCTGAAGAACTAAGGACAGAGGTTCATAATGTTGTACAGGAGGTGATGACCAAAACCATCCCCAAGGAAAATAAGTACAAGAAGGAAATGTGATTGTCTGAGAAGGCCTTACAGATAACTGACAAAAGAAGAGAAGTGAAAGGCAAAGGAACAAGAGAAAGATACACCCAGCTGAATGCAGAGTTCCAGAGAACAGCAAGCCTTCATAAGTAGGTGCACAGTATTCTGCTAGGGCAGAGTGGAGAAACAGCTGCATGAAGAATGAAAAGCCTGAGCCAAAGTGGAAACGACATCCAATTGTGATTGTATTTGGGTGTCTTCTTAGGTGACTAGTGCAAAGAAATAGAGGAAAACAGCAGAACGGGAAAGACTAGATATCTCTTTGAGAAAACTGGAGTTACCTAGGGAATATTTCATACAAAGATAGGCACAGTAAAGGACAAAAATGGCAAGGACCTAACAGAAGCAGAAGAGATTAAGATAAGGTGGCAACAATGCACAGAACTGTACAAAAAAATCTGTTGATGATGTTGGCTATAGGTTTTTCATAGATAGTGAAGGTCAGAGAAGCCTGCCATGCTGCAGTTCATGGGATCGCAAAGAGCTGAACACTACTTATCGACTGAAAAACAATAATAACACCAACAGGTTTTTCATAGACGACCTTTATTATGTTGAAAAAAATCCCTCTATCCTTAGTTTTGTGAAAAGTGATAAATGTCACTTTCATAAAAGTTTTGGTTTTGTCAAGGTATTTTTTGGTATCAATTGAGGTGAGCACAGGTGATTTGTTGTTGTTGTTATGTTGTACTTACATAATTATGTTACATTGATTGATTTTCTTATGTTGAGCCACCTTTTATTTTTCAGATAAATACTATTTAGTCACAGTGTGCAATCTTTTTTAATATACTGTTGGCTTCAGATTGTATTTTGTTAAGGATTCTTGTATCTATGTTCATAAGGTTTCTAATTTTTTTTGTAATGTTTTGTCTGGTTTTATTAAATGAGTTAAGACGTGTTTCCTCTTCTAATTTTTGAAAGCATTTGAGAGAATTGGGCAAACTAATTTTTAAAAACATTGAATTCATTCAAATTTACCTCATTCCAAATTCCAGTTATTCCATGTTCTAACGATGTATTCAGTGACCAAATATGTCTAAGCTTATATTGCTTACCTAAAATTAAAAAATAAAAATAAAAATTTAACATATGACAAATATGAGATATTTATAAAGTGTTCAGTACATTTTCTATATTTCTTTAATTGCTTAATAATTGATGATTAGCTCTCAGAGTTTTATCGGATAATTCATGTGACAGGCAGTTCCAAGAGATACCAGTCATTCTTTATTTTTTCAACAATTAATTTGTTCATTTTTTATATTCCAATCATGGGGAATATTGCAAAGATGTTATCTTCATTAGATAGTCTGCAGCAGTTCTCTTCCATGTAAGTAACTAAAAACATTTTTTTTTAAATTTATGTTAAATGTTTTCTCTGTCCATTTAAGCACAATTGGGGGTAATTAGGACATAGCTCAGCCAGCCAGGGCTCCACGTCCGGAATCCTGTCTCTCTTAAGGACCTGGCCCTGCAGCTGCTGCACAAGAAGATCCAGGTGGGCCAACACGGGCACTCGTCCGTAGAAGACGCCGTGACAGCCACGGAGCTCTACCGGCTGGTGGAGGTGCAGTGGGAGCAGCAGGTGGCCAGCAGTCTCCAGGAGCCCCCTGAGGACAGAGAGCCCGACGGCAGCACGGACATGGAGCAGTACATGCAGGACCAGTACTGGCCGGAAGACTGGGCTCAGGGCACCAGCGGAGACACGGGGGAGGCGCTGGGCCAAACGGAGTGAGGGAGGAGAAGCTCCCCTGGGGAGCGGGGACCGGGAGAGTGCCTGGGGCAGGATGCTTGGCTGCCCCCAGGGTCTGAAGAGTCAGGACCACCTGCCCACAGCACAGCCCTCTCCTCTCCAGGGCTGCTGTCAGCCTTTCCTCCCCAACTCCTGTGGTTGCTATGGCACTTTATGGACGCCATGAAAATAACAGGTGGGCTAGAACCCAGCAGAAGTAGGGAATGCGCCAACAGATGACATCAGGCCGCCCCCACCCTCATGCTTTGCCCTCTAAAGGGATCAAGGTCTCCCTCCTTGGGGGTGGTGAGTGGGGGTGTCAATATTCCAGAGCTCCCTTATCTCCACCCAGTGACCTGGGGCAAAGTGTTCTTCCTGTTGTCACCAGCTGCCTCTTCCTCCAGAGTCACTTTCTAGAGAATAAATATGCCATGAGGCTATACAGTTAAGGACAGTAAAGTGTCTGTCTGCAATGCAGGAGACCCAGGTTCGATCCCTGGTTTGGGAAGATCCCCTGGAGAAAGAAATGGCAGCCCACTCCAGTATTCTTGCCTGGAAAATCCCATGGACAGCAGAGCCCGGTAGGCTACTGTCCTTGGGGTCACAAAGAGTTGGACACAACTGAGCAACTTCACTTTCACAGGACATAGCAAATTCCTAGTTGAGGTTTAAAATATAGCTTCTTAATCTTTCCAACAAACATGTATATTTTACAGCCATCTTATATACCTTCTTTCTCCTTCATATAGTTATTATTCTCAAACTTCTAATAGTTCATGAATAAGAATAACCAATGGATCTTACAAGATGAAATTTCAGACCTTCCCTGTGCCTATGGCACCTGGAGAAAAGGAAAAGCATAAAAAATTTGCAGAGAAAATATTTTGTATATTGGGAAGATAGAGAGTTTGTCTCATACTGAGAAGAGATAAATGTTACCCTCTGTCGAGGGCTCCCCTACAGCTCCTTCTTACTCTCTTCCTTTATACGATTTCCTACAAAGAGTGCTCTGTGTCACAGCTTCCCAAAGGACAAGTCAAAACACATTGGCTAATTCCTTACAGTTTAGCTTGGGCAGCTCTTGTCAATGTGTCTTGAGTTCCCTTTGCTCCTTTGATCTTGCATTTGGAAATCCTGAGAATATATACTACATCTTATTCCACCTGGAGAGAACTGACTAAATTTTTTTTGCAAAAGTATGTTTGAAGGGAATCTAAATATCTGTACCATATACACCTGCTGTTTTTGTTATATAGATGTGGGTATATAATGACTACTTTGCATACTCTAGTAAATCAGTTGCATGCATGCTGTCATAGCCAACTCTTTGCAACCTCATGGACTGCAGTCCACCAGGTTTCTAAACCCATGGGATTTTCCAGGCAAGAATGCTGGAGTGGATTGCCATTTCCTACTCCAGGAGATCTTCCCAACACAGGGATCGAACCCATGTCTCTTGCACCTCTTGGATTGGCAGGCAGATTCTTTACCACTGTGCCACCTGGGAAGCCCAAGTACATCAATTCAGTTCAGTTCAGCTCAGTTGCTCAGTTGTCTCCGACCCGTTGCGACCTCATGGACTGCAGCACACCAGGCTTCCGATCCATCACCAACTCCCAGAGCTTGCTCAAACTTATGTCCATCAAGTTGAGGATACAGCTAACCATCTCATCCTCTGTCCTTCCCTTCTTCTCCTGTCTTCAATCTTTCCTAGCATCAGGGTCTTTTTGAGTCAGTTCTTCACATCAGGTGGCCAAAGTATTGGAGCTTCAGCTTCAGCATCAGTCCTTCCAAAGAATATTCAGGACTGATTTCCTTTAGGATTGACTGGTTGGATCTCCTTGCAGTCCAAGGGACTCTCAAGAGTCTTCTCTAACACCACAGTTCAAAAACATCAATTCTTTGGTGCTCAGCTTTCTTTATGGTCCAACTCTCACATCCATACATGACTACTGGATAAACCATAGCTTAGGCTATATGGACCTTTGTTGCCAAAGTCATGCTTCTGCTTTTTAATATGCTGTCTATGCTGGTCATAACTTTTCTCCCAAGGAGGAAGTGTCTTTTAATTTCCTGGCGGTAGTCACCATTTGCAGTGATTTTGGAGCCCAAGAAAGTAAAGTCTGTCACTGTTTCCATTGTTTCCCCATCTATTTGCCACGAATTGATGGGACCAGATGCCATGATCTTCATTTTTTGAATGTTGAGTTTTAACCCAGCTTTTCACTCTGGTTTTTCACTTTCATCGAAAGGCTCTTTAGTTCCTATTCACTTTCTGCCATAAGGATGGTATCATCTGCATATCTGAGGTTATGGATATTTCTCCCAGCAATCTTGATTGCAGCTTGTGCTTCATCCAGCCTGGCATTTCACATGATATACTCTGCATATAAGTTAAATAAACAAGGTGACAATATAGAGATTTGAAGTACTCCTTTCCCAATTTGGAATCAGTCTGTTGTTTCATATCTGGTTCTAACTGTTTCTTCTTGACCTGCATACAGGTTTCTCAGGAGGCAGGTAAGGTGGTTTAGTATTCTCATCTCTTTAAGAATTTTCTAGTTTGCTGTGATCCATACTGCTTTAGTGCAGTCAATGAAGCTAAAGTAGATATTTTTCTGGAATTCTCTTGCTTTTTCTGTGATCCAGTGGATGTTGACAATTTGATCTCTGGTTCCTCTGCCCTTTCTAAATCCAACTTGAACATCTGGGAGTTCTTGCTTCACGTGCTGTTGAAGCCTGGGTTGGAGAATTTTGAGCGTAACTTTGCTAGCATGCGAGATGAGTGCAACAGTGCAATAGTTTGAACATTATTTGTCATTGCCATTCTTTGGGATTGGAATAAAAACTTATCTTTTCCAGTGCTTTGGCCACTAATGAGTTTTCCAAATTTTCTGGCATATTGAGTGCAGTGAGTGTACTGTGTACATAAATTACAGAATGACTATTATCATGGTATGTCACAAAAAATGGCAAAATAATACCGCTTCTCAGGTGAATCTCACTTCTCTGCTTCCCATTTTCAGTTCAAATAGTGACTAATAAGCTGAAATTTCACAGTTCATGACATGAAAATACCTTTATTACTAGATGATTTGCAGTTATAATTAGCAACAATTTGAACCATGAATGTTCTCCAGGTCTTCCTCATTCCCTAATTTATTGATCATAAAAAACTAGTTTCTGAGAATTTTTTTTTCATGATTAAGAGGATATTTACCTATTAGATCATTAATGAGGTCCTAAAAGTGGCAAAATCACTTCAGGGTAAAGTGCCTGTAGCAACATTTATCATATAACCATTACTATGAATACTTTTGCTTTAAAAATATTTGATGAAAGCTTAATTTATTAAAATTATATGTTATGAGCCTTCTGAAGGAACAGTCTACTTGCTTTCATTCTCATTATTCAAAAAATGGGATTATAACTCTGGCCAAACATATTTGCTGTTTAAAAGCAGAATATTGAAACCATCTTTGAAATTAATATTGAGAAATAGAGGGAAACAGCAAAATCCTGAAATGCCCTAAAACGGAAACTAAGAAGTACTCCTATGCTTGATTTTCACATATCTAGAATTAATTACATTTATTGTCTTATGAATACTTCATTCTTGCCAGTCTTCCTCAAAAATATAACCCAGGCATTCATTTATTCTTTACTTCAATAAATACAGCCAAACACCTAATAAATGTTAAAGAAAGGGGATGTAATTGTCAACAATAAATAAAGAATTCATTCCCTCATGAAGATTATATTTAATGGAGATTTTCCAAAATATTTCTAATATCACTGAATTCCAAACATACTCATAACTCTATTTGTGCCAAATTCTCCTAAACTCCCAGGAAAAGCTTTTTTTATGTCCTTTTTTAAAAATACATTTGTAAAGTTTGCAAGTAATTCTTTACAGTCCCTTTTCCATTTATAATGGCAATTCTCCCCTTCAGCCTTAAATTTTATGAAATTTTCTTCTAAAACAGAGGCTGAACTTTGTTTAATGAAAAATAAGTCACTGATGTGGTTATTTCTTTCCATGGCTGAGAACTTTCTGTGGAAGTCGTTGTGTGTCTCATCCCTGTCTTCTTCTCCTCCTTATTATGGGACTTACTTTATGTTCAGTGGCTCATTAGAAAACTATGATGGAGTCTTGCATGCTTTTTCTCTCTCTACCAAAGACTTAACGATCCTGAGCATCTCTGATGTTGGTCCCATCTGAACGGAAGAGGTGCAGCATCCTCAGTCGGATCTGCCTGGTCTTAATGGTATAAACCACTGGGTTGAGCACTGGAGGTGTGAGAAAGTGCAGATAAGAGAGCAGCACATGGCTGGAAGGGGAAGCTTGTCTGCCAAATCTGTGGATCATGGACAGGCCAATCATAGGTGTGTAGAAGAGCAGCACAGCACAGATGTGGGAGACACAAGTGTTGAGGGCTTTGAGGCGCTCGGCCTTGGATGCGATGGACAACACTGTCTGGAGGATGAGCCCATAGGACAGGACAATGAACACAGAGTCCACCCCCAGTGTGGACAGCACCACAAAGAGACCATAGACGCTGTTGATGTGGGTGTCAGCACAGGCCAGCTTCATGACGTCTGGGTGTAGGCAGTAGGAGTGGGACAGCAGGCGAGTCCTGCAGTAAGGCAGCTGCTTCAGCATGATGGGGGCTGGGATGTGGAGACCGATGCTGCGTACCACAATGGCCAGGCCCAGCTTGGCAATCCTGGGACTCGTGAGGATGGTACCATAGTGCAGGGGCTTGCTGATGGCTACAAAACGGTCAAAAGCCATGGCCAGCAGCACAGAGGACTCCATGATTGAGAAGGTGTGGATGAAGAAGAGCTGGGCCAGACACACATCCAGGGCCACCTCCCTGACTCCCAGCATGTAGATGGAGAGCATGGTGGGCAGGGTGGAGGCAGACAGCCCCAGGTCGGTCATAGCCAACATGGACAGGAAGTAGTACATGGGCTGGTGCAGGGAGGGCTCTGACCTCACCACCCACAGGATCAGGCTGTTTCCTGCCAGAGCAGCCACATACATGGCACACAGAGGAATGGAGAGCCACCTGTGCACAGCCTCAAGGCCTGGCAGGCCTGTGAGGAAGAAGGAGGTGCCAGTGTGGTTGGAGTCTGCCATGGTGACCTGAGGGGTGGAACTCCAAAAGTACAATCACACGTCCTAGAATTAAAAGATTACTGGGTCAGAACCTGTTCTATAAATTAATACATTGAAAAGGTTCCCCAAAATGATTCTGTGATAATTACAGCCTTTTAATTTTTCCAAGTATTCCTCCTAGTTCATAGATCAGAAACCCTTAAAAAAACAAAAGTGACTATGAATTATTAGAAGAAATCATGCATGTGTAGTAAGATTGGCTCTGGAGCCACACAACAAAATTTAACCCTAAATCAGAGTTTGAATCATGGTTCTTAAAAGGGAGTGAGACCATATTGATTCTAACTCTACATTATACATACTGGGAAATTAAATCCAGGTTCCAGTGTAGTCAGTGTGTCTGATCTAAAAGCAGAGTTCAGTTTTCCTCACTCCTTGTCAGGATCTCCTTCACATACTTTTCAATAAGTCCTTCTTTAATAAAGTGAACAGGAGAATTTTGCAGAGAGATACTTTCATACATACTAAAACATGGCTTCTTTAATGCTTTAACACACCCATGTGAGCACACAAATGAAGCCTTTCTACATGCAATCTGAAATGCCAAGTTATGGACATTTATCCAAATATGATTCATTGTCTAATGCCTATGATTCACTGTCTTATATGCATAAGTATAACATATAAATAGAATGATTCCTAACTCATTGCATATTGAGCAGACACTTTAAAGATCATCAGTAACTATTCAGCGTTATATTTATGAAATTATAGGAACTAGAAAAAGACATCTGTTTCCCAAGGAATCAGAATTTAGCTCCACTTAAAAAGTAATTTCTGGAGTAGGACAAAAATCTGAGAGTAGATCTTTTGTTTTCTCTGTGTTCTCTCCCTTGAATTTTGGCCACTGTGTCACTCCATGCCATCTCAACCACCTTTCTATACTTTGCCCATTATGAGTTCCTTTTTGAGAATACAGTGAAAGAGAACTCAGTTTGAAAGTTTTTTCACTTTCCTTCCTAATCATAAACAAAGGGAGATTACTGCAGCTTTCCAGAAATACAAAACATTAAAGAATCACAGTGAAAAGGGTAATTTAATTTTGAGCAGTCTTACTAAATCTTATACTCAGATACTTTTTTTCAGATGGTATTGGTATTTTTCCTTAATCACATTTCATTTTGTATGCCAGGAGAAATGCAATCCAGTATTACTCTCTCTTTGAAAAAGAGGTCTGCATATTTGTGAATTCTTCCATTTTTTCTTCTTCAGGTAAAAATATGTAGTTCATTACCTTTTATTTCATTTAAAGTACTTTACAGAACATTTTCATATATACCATTTTAAAGCAATTCAAACTTCAGAATGTAGCAAATCAGTTTTTCCAGACAAAGCAACTTAATCATGAAGAATTCAAATACTTAACTTTCCTAAGTTTACATAGATAATAAAAGGAGGGAGGCTTTCCTCATGGCTCAGGGGTAAAGAGTCCATCTGCCAATGCAGGGGACACGGGTTTGATTCCTGGTCCAGAAAGTTGCCACATGCTATGGAGCAACTAAGTCTGTGCACCACAACTCCTGAGCCTGTACTCTAGAGACCAGGAGTCACAATTACTGAGCCCACATACTGCAACTACTGAAGCCAGCCTGCTCTAGAGCCCATGCTCTACAGCAAGAGAAGCTGCTGTGGTGAGAAGCCTGCACACTGCAGCTGGAGAGTAGCCTCAGTTTGCTGCAACTAGAGAAAGCCCATGCAGCAACAAGGCCCAACACAGCCATAAGAGAATAAATAGAATTATTTTAAAAATAAATAAGCGAAAGGAGGATCCAGGACTGGAAGTGATTCTCTCTGACTCTGTGCTTTTTACCCTGATTATTGTTGCTTGGAAGACAAATGCCAGTCAAACAGACTTGAGGTACTCACAAACCTTATCTTTAAATCAAAGTAAACTAAAAACTCTCATGAATTCCTGTTTTTTTAAAGTTCCTTCATAATGGCCCCTTCAGGTTTGTCTATTGTAATCTACTTTCTTACCACCAGATGAGATGCCTTCATTTTCAGTCAGTAATTAAACTGTCTGAGGCAATGTTCAAGATCCAGGAAATAGAATAATGAAAAAAATTAATAAAATCTCAATAAAAAGAGATGCATGAGTCAATATTATTTCAAATATGTGAAGAAAATCAAACAATGTGGAAAGAGAAGGGGGTGTTATTTTAGACTGCCAGTTTAGGTCGAAGTTCTCTGAGGAGGGGGCAATTGAAGAAAGCAGAGGGATGAAAAGGAACAAGAAAGTTGGAGATTTTTGTGTAGGTGATTAAGTGGTTGGGTTGTTGTTGTTGTTGTTGTTGTTCAGTCACTCAGTCATGTCACACTCTTTGTGGCCCCGTGGATTGCAGCATGCCAGTCTTTCCTGTCCTATACAGATGTACCAAGGAATACCTTATGTTACTAGCACACAGGTTAACTAGGAGGTGGATATCTACGATAGATGTAATTGCAACAGAAATAAGAGAGTTAGGCGAACCTTCTAGAACCAATACCATCACTTAAGAAAACTGTAATCCATTTGCTGGGACTTCAGTGATCAGGGTGGTATTCTCTTCTGTGCTGAATATATAGCAAGTGGCTCTGAAAGTGTGGACCCTGGGTTAGTGGTATCAGCAGCATGAGAAACTGTAATAAGTAAAAATTATTAGGTCCCATCCAAGCCTACTGAATGATGGTTTCTCAGGAAGAAGCCCAGAATTAAGGTGCTTTAACGAATTCTCCAGGTAATTCTGATGCAAACCGAAATCTGAGAGTCACTGTGGGACATTCTTAGGAATATTGCTTAGTAAACAGATGAGTGCAGTGCTCTTGAAGTCCCACTAAAACAAAAAAGTGGGGGAAATCAAAAGTCATGAGTTAAGAGAAAAGGAACACTCTTAGACAAAGAAAGAAACCTCACATCTTAGTGCTAAATTCTGAGATGGGATCAAAAAAGACAGTCACAAACTCAGAGTGTTTTAGTAGGATGTACCAAATGAATTTACCATACATCATTACAGATTAAAGAAACATGTAGAGATTATAATAAATAAGGATACTGTTAAAAAAAATTTTTTTTTTCAGGACTTCCCTGATGGTTCAGTGGGTAAAGAATCTGTTTGAAAAGTATCACATTGTTAATAAGGTAATCTGTCCACTAAATTCTGTTGCTGTAGGAACTTGGACATGCTTTTTTATCTTTTTTACATACAGATTTATGAAATTTCTAGTTAATTACTGAATTCTCATCCTATCTTCACCCCAGGGTTTCTTCAAAGTTAGAAAAGAATCTTTAACATTTCTTTAACAGATTGAAAGACCCTTTGCTTTACTCACAGGTTTTACATGTATAAATGCCTCTAAAATAAGCAGATTCAGGGTTCCTGGCATTATTTCACTTACTTAGTCTTTGAGAAA
Organism: Oryx dammah; assembly: GCF_014754425.2. Lineage (NCBI taxonomy): Eukaryota > Metazoa > Chordata > Mammalia > Artiodactyla > Bovidae > Oryx > Oryx dammah. The sequence goes on along the minus strand of NW_024070201.1, from coordinate 47,534,190 downwards.
ATGGAGCTCTGAAAGAAGACATTGAGATGCTCATATATGTAGTGTGTATTATTATTTTTTATGTTTTGTACTAAACTGACTGCCTAGAAGAGGGAAAGTTTTGTTTGTGTGTGTGTGTTCATGTGGATGTGATGATTTTTCTTGTTTTAATTTTTTTTTTTTTAAAGTATTTGCTGAGTGAAGGGATTTCATTGTAAGAAGTAGAATAATATGGTTGAAAAGTCTGGATACCTGCCTCTGGTTCAGGCTCCAGCAATAAAACACTAAATAAATAAACAAACAAAGCAACTTCAACAAAACTTGGACTTAACAAGAGCTGTTTCCACAAGGGTTAAGGATGCACTGTGAGCTTCTTCCTCATAGGAATTCCTCCTTTTGTTTTGTCCACAGATTTCCAACTAGGAGAAAACCTGTGGCATCAAGGTACAAAGTGGGAAGCCACACTGGATTTTCTAACAGCAATATTTATTAGCTTCTGCAGGCACATTAAAGTAAAAATCTTGCTCAGTCATGTCTGACTCTTTGCGACCCCATGGACTATACAGTTCATGGAATTCTCCAGGCCAGAATACTGAAGTGGGTAGTCTTTCCCTTCTCCAGGGGATTTTCCCATCCCAGGGACTGGGTCTCCAGCATCACAGGCAGATTCTTTACCAGCTGAGCCACAGGGAATGACCATAGAATCCTTAGGCATGTTAGAATTCAGATCAACAGCATTGAGAGAGAATATTCTGCCATGATAGTAATAGGAAATAATCAGAGAACAGACTTTGTGTTCATAAAGGATTCTCCTCTCACACTGTATACACACACTCACATATACTATGCTAATTTCACTTCTCCCATCATCTAAAGAAAGGAAATGGGTGAATTGTACTAATTCTCATAGTGTGTCAACCTGATAGTTTTACTTGAAGATAAACTAAGACAGTGGATAGAAGAGTTCTTAGTAGCCTATAAAATATTTAGAAAGTAAATAATAACTGTGAATATTTGTCCATCCTTTAATTTAGAAAATTTACTTACCATATTCAAAATCCAAGGCACTTTTTCAATGCTGATTCTTCAGAGATTTAGACAAAATTCCAATTAATCTTGATCACTTTAGGCTTATCAATTCACCTCTTTTTGTTCACTTCCATCTTGCAAGGAGAAATAAACCATCTTTTCAAACTGTCTTCACAAACCAGCAATCCCCATACCATTCTGTTCCTTAAACTTTTCCTCACTTTAGCTTATCTCCCTTAAGGAGCATAGAATCCTTCTGCCTAGAAATTCAGGTACACACACATCAGGCTGTATTTAAGACAGTGGGGGCTTTTGAAAATAAGTTGCCAGCTCCTACTTGACATTTAATTAGTTCTATCTGTTATGACAACTCTTTTGAGAGATTCTTTAGAAAACCCGATAGCTCCTAGGTAGTATCTGAAGATGAAGAGCCCCTTTTCTTCCTCTAAATCTTCAACATAATATCCTTTTCCAGGGTCTTGATTCAAAACATATTAACAAGTCCTTAAACTAGCACTAATAAGGAAACTTGACAAATTGGTTTTTTTCCTTCTTTCCACTCCAAACTCCACAGATTGTTTACTTACCCAGAAGGAGATAAGATCTGAGAACATTTCCCACCCCTCTCCTGGGTACATTCCTGAATTTTCTCCCCTGATGAACACTCTAGGCTTTGGGGAAGCAATTGCTTTTAACCATGTCACTGCCAAACAAGTTTTGTAATGGGCCGAAGACTCTGTTGTGATTGGAAGTTCTTTGGACCTGCCAACGCTGAATTTTTCAGTTATGTGTCCCTGATTATTCCAATTAAAAACAATTGGTCTTTTTGAGAGTACAAGCTTCAACATAAGAAAGGCCTGAGTTGAAAAAGTCTTTACTGGTAATTGTCTAATATGTGAGGGCTCTTTTGGGCCTCATTTCTCATGTCCCTAAAATATAACATTACTACCATTGGGAAGTTAAAGATATATGATTAACATCAATGGCCCTAAGGTTCAACTGTCTAGGACTGAATCTCAACTCTGTCGCTTAATAGCTCAAAATATTTGGGTATGTCATTTAATCTCTCATTGACTGAGTTTCCTTATCCATGAAATTGGAATAATGAAAAGAGCTAATTCACCGTATTTTTGAGGATTAAACCAGGTACTCCATTAAAAAATTTAAGACAATGCTTGTTGTTATTCAAATATTTGAATAATTATCTATTTTAATATGATTATTATTTTATAATACTATAGTGAGTTTTTAATATAATAATATATACAAATCAATAGTAAGTTATTTTAAAAGCACATATTAAACATGAAATAAATTATATGATAATGATGGTCATACAAATGCAGCAAAGAAACTTTCTATTGTTGCCACAGAAATTTTAAAGTTCAATAAAATGAAAGACTTTCCAACTTTGAGGACATGTCAATTTAACGTGAGTTAAATAGAAATTAGAAATTTAGCCACAGCATTGAAAACCAAGACAATTAATGCTACTATGAAATAATGTTTTGTAAAGTTCTTTGTTTCACAGTATAGGCAAAATAAAATGAAAGCTTAATTTTTGTAGACACACTTACTTGTCAAATCCCTGAGTATAAATGCAGAAAAATAGAGAGGCTTGAAAAATTTTCCACTTCAATTTCCACCTTCAAGTTATATGTCATAAAGAAATAGTGGATATTAAACATATTCCAACTAATAAATAAATAACTCTAACTCTGGACAAGATATGTAAAATATATCAAACCTTGAAAAACAAGCAGGAAGATCTTTGATTTCTTGTGATAAAGGAAACAAGATGTGAAATTCATATCCATCTGGGCTTTCTGCCTGACTGTATTTTACAAGCTCAGACAGGGAAATTGAATGCAAATTTACAGCAGTTCTCTTCCTAATGGAGGAAAGTATTAGCCTGTGAGTGATAGACTTACTGGACCTAATGTTATCTACTGTTACCAAATCCAAGCTCCCTCTGCTTACCACATATGAAAGTGAAAGTTGTTCAGTCTTGTCCAACTCTTTGGGACCCCATGGACTATACAGTCAGTCCATGGAATTATCTGGGCCAGATTACTAGAGTGAGTAGCCTTTCCCTTCTCCAGGAGATCTTCCCAACCCAGGGATGAACCAACGTCTCCTGCATTGCAGATCGATTCTTTACCAGCTGAGCCACAAGGGAAGCCCAAGAATACTGAAGTGGGTAGCTATTCCTTCTCCAGGGGCTCTTTCCAACCCAGGGATCGAGCCAGGGTCTCCTGCATTGCAGGCGGATTCTTTACCAACTAAGCTATCAGGGAATCTCAGCACATGGGAAATCAATAAATCCAGGAGACTAGATGTTGAAGCAAGGAATACGACCTTATGTAGGAAGCTAGCTGCTGTAGAAGCTGGCAGACTACTGTCTAAAAATAACATCTTATTGGGGTCTGGATGCCAGATTCTTAAATATAACACAGATGTGGGGGTAGGGTGGGTGGGGAAGGTGAGGAAGTAAAAGGAGAAGGTCATTAATCTCACAAATATCTCCTGGAATGGCCAGTCTCAGGGAAGTGATGTGTTAATTTCTTCCTTCCTGTAGATATCTACATGTGGACACAGTCCTGAACAAAGGCATTTTGGTTTAACATTCATAGAGGGGCAGGGTTCCCTATGGCAGGCCATTATGTATAGACAATATCATTTTAGTGAACAAAAGCAATGGTAAGCAAAGATTAAAATGAAAGAAACAGATGCAATATAGAGTCAAAATTTGCTCTTCCCTATATCACTAGTACAGATTATGTTTGTAATAGAGCAGTTCTATCAAAGAAGTTAACTCAAGATTTACTTTTGAAAGAAAGACACCATGACACCAGAGCAAATCAGTTTCTCTAGCTTTCACTTGTCTATGAAAGCCTAGTCAGTTCTCATAAAAATGGCCTTGCAGGATGACAACTTTGCTTACTTTATAAATCCCCCTTAAAATTCAGAGAAAATTCAGTTGTATGTGGTATTCAACATTCAAAGACTATAACACAATAGTTTATGAAGACTCAGAATATCCCCTGTCTTTATTAGAAAGTGAGGAGCAGTGCTTTCATTACATGCAGAGGGCTGAAGAATATTGGAGTCTGTATCTGCTTTTCATACTTCATGAAGCTTAAAGAAACACTGATCTGCCTAATATTCACATTGTAATACATTTCATCTTATTATGATAATGTATTTATTTCTTCAAAATGCACTTCAAGTTTTTGAAATATTCTACTTGGTTTACATTAACCAGTGTAACTCACATCCCAAGTTAGTATGCAAATCATAAGAAAAACATATTTTGATTTCACATATTTGTCAAATTTTCAGAAGTACAACAAAGCGAGGCTCTCTTTAGCTTAATTTTGTATGGTTTTAGGTTTTTAGTTGGAAGGCATTATTAGATGTCATTTTGGAATCCGACTCTTCTAATTTGCTTGCTTTTACATGAAAATGATATTCTCAGGAGGCTGTCGGTTTCCTCTGCAATAATCTGAGTAGTCTGCAGACTGATAATGACTTTGTCAAATAAGAAACATATTTGTTGGTTAGTTTGTTTTTCATTAAGCAGGCACTGTTAAGCAGGCTGGAAAAACACCATAATGCATTTTGGTCAGTGTTTCTGACTAATTAATTGAAAGATTGTATGAAAAGTACTCTCTGCCTCCTCTCTGAGAAATCTTCAGTAAGCAGGCTGGTAATCATAACTAGGATTTCAACCCAGTTTACTGGGTTGGAGCATCTTCAGAATGCGTGCTCGAATCTCTTTGGTTTTGACAGTGTAGACAACTGGGTTGAGCATTGGAGGTACAAGAAAGTGTAAATAGGAGAGAAGCATGTATATCTGAGCTGGCAGCTTCTTTTTCCCAAAGCGATGGATCACAGACAGGCTGACCAGTGGTGTATAAAATAATAGTACAGCACAAATATGGGAAATGCAAGTGTTGAGGGCTTTCAGTCGTCCAGCATTGGAAGCAATGCTCAATACTGTCTTCAAAATCATCACATAGGAGAGAAGAATGAGGACCACATCCACACCCAATGTGGAGAGCATCACAAAGAGCCCAAGGCCACTGTTCACAACTGTGCTGGAACTGGCCAGCCTCAGAACATCAGGGTGAACACAGTAGGAATGTGACAGTGCATTCACAGGTGGGAACCGCAGTCTTCCAAGGAGTACAGGCAGGGGCAGGTGGAGGGCAGCACTACGGGTCACACCGGCCAGCCCAATGGCCCCGATGCGCTTGGCTGTCAGGATGGTGGCGTAGCGTAAGGGCTCTCGGATAGCCACACAGCGGTCAAAAGCCATGGCCAACAGCACAGCTGACTCAATTACTGAGCATGTGTGGATGAAGAAGAGCTGCACAAAGCAGGTTGCAGCTCCCACCTTCCTCTGGCCCAGGAGAAAAACAGCTGCCATGGAAGGCAGTGTGGAAACTGTGAGGCCCAGGTCAGCCACTGAGAGCATGGAGAGGAAGAGGTACATGGGAGTGTGGAGGCTGGGAACAGACTTGACCATGTGCAGTATGGTGGTGTTGCCCAGCAAAGAGAGAACATAGATGAAGCAGACAGGAATAGCTGTCCAGCAATGAGCAGTCTCCAGTCCTGGGAAATCCATCAGTATGAAGAAGAAACTGCTGGCATTATTGTTGATAGGAACTGCCATGTCTCTGAGAGATTTTTGCCCTTTAGGAGTTATGGAGACAGCAAAAAGTTATTCTTTTATAGCATTTCCTATCATCTCATCCCATATGGCACCCCTGGCCTATGCCTTCAGATAAATATTTCTCCTCACAATACTGAATCCTATTCCTTTAGACATTACCCTAGGGTATAATGCTACATTCTCTTCTGGGTCGTTTGTCCTTGTTTGCAGAAGCAAATTAGGCCTTTTGTTTATAGAAATTTTCTTTCTCATATGCAGATATTTTAATGGATAAAAAAGGAAAAGTGAAACTCTGTATTGAGAGTTCAGTGTCCTTGTACATAATCTAAATTAGTTTTTGTACCATAATAATAGGGTTCTAAAGAAACCGAGCTTTGGATAATTGTATTCAATGACTTCTTGGTAGTTAGAAAACAAAGTGTAAAAGAATGTTAACAGTAAGTCTGAACTCCTGATATAACCAGTTCTATCTTTTGCTCTGGCAGTTGGGACATCAGAACTAATACCTGTGACAAATACCAGGAAGAGTTTGAGTTTTATCTGTATTTTTCCTGGATTTATGTCCCTTCTTAATCCTGGTTACAGATCTTTAAAAAATATTTGAATATCTGGTACAGATCTGTGAAAGAAGGAAGGTCAAAACTAGATAATATTTGTCATTAGAAATACAGTAATAATCTCAATGCCATGCACAATTACTGAGTTTCTGCTACGTACTCAGTTTAAATAATATACTGACAGATGATGTATAGCTTGTTTTTGAAGGTCCACTAACCCATGGGTCAACAGAGAACACATCCATAAACTAATTCATGAGGGCACTGACTCTGGGACACATAAAAGATTCCACCTCTCTATCTGCATCCTGCTCTCCATGACTCACCTTTTTAATGATCCTGATTCCCTCATGGACGATTATTAAAGAAAGGAATAAAGTGTGGAATCTCAGTTCATGGAGTTCAAATGAGACTTTGTTCACATTGAATGATGCTTCTGCTTGTCAACATCTCCTTGGGAAGTCTTATGTATGTGGCAGTTATGAACAGTTAATCTTCATTTTAGTCTAATTCTTTTTCATAAACCAACTATAATGCTGCTGTATTTACTCATGAAGAATGCCTGCAGTCCCCATTTCACATGTTAACTCTTAGTCTAAGGAAAATCCAGAAAAGATATTCTATGAAAGGTGAGCGAAGCTGTCAAAACCAAAATAAGGCATGGCAATTGAATAGTAAAAACATATGGTGGCACTGATGGTAGGACAAGTAGTGGATGAAGAAAAAGAAGAAGAAGAAGAAGGAGAAACACCTATAAGAAAAGCAAAGATGGCAGGCGTCATGCTATTATATTTGAGAAAAGAAGGATCTGTAATAGAAAAAGGAAAGCTGTTTTTTTTATCTTTTTAAATAGTTAAACTACTGAAATGTGAGGGGGGACTGAGTGCTATGATTTATCTATATTGTCCTAATAAAATTTTTCTGAGTTGTGGTTACAGAGGGAGAGATGGACAATGAGTGGACTTAGTATCCATCCACCTGTTTTGACTAATTTTACTTATTTTTTATTAATTAATTTATATTCCAGTATAGTTGCTTTACAATGTTGTGTTAGCTTCTACTGGATAGCAAAATGAAAAAGCCTTACATATGAATATACATGTATCTCCCTGCCTTTTGGATTTGCTTCCCATTGAGTACACCACAGTGAATTGAGTAGAATTCCCTGTGCTACACACACTTTTAATTACAGTGTGTTTAAAATCACAGATACACTAGGAATGCAGAGAATTACCAGAGAAGGGAATGTATGAAAGAAAAACAGCAATGGGTACTGCATTTGGTTAGTGGTGTGCACTAGTTCTTCCAGCATAATTCAGTAATTATTACGGGTCTGTCACATAGCTGGGCTTTGCAGAGAGTATATATGGTATATATGAAGCCAAATTCTGAGGAAGTATAGTTATACAAGGGCTTCCCTGGTAACTCAGCTGGAAAAGAATCTGCCTGCAATGCAGGAGACCCCAGTTCAATGCCTGGGTTGGGAAGATCCCCTGGAGGAGGGATAATCTACCCATTCCAATATTCTTGTCTGGAGAATTCCATGGACAGAGGAGCCTGGAGGTCTACAGTCCATGGGGTCCCAAAGAGTCAGACATGACTGAGCAACTGAGCCACACACACACACACATACACACACACAAGGAACAGTCATACAGTTTTAGAATTCATTTACACGTGGAGAAGAGAGATACACTAAAAATGTCTGGACTTTCTCACAAAGAAATGCTAAAATGAAAGGAGTTGCCAGGCAATGGAAGACAGAGCATATCTGGACAAAGGTCAGAGCTTGCAAAACAAACCAATGCATGCTTCTCTCTGGATAACCCATAGTTTCTTCTTTAAGTATCTCATCATTATAAACCAAAGGGTTATGACATTTTATTGATCTGTGTCTAATAGTTATAGAAAATAGTGTAAGTCAAATTCCAAAAGTCTTTTTTTTTTTTTTTGAATGTACAACTTTCTGAGAAATGTTGCTACATTGCCAATATGCTAAGTGGCTTTCTGGCCATACAGATCTTTAAAGGTGTAAGTGCTGCTTCAGAGCACTAAAGCTGCACAGAATCCTGGAGTTTCTTGCACTGCCCTGAGAAATGCTACATAAACTAAATCATGTCAGTTCTTCAAAGCATAAATGCAGAGCTATTGTGCTTTTTAAACATCTTACCATATAGATTTAATATTATCAGTTCTTTAAACTATTTCTTTTAAGACAAGACCTCTACATAGTTCTTCATCATGAGGGCTTCATTGATAAATACATTGTGTTGCCTCTATTACAACGTAGTGTGAGACTTATAAACCATATTTCCAGTTTTTCTTCTTTGCCTCCTTCCTTCTTCTTCATGCATGCTCAGTAGCTTCAATCATGTCTGACTTTTTGCAACCTTGTGGACTATAGCCCACCAGGCTCCTCTGTCCATGAGGATTCTCCAGGAAAGAATACTGGAATGGGTTGCCATGCCCTCTGCCAGGGGATCTCCCCAATTCAGGATCAAACCCACATCTCCTGCGTCTCCTGTATCACAGGCAGATTCTTTACCCACTGAACCACCTGGAAAGCCCCCCTCTCTGCCTCCTTGCCTTCCTTTTTTTTTTTCTTTTAGGTATTACTTCTTTCTTACATTAATTATGGACTTGCAGTTGATCTTAAACTAAATGGCAAGAATTAAGTGATTATTGGGTTAAGAAAGAGGGGCCAGGGATGGTTTTCCAAAGATATAAAATGTATCATACATGAGAAAAATGTATACCTTTTGTATACATTTGTATACCTCCAATAAATGTCCATCCTGCCTCAGAAATCTTCACAATCAAGTTTGCAACCATATTTAGGATAGCCCATGACTTCTCTTGACTGCCATTCCCAAAATACATACAGTGTGATTTGAGCTAAAGTAGCTCAAGGTTTTTTGATTACTCACCTGACCCCAGTGCAGGGACACAACTTCTGCAAATCAAGTGCAGCTGGGACCTTGTATGGCTCCCGCCTTGAGCATAGTTTCAGGTGAGCAGGTTTATAAAGCACTGATTCTGGCTCTCCCTGGAGGCTTACATTCAGTCCCTGTGGTATAGATTCTCAGAGAAGCATCACATGTGCATGTGGCAGACAGAACTGTCCATTGCTAATTTTTGTGAATTTTTTCCAGCTCTCCAAAGGATGTATGGCATAAGATTAGAACACACAGTCAACTCTGCTTCAGGCTTACTTTCTTAACTCCATACAGATGAAAGTCATCATACAGATCATAGCTTTCTGGCCCCAGAAATATCTGACATCATATTTAGATCCAGGTGGCGCAAGTGGTAAAGATCCTACCTGCCAATACAGGAGACATAAGCAATGCGGGTTTGATACCTGGGTCAGGAAGATACCCTTGAGGAGCAGGGTATGGCAACCCGCTCCGTCCAGGATTTGTGCCTGGAGAATCACATGGACAGAGGAGCCTGGCAAGCTACAGTCTGTTCAAGAGTCAGATACTACTGAAGCAACTTAGCATATACATTTTAGATCTGCAGTACATACAATCCTTTATATCCTCCAACCCTCCTCCTCCAAATCCAGATAATATTTTCTCAAGTTATAAATATCTAGAAGGGTGAGAGTTGAATATCTAGAGCATTACTTTCATAAGTGATAATCTTAACATGTATCCTCCAAGAAAAATTCATTTAGTATTGCTTGATCTTTGATAAAATAATACACAGTTTACTTTTCCACTGTGAGTTCCCTATCCTCTTCCCTCCTTCCTAAAAGTGAGTTCTTTATTTTTATTTTTCCTGAGAAATGATTATGATGGTGGAGGATATTAAAAGGATTCACCAGGAGCATGTGAAATGGGGTCTGGGTTTTGTTTTAAAGGAGAGAGATATAAGATACAGATCCTGGTCACAGAATGTGTGGAGCTATACAGAAGTGGTCTGGGAAGTAATGTAGGGACCAAATTGGACATGATACAGAGGGGCCATCTCAAGAGTCCTACACCCACTCCCTAGTTCAGTGATTCACTAAAACACTTGTGCAACTCACCATAACGCTGGTCTTGTGGCTGAGATTTAATGTAGCAAGGGGCACTCTGTAGGACAGCAGGAAAAGGATATACTTTGGTGAAGGCTGGAAAGGTCTCGTGCCTGAGTGCTCAGTTCCTTCAGTTCTGTCTGACTCTTTGCAACCCTATGGATTGTAGCCTCCCGGGATCCCCTGTCCATGGGATTCTCCAGGCAAGAATATTGGAGTGGATTGCCATGCTCTCCTCCAGGGGATGTTCCTGACTCAGGGATTGAACCTGCATCTCTTATGTATCCTGCATTGGCAGGCGGGTTCTTGATCACTACCACCACCAGGGAAGCCTAGAGAGGTCACACAAGAGTCTTCTCAGTGTTCCTATTTCTTGAAGGATCAGTCTAGCAGCAAATATCAGAGACATATGAGAAATGTCTCTATCCAGGTAAGCCTGGAGCCAGAGAGCTCTTAAAAATTTCTGGTTATATGACCCCAAAGCAACAAGTACACATAATAAATTCTATGTTAATCTTAAACATACTGCCAATCTGGTACATCCTGGGTTACTACTTTGGGCATAGATAATGATCTATTACTCACTAACTATATGCACATTTCAGAGGATTAGTTCTCAGAGTTTGGTCAAGGGCCATGAATTAACATGGCTTTTCAATTCAAAGCTAGATGGGTACTATTATGGGCCCCTAAATAAAGAGGAACACATTTAAAGAAGAGAGTATAGCAGAAACAATTATAGTAACTTGCTAGAGATCATCAGAAGGGTAAATACGAAGCATATTTATTTCAGAGCATAGAACATATAATCAGAAATGAACATTTTGAGCTAGAAAATTATCAATAAATAATAGTGGTAGTTGTGAGCAAAGGGAAACCTGCAAGAGAAGAGGAATGATGGAATAGCTTAAATACATGTGCAGTGTAATCATGCTTAGATTTTTCAGTTTTGTTTGGAGTGGTTTGAGCATGCAGACAAGGAAACCAATCAGTGGAATGGTTCTAAATTGAAGCAACTTTTTCCTATCAAAATTGAGGCATGAGCAATGGAAATGTAGAAGTGAAGATTTATGGAAAAATATTAAGAAAGTAAATCTACAATATTAGTAAGTGATTGGAAATTATGGGAAAATGAGGATCATTTAGGGCCAATAGTTCATATAGTTTGACTAGAGTGAGGAAGAGAACAGACATGCCATGCACCTAAATTCAAGACTCTAAAGTTGGAGCAGGAGGAAGTAGCAGTTGAGGATGGAGCAGCAGAGAATAAATTCTATCTTGGGCTTATGAAATTTAAGATTTCTGTATAGCAGACGCATATAATTATCCCCAAGTCAAGTGTCAATTTGTGTGTAGCCTAGTAGAGAGAGATGCTTGGAACTGAAAAAGGCAATATTTGTATGTAGACTGACCAGAAAATGCAGTGAGTAGATTTATCCAGAGAGATGAGAGAATAACCAGCATAGAGAAGTGTTGGAGTTGCTGAGAAAGCACAGATATCTAAGAACAAGTCAACAGTCAATCTTGTCAAATACTGATGAGTGAATATTCTTATTTTCAGGGCAGTGATTATTTGTACAGGTTCAGTAGGTGTCTGTCTTCTTTGTGTTGTTGTTGTTGTTGAGTTGCTAAGTCATGTCTGACTCTTTGTGACCCTGTGGACTGCAGCACACCAAGCTTCCCTGTCCTTCACTATCCCCCAGAGTTGCTCAAACTCATGCCCATTGAGTCGGTGATGCCATCCAACCATCTCATTCTCTTGCCCCCTTCTCCTCCTGCCCTCAATATTTTTCAGCCTCAAGGTCTTTTTCAATGAGTCAGCTCTTTGTACCAGGTGCCCAAAGTATTGGAGCCTCAACTTTAGCATCAGTCCTTCAATGAATATTGATGGTTGATTTCCTTAGGATTGACTGATTTGATCTCCTTGTAGTCCAAGGGACTTTCAAGAGTCTTCTCCAACACCACAGTTCAAAAGTATCAATTCTTTGGTGCTTAGCCATCTTTAGTCCTACTCTCACATCTGTGCATGACTACTGGAAAAACCATAGCTTTGCCTATATGCTCCTTTGTCTGTGAAGTGATGTCTCTGCTTTTTAATATGCTGTCTAGGTTTGTCATAGCTTTTCTTCCACAATGCAAGTGTTTTTTTTTTGTTGTTGTTGTTTTTTAATTTCATGGCTGCAGTTACTGTTTGCAGTGATTTTGGAGCCCAAGAAAGTAAAATCTATCACAGTTTCCACTTTTTCCCCATCTGTTTGCCATGAAGTGAGGGGACCAGATGCCATGATCTTCATTTTTTGAATGTTGAGTTTTAAACAAGCTTTTTCACTCTCCTCTTTCACCCTCATCAAGAGGCTCTTTAGTTCCTCTTCACTTTCTGCCATTAAAGTGGTATCATCTGCCTGTCTGAGGTTATTGATGTCTTTCCCGGCAATCTTGATTCTAGCTTATGCTTCATCCAGTCCAACATTTCATATTATGTACTCTGCATAGAAATTAAATAAGCAGGATGACAATATACAGCTTTGATGTACTCCTTTTCCAATTTGGAACCAATCTGTTGTTCCATATCCAGTTCTAACTGTTGTTTCTTGTCCTGTATATAGGTTTCTCAGGGGACAAGTAAGGTAGTATGGAATTCCCATCTCTTGAAGGATTTTCCAGTTTGTTGTGACCTCAAATGCTAGTAAAGTAATGCTCAAAATTCTCCAAGCCAGGCTGCAACAATACAGGAACCGTGAACTTTCAGATGTTCAAGCTGGTTTTAGAAAAGGCAGAGGAACCAGAGATCAAATTTTCAACATCCACTGGATCATCAAAAAAGCAAGAGAGTTCCAGAAAAAACATCTATTTCTGCTTTATTGACTATGTCAAAGCCTTTGACTGTGTGGATCACAATAAACTGTAGAAAATTCTTCAAGAGATAGGAATACCAGAACACCTGACTTGCCTCTTGAGAAACCTAGCAGGTCGGGAAGCAACAGTTAGAACTGGACATGGAACAACAGACTGGTTCCAAATAAGAAAAGGAGTATGTCAAGGCTGTATATTGTCACCCTGCTTATTTAACTGCTTATTTATGCAGAGTACATCATGAAAAACACTGGGCTGGAGAAAGCACAAGCTGAAATCAAGACAGCTGGCAGAAAATATCAATAACCTTAGATATTCAGATGACACCACCCTATGGAAGACTTTATTTTTCTAGGCTCCAAAATCACTGCAGATGGTGATTGCAGCCATGAAATTAAAAGACACTTACTCCTTGGAAGGAAAGTTATGACCAACCTAGAAAGCATATTAAAAAGCAGAGACGTTACTTTGTCAACAAAGATCTGTCTAGTCAAAGCTATGGTTTTTCCAGTGGTCACATACAGATGTGAGAGTTGGACTATAAAGAAAGCTGAGTGCTGAAGAATTGATGCTTTTGAACTGTGGTGTTGGAAAAGACTCTTGAGAGTCCCTTAGACTGTAAGGAGATCCAACCAGTCCATCCTAAAAGAGATCAGTCCTGGATGTTCATTGGTAGGACTGATGTTGAAGCTGAAACTCCAATACTTTGGCCACCTGATGGGAAGAGCTGACTCACAGGAAAAGACCCTGATGCTGGGAAAGATTAAGGGCAGGAGGAGAAGGGGATGACAGAGGATGAGATGGTTGGATGGCATCGCCGACTCAAAGGACATGGGTTTGGGTGGACTCTGGGAGTTTGTGTTGGCCAGGGAGGCCTGGCATGCTGTGGTTCATGGGGTCACAAAGAGTCGGACACGACTGAGTGACTGAACTGAACTGAACACCGTCAAGGCTTTTGTGTAGTCAATGAAACAATGGTAGATTTTTTTTTTTCTGTAATTCCCTTTTTTTTTCTATGATCCAACAGATGTTAGCAATTTGATCTCTAGTTCTTCTGCCTTTTCTAAATCCAGCTTGTATATCTGGAAGTTCTCAGTTCATGTACTGTTGAAGCCTAGCTTGAGAATTTTGAAAATGACCTTGCTAGCATGAGAAATGAGTTTGAAAATTCTATGGGATTGCGTTTCTTTAGAATTGGAATGAAAACTGACCTTTTCCAGTCCTGTACCCATTGCTGAGTTTTCCAAATTTGCTGAAATATAGAGTATAGGACTTTAACAACATCATCTTTTAGAATTTAAAATAGCTCAGTTGGAATTCCATCACCTCCATTAGCTTCTTCTTTTTTACTTACTATGTATAAGATTGAGGGCAGGAAGAGAAGGGGACGACAGAGGATGAGATGATTAGACGGCATCACAGACTCAATAGACATGAGTTTGGGTGAATTCCGGGAGTTGGTGATAGACAGGGAGGCCTGGCATGCTGCAGTTCATGGGGTCGCAAAGAGTCAGACATGACTGAATGACTGAACTGGACTGAACTGAATTGGAAATATTGGTAATGAAATCACCCCCTTGATAAAATATCATATTTGAAATAAGTCTCATTTAATCAGATATGAAAAGAAGCTTTTAAGAAACTAAGGATAACTTTAGGTAGCCAATGCTTGCAAAGGTATCTTACATTAGTTGGCAGGTGTCTCCACATACAGAGTTTCTAGCCTAACCTGTGAGTTAAGGAATTTTACTGTCTCTCAAACACTGAAATCTTAGGGTATTTGGAGGATTGCAAGAAAAGAGTAATTTTCCCAATTTTACTTATATTGTAGGTAGAACCTGATGACAAATTCTTATCTTGGTTTCCTAGCATCAGTATAGCAGATAAAGAGGATTTCAAAAGTCAAATCTGAAATTACTTCTGATAACTTCCATTAAAGCAGTTTTAAAAGATACATATAATAAATTAATACTTGATGCAATTTTGGAAATAATCAGACCACATCTAATGTGACAAATCTTACTATACAATCAAGAAATTTTTTTGTTTTTGATCAAAAAGAAAGAGACTACAATTTTTGTATAATTGACTTTATTATCATTTTGAAACAATTTTCTGTGATTTGAGTTCTTGTGTTATTTTACCTTGCCATTTTGTCCCCACCAGAGTTAACGATCCCAATTTCACTTCATATAACTACACTACATCCTAAGCTTCTACTTAACTGATCTAATCAATCAGTGCTGCTTTATGAGATGTCTCAAACTTAATTACCATGAATACTGAAAATTCAAGAGAGATTTTTACATGTGTAGAAAATCCGGATTGAAATACTGAAGTGTTTAATGGAACTGTTATTATATTATAATGATAAAGAAGCATGGGGCAAGGGATAATGAAAAAAAAAGTGTCTTTTATAGAACTGAAGAAAAACACAAAAAACTGTAAACAAATTCCAAAATTTGAAATGAAAATAATCATCAATTCATAAAGTAATTGGCCACAGAAAATTATCATGATAAATTAAACCAAAGGCTGGTGCTTAAAGGGAGAATCATGGCCAGTGTAAGTTGTGAAAATAAAACACATTCAGGCCTTTTACTTGCCTCCTTATGTATATAGCAATAAAGACAAGTCACCTCAGCTGGAAGAGTTGGGATAGTGACTATTGACTTGTATCTGTTTTCCAAAATTCATGTTATAAATTTGGCTCAGGATTCTTCAGGTCTTTTTTTGATGAAGAGTTTTAAGATTTTATCTTGGATCTGCTTGATTTTCACCTCATAGACGATGCAGTTCATCACAGGAGGAAAGAGAAAATGCATGTTGGCCATGAGTACAAAGATGTTTGAGAAAGTCTTGGGCCAAATTGGTAAAGTATAGACAAGCAGATCATAGATGTGAAGAAGAGGGCTACAGTAGAGAGGTGGGAAATACACGTGTTGAGAGTTTTGAGGTAGCAATCATGGGATAAAATACTCAGGGTGGTTTTCAGAATCAACATGTAAGAAAGGAGAAAATCAATGCCCATGTTGGAAAGCACCATAAAGACTCCAACAATGCTATTGATCCAGTGCTGGAGCAAGAAAGCTTTAGAATATCAGAATGCAGGCAGTAGGAATGAGAAAGTACATTAAAATGACAGAAGCACAGCCTCCTCAAGAGGATAGGAAGGGGTACTTGGGCATCGTGGCTCGCCCTACAATGGCCAAGCCTATCCTCGCAATTACACTGCTGCTGAGAATGGAAGAATAGTGCAATGGTTGAGAAATGGCCACATAGTGGTCAAAGGCATTGCCAGTATGATTACTGACTCAAAATCCGGCAAAGTGTGAAAAAAAGACATCTGGGTGAAGCAAGCATATAAGGTGAGTTCTCTAGCATCCAGCCAGAAGATCCTCAGCATTGTGGGGAAGGTAAAGAGGGACAGACCCAGATGGGAGGCAGCTAGCATGACCAGGAAGAGGTACATAGGCACATGGAGGGCATGTTCCTTCCAGATAGCTGTCATGATGGTCACATTGCCCACCAGGGTTACCAAGAACAAGGCACAGAAAGGTATGGAGATCCAGATGTGAACAGTTTGCAGCCCACGTATGCCTGTCACCAGGAAAGTGGAGAATGTGGAGGTGGTGCTGTTGATGCCAGAACTGCATGTCTTTCCTAAAATGAAATGCATTGCCTCCACAGATGTTAAAATTTTACTTGAGCATTTGACTATTTATAATACTGCTTCTTTTAAGCTGGCCCTGATATGTGTCTAATATGAGAGTAAATGATGTTTCCCAATATAGAGCATTTGAGGCTTTGGACTAGAAAGCAATACTTTGTTTTCATCAATTTCCACAGATACTGTAATTTATTGAATAAAAATGAGAAAAATACACTTGATACTTAATGTACTTAAGCCATTTAATTGATATAATGGCATTTTTAAGTGATATGCCAAAAATAATGCCCTTTAAATAACTTTCTTTTATTTTAATACCTGTAATTTTAATCACAGTAGTATATCATTCTAGGGTATTTCTTACTGCCTTCGTCAGCCATGATACATATTAGTTGCTGTTGCTGGTGCTAAGTCGCTTCAATCATGTCCGACTCTGTGTGACCTCATAGATGGCAGCCCACCAGGCTCCTCCATCCCTGGGATTCTCCAGACAAGAATACTGGAGTGGGTTGCCATTTCCTTCTCCAATGCATGCATGCATACTAAGTTGCTTCAGTCATGTCTGACTCTGTGTGACCCCATAGACAGCAACCCACCAGTCTCCTCTGCCCATTCTTCTCCTCTAGAAAAGAATACTGGAGTGGCTTGCCATTTCCTTCTCCAACATATTAGATAGTGCTACTCAAACTAAGGGGGCTTCCCTGGTGGCTCATTGGTAAATAATCCACCTGCCAATGGAGGATACGTGGGTTCGATCCCTGGGTTAGGAAGATCTCTTGAAGAAGGAAATGAAAACCCACTCCAGTATTCTTGCCTGGCAAATCCCATGGCCAGAGAAGCCTGGTGGGCTAGAGTTCATGGGATTACAAAGAGCTGGACAGGAGTTAAAAACTAAGCAACAGCAACAAGTCAAATTGAAGTTCATGGATGCATTTTATATCTTATTTCTTCTGCAATGAGAACAATGTTGAGATTTAAGCTGAACATTTGGAAACTTTTGCATTAATCTGACAAAATTTGCTTCTTGAATTTAATAATAACATTATTAGTATCCAATAATAACAGTTGTCCTTTCCCCAATAACATAGCAAGTAAAGAATCTGCGTGCAATTCAGGAGATACACGAGATGCAGTTTCTATCGCTGAGTCAGGAAGATTCCCTGGAGGAGAAAAATGGCAACCCACTCCAGTATTCTTGTTTGAAAAATCCCATGGACAGAGGAGCCTGGTGGGCTACAGTCCAAAGCACACAACATATTTTTGAATTCATATTATATGTTTTAAGATATGAAACCAAATTGAATATATATAGAAATTGCCTTAGACTTATGAAATGCTAAACTATATATACTTTCCTGTCATTATTCCACACCCTATCCATATACACACAACTCATTTTTCACAAGCACAAACACACAAGTGAATGTTAAGGGAGTTTTGTTATGTTGTTTAAAAATAACCTTTTAGGCTAACAAAACCCACAGTTCAGCAACATTGGTGTTTAAATTTTCATGGATTCAGCTAAGAATATTGTAACTATAGCGGTAGACCCTCCTTATGATGAGTCACACCAGGGATTTAAAAGCTATTTTCATGTGTTTTTTATCACTTACTTTTTTACATACAAAGTCACCCTTTCTCCTCACATCAACCAAACAAATTATTGCTATATTTGAAGAAACAAAAATTAAAATTAATTAATTAATTTACCTCGTATCAGACAGTAAATATGTAGGCGGTCTGTGTTTCAAAGGTCATTTATGATGCAGAGCATTTTTTCCCTTCTCTCAAAATACACTTTAAAATAACATCGATGTTATCATTGGTGTAGGTCTGAATGTTATTTGTAAAGTATCTCCTCCCTGATTGCAGAGTATTTATTTTTCTCTTTTGTGGAGGGGAAATAATTATAAGGAAACCAGTGAAAATGTAGGGTAATTCGTTGTCTCCATTGGTTCTTCTCAAGCTGAGGCTTTTTATGGCCATACTGACACTGTGGAATTGAAGCCACCAACTTATATAAAATAAAGTATCGAAACCGCTGAGAAATGTGTATCATCCAAAAAGAAGAAACAGCTTGCCATTTTTAAAGGTACTTTTGTTGCTGTTTGTCTAATTAAAGGTAGTCATATTGAAATATACATTATATTCATAAACTCTTAACTCATTACGTTTTCTTCATGTCTTTCAGTTCAGTTCACTCGCTCAGTCGTTTCCGACTCTTCGCAACCCCATGAATCGCAGCACGCCAGGCCTCCCTGGCCATCAACAACTCCCTCCCGGAGTTCACTCAGACTCACGTCCATCGAGTCCATGATGCCATCCAGCCATCTCATCCTCGGGCGTCCCCTTCTCCTCCTGCCCCCAATCTCTCCCAGCATCAGAGTCTTTTCCTGTGAGTCAACTCTTCGCATGAGGTGGCCAAAGTAGTGGAGTTTCAGCTTTAGCATCATTCCTTCCAAAGAAATCCCAGGGCTGATCTCCTTCAGAATGGACTGGTTGGATCTCCTTGCAGTCCAAGGGACTCTCAAGAGTCTTCTCCAACACCACAATTCAAAGCATCAATTCTTCGGCACTCTTCATGTCTTAGATTAATATAAATAAGTAATTTCCTTTTTACTCAAAATTGCTAAAGACCCATGACCTTCGGAAAAAGTGTAAATTAAAGAAAAAAACTGGGTACAAGGCAGAGAGTTCCCATATAAGTTCTTCCTAAAATGTGAGAACAAATTCTTTGATGAGTTGTTCAAGTTTATAGTTTGATCACCTCAAAAAAAAGAAGTATTTCTTATTCCTATATTTTATTATTTTGCTTATTTATCAGATATATCAAGGCCTAGCACAGAGAAGATATTAAATTTTATATGGATACAAATTCAGGAATATATTGTTCACCATATGTATTGAACACTTGTGTGTCTTAGTGTATTAATAATATGACTGTATTTCAGACATTGCAGTGAACAGCGACTGTATGAAATAGCATTACAGAATTCATCAATAAATTTAACCTCTTGGGAGCTGTTGAGAATAACTAAAAATATACAAAATCTTGGAATTGGACTAGACAACATATACCATCCAACTCCTTCTCTACTAAATGTGAAAAATTCTGTTCCTATCGGTGAAATGATAAACGGAACTGAGTACACCCACACCCACATAGATTGTATCCAGTTTATGAACTTAGAATACTTGTGTCAACTTTCTTATTTGTTCAAGAAAATTCTTGCCCCAAGAGATAAAGATATAAAGCAATAAATAACATCACCATTCATTTCATTGAATTCCTGAATATAAATTTATTCAAATAATATGCTTTTCTGGACAAGTGAAAATTAGTTGAGAATAGTAGATTTCTCACATAGAACAGCTTAAAAAAAAAAAGAAAGAAAAACAGCTTAGATCACTTAGACAACAGCTAATTAATTTATCAAGATGATCTTTACCGTCCAGAACACATCCTATTCACCAAGTCTAAGCTGTTATGTCATAAACTTTATCCACTGCCTTTCAGTTCCCACATTGAAAGGAATATCTCAGATCTTGAGGCCGATTCCCAAACCCTACAAATATCTGAACCTGACCACCTTCTTGTAAAACGCTCATGAAACTGTGTTAAAAAAAAAAAATGTTGCCTTATCAAACTGGGGCTCAGTAACCAGCTAGAGGGGTGTAATGAGGAGGGAGGGGGAGAGATATTTCGGTGGCAGGGGGACATGGGTTAACCTATGGCTGATACATATTGATGTTTGGTAGAAACCAACACAATACTGTAAAGCAATTATCCTTCAATTAAAAATAAATCAGTTTTTTTTAAGTGTTCCCTCTTAGCGTAGTTACCAAATTATGGATCTAATTTATATTTGCCTTCCAACTGTGGTTCAAGAGCCATAACTCTTGAGTCACTTGTTTAGGTATCTCCGTGATGTAATAGTAGGTTAAACCTCATGTGTGCGAGCTCCAGTTTCTTTGCATTTAGTTCCCAATAATGAGATTATTTGTTTCATTATAAATGAGGAACATTTGTTTTTAAGTAAACTTTTCATACTTTAATGAATTAGAATGCTTTCCCTTGTTGCAAAGTTGCTTTATGAAGAATACAGAAAATGGGGACTTCCCTGGTGGTCCAGTGGTTAAGAATCCACCTTGCAATGCAGGAGATGTGGATTTGATCACTAGTTGGAGAAGTAAGACCCTACACATCGCAGAGCAACTAAACCCAAGAGCCACAACCACTGAACCCACTCATTCTGGAGCCCACACAGCACAACTAGGGAGTCTGTGCGACACAAGGGGATCCCATATGTTACAAACAAGAGCCAACACAGCCAAATAAATTAATTAATATTTTAAAAAAGAAAATTGTTTGCTCTAGCTTGGTTATGTTCATCACTTTTATGTTTGGGTTCCACACAGGAACCTTCTTGCCCATATTTCTGCATGTGATTCTCTACTTAAATATTAAAAATTTCCATTTTTAAAACAAATTGTGATGGGTGATGAAAAGCGGATATTGTACAATAATGTAGAAGAGAAGATATCTTGGAACAAGCAAAATGAACCACCATCTACCATACCAAAGGCCAGTCTTCATCCAAAGAAGGTAAAATTATGTATATGGCAGAATTGAAAGGGAGTCCTCTATTATGAGCTCCTTCCAGAAAACCAAACAGTGGTAGTTATGATTCATTCATATTCACCAGACATTGCAACTTTGGATTTCCATTTACTTTGGTGTTTACAAAATTCTCATTGTGAAAATAAAAAATAATAATTTCAAATCCTGGGAAACTAGAAAGGCACCTGGAACAGCTCTTTACTCAAAAAGATAAAACATTTTGGGAACATAGAATTATCAAGTTGCCTGAAAAATGGCAGAAGGTAGTAGAACAAAATAGTAAATACATTGTTCAATAAAGTTCTTGGTGAAAATGAAAAATGTGTCTTTTTACTTAAAATCTGAAGGAACATTTTGACCAGCCCAATGTAATAAAATGTCACAAATCAATAATTAGAAAATAAAAACCATAAAATGGCAAAAACAAACAAACAGAAAAATAAAACTTTACCAAAGAAAAGGTGTAACTGCTGAACAAGCCCCAAACTGGCCGTATCCTGTTTCTAACAAGATGATGATTTATTTTTCTGACTCATAAAATTTGACAGGATCTCTAGGTAATACAAATGACATGCAACTTATGTTCCCTTCTCTAAAGTTCCTTGCAGAGTATGACACACTTGGTAGAAGAAGAATTAATTTAAAACTAGGAACAAAGAAAGGCATAAAATGATCTCTCACTGTGTTATTTATAGAACTTTAATCAGTAATTTTTCCTCAATCATTATTTTATTTGATAATGACTTCACTCTAACATAGAGGAAGCCAGGTTTATTGTTTCAAAGCCAAAACAAAAATGAAAACAAAGGAAAACAACAACTAAAATCTCCTTAACAGACTTGTGTGTGCTTAGTCACTCAGTCGTGTCCAACTCTTTGTGATCCCGTGAGCAGTAGTCCACTAGGCTCCTCTGTCCATGGGATTCTCCAGGCAAAAATACTGGAGTAGGTTTCCATTTTCTTCTCCATAACAGACTTAGGGGATAAACAAATTCCCAAGGCCATGTGACTGAGTCAGTCAGTATTAGAACCTAAATTTTCTGTCTTACTACTCTGTTCTTTCAATAACACCCTTGTTAAGTTATAAAAAATAAATACAAATAGTAGGCATACAGTGAAAGGGTACTAAATGAGGAGTTGTAGAGTCCTAGCAGAATTCAAGGAGAGAATCAAATATGAGCTTGTATTTGGGTGATGAAAAATTTTAATTGGAACAAGTGAAATCACTTGTTCCAAGCTGACTAATTCCATGCTCACTGACATATAAGAGCAAAGATATAAACAAAAGCAAAACTGAAGAAGCAAAAAATAGCAAAAATATGGACATCAGAATAAGACTTATTAGGGCAGGGCAAGGAATATGCTTCTAAATGATATGAAGAGTTGAAAAAGAAACAAAAATAAAATAAGATAGAATGACAGTATAGAGACTTGTTAGAAATCATAGGTTGGGGTAAAGAGGGTGTGGTATAATTAGGGGTTTACTGAGTATCAGAATGCAAAATCATCAGTGCTAAAGACAGCTTGGATTTAGTGCAAACTTCTTGGCTACTTTTATACCCACTAGGAGGTCAAGTGGTGAGAACATACACAATTATATATGATCCACCAGAGAGAGACATAGACAAGGGCACTTTTAAGTGGAGGAAAAACAAAACAAGCAACAAAACCGAACAGGTTTCAACTGACAGTATAAAGGGGAAGAAGTTCCTTGTCTCCCATTTTACACCAAGATTTTGAGCCTGGTTTCTGGGCTTAGAGAATGACATGAAAAGACATTTTAAGCAGTCCATGAACAAGAACTAAACTTTCTCAGAGAGAGGGTTTGGATTTAAAAAGTCCATTTTAAAAACATTGCATTAATCATTTATTTTCTAGCATTATCTCTAATCCCTTATTCAGAGTTAGAAGGACTGGACTGGGCAGAGGTAGAACTTGTTCATGGAAAAAGGGACATCACTCACACAAAGTCATAGCTATTGTCAAGGTGGGGAAATCCCCCCCCCACTTTGATTCCTGGGTTCTTTTTGCCATTCTAATAATTAAATGTTGACAAGTCAGATTAACAAGAAAAAATTAATTTAGTATGCATAGAGGTCTAATAGATATGGGGCATAAGAAGTTGCCATGGTGGTAGCTTTTATACTTTTTAAACAAAGAAACAGTATCTATGAGAGTAATTGACAGGGCAAAGAAATTTAGCTTTGACTGCTTAATTAGTGAAGAATCTAAACAGAGTTTGGGCTTGGGATAGCAAATTAAAAAGGAAGTGGAAAGTTTTATTAACATAGGCTTCTCACCCTGAATCCCTATCTCTGGTGATAGATTATCTCCCTTGGTAAGGGAAGGGTACCTTTCACATGAGACACTTTCCTGCTTTCAGGGGCAGAGAGAAAGATTTTCTTACACTGGCTGTTTCTCAAGTAAATTTAATTCAAAATAATCAATATGCCATTGTGCCATAGTTTGGGGAGGCCTGCCCTGTGAGCTAGCACTAAAATTAGGAATAAATGATATCTATAATGGAAAGGCTAGTCAAGAGAATTAGGGCTAAAATGCTTAGTAGACATAGTTTTCAGGAATTTGGAGAAGGAAAAAGAGCAATAGTAAGCAATTGTTTCTATTAAGAAATAAAAGTAATAAAAGATTAAAAGAGAACTGAATACCAACTCTCCCAGGAATCAAAAAATGAGAGTGTTTCAGTTATTACTGAAGGCAACTGTTCTATAATTGAAGCTGAAGAACTGAGAAATCCCTTGTATTATAGCTGACGGTTAGAAAGATTGTTGGTAAAAGTGGTTTTAGACTAGAGCATCAGGAATCAAGTATGAGAGGCTGTGTCTAGAAGTGAATGGGTAGTGCAAAACTGGTGGTGGAAAAATGTAAACTATAAAGTATAAGTTACAGCAAAAGCAGTACTAGTTTTTTTGCAAGATCAGCTCAGTCATTCTGTTGTGTCTGACTCTTTGCAGCCCCACAGACTGCAGCATGCAAGGCTTCCCTGTCCATCACCAATTCCCGGAGCTTGCTCAAACTCATGTCCATTGAGTCAGTGAGGCCATCCAAACATCTCATCCTCTGTCGTCCCCTTCTCCTCCTGCCTTCAATCTTTCCCAGCATCTGGGTCTTTCCCAATGAGTCAGTTTTGCAAGATAGCAGGAATAAAAAAGACAATTTGAAATAGGGTTTAAGAGTGTAAGCTCTAGAATCAGAAATCCCCAAATCAGACTCCTGCTCCTACCACCCCTATAATATATTAGATTTGTGATCTTGGTTAGCAGCTTAACCATTTTGTTCCTCAGTAAAATGAACCAGAGGGATCCTATCATACCGCCACTAAAGTAAGACTTTAAGCAGATAAGCATAGAGTCCACTGTTGGAAGCTGAGTGCTGTAAGAAAGAAGGAAGGTGGATAGGGCTTAGCAGGAAAGAGGGGGATTTGAAAAGCAAGGACATCTTCCTTTCAAAGCCCTAGTTTTGTAAAGTCCTTCCGCTGTAGAATACAAAAGAACAACTGCACTGTTAAAGTTCACAACTCTGTCACTTGTGATGCTGCACAGTAGACACATAGGAGGGCTTGCTTTTTCGCCTAAAGTATACTTTCAGAAAATATACAGTGAACCACATAATTCCCCTTGGGGAACCTGAAAGAAAGAAGAAGCTTAGGTATAGAATCTTATTTTTCCTAGGTCATCTTAGAGCTGTGGAACATTGGTCTCTCTGAACTAGTCCTGGGGCAGGAAGACAGGAAGGACTTAACTTGCTGTTGGAAGTGGCAAAATGCCTCCATAGACCCAGTACAAGGAGCAATGAGACTAAACTACCTAATAACTCTCATCTTATATGTTATCCTCAAATATCCCTACAAAATAAAGAATGTGAGAATCTGCCTCCCTTTCATAATAGAGTCTAGGTAGTACTATCGTAAATCATTTATGTTACACTTAATATTTAGATAACTTTGTGTCCGTTCCTTCCATGGTAGAGGATTAATACTGGCAAAGATAAAAATATTGGATTAAAGGAAAAAGTGAATAATGGGAGCTTGTGGAAATGGAGATGTTCAAAAAATAGGAAGGATATCAGCTTCAAAACAGTACTTCAGGATGTGGGAAGATGTGAAAAATAAAGTCTAACATGGTAATCATGAGAGGAAGCACACTAGAAGGGCACAAGCATTATTAATGGTTCAATGACCTTAAATTCAGCCACTATGAGAACACTTTTCCTTTCAGCTTTAACCAGCCTTTTCCTGTGAACTTCCTCTGAGTTGTAATAAATTACTGCTTTCAGGTCTTCTGACTTAAAATTTAGTCAGAAAAGTCTTAGGTCACATTTGGGGCCACAGCACCTATAACAGGGCAGCTGAACTCTGGACAATGGTTGGAGCATTTATTCACATACTGTAGTGTTTTGGCAATGCTAGGGCATGTTCCAGGTGGAAAAGTTTAGTTATAAAGCCATCTGGCTCTTCCAAATCCCTTGAGGATTGGCCAGGTCTTACAATGTCTTAGGAGATCACAGATTTCCTCAGAGAATAAGGTTTGGGCACTAAAAGTGAAAAGAAATCAGGCCAGAAAAAAACATTCTTTCATTTTCTTTATACAGAGAAAACAGTTTCAGTGTCGAAACATTCCTGTGAAAAGATAATGAAAGTAGCTAGATCACAATAAGATTTAGTGTTGTGTCTGAGTGTGTGCATGTGTCTGAGAGTGTATGCCGGTGTGAATGGAATAGTATGAGGACAAGAGATTAGGACTTATTATTTTTAATTAAAAATATGTTTTTCAGGAACCTTCTTTAAAAATGTCCATCTCAATTATATTCAATGTGAAAAATACTGTCACACATTTAAGGCAATGCAAGTTGAGCCTTATCAGTTTTGACAGAAAAATTTAAAGCATGCTAGTTAGTTTTCTTTTGGATAGATTAAAGAATTCAAGATTGCTGAAAGAAGATTCCCCAAAACAGACAAAAATATACCAATTCAGTTACTGATGAGTTTTCCTTTAGAGCCATACACACATAGGCTGTTAGAACAAAAATGAATTGAAGATTATCATAGATTTCTCATTTATAGATATGAGTCCCTGAGGAATGGATAAATATATGGTACATACATAAAGTGGAATATTACTCTGCCATTAAAATGAGTGAAATAGAGATTGTCAAACTGAGTGAAGTAAACTGAAGTGAAATATCATATAATATCCTTATATGCAGAATCTAGAAAGAAATGATACAAATGAACTTATTTACAAAACAGAAACTGACTTACAGACTTAGAGAATGAATTTATGATTATGCTGGCTGGGAAGGAAGGCAAAAGGATAGTTACAGAGTTTGGGATCAACATGTACACATTGCTATATTTAAAATGGGTAAACAAGGACCTATAGTATAGTACAAGGAACTCTGCTCAATATTATGTAACAATCAAATGGGAAAAGAATTTTTAAAAGAATGTATACATATATACATATAACTGAATCACTTTGCTGTACATCTAAAACTATCATAACATTGTTAATCAACTACACCTCAATGTAAAATGAACAATGCAAAGATGTAAAGGAAAACAATAGAATGGGAAGGACTAGAGCTCTCCAAGAATACTAGAGATACCAAAGGAATATTTTATGCAAAGATAGGCACAATAAAGGACAGAAATGTTATAGACCTAACAGAAGCAGAAGATACTAAGAAGAGGTGGCAAGAATACACAGAAACTATACCAAAAAAAGATCTTAATTACCCATATAACCACAATGCTGTGATCACTCACCTAGAGCCAGACATCCTGGAATGTGAAGTCAAGTGGGCCTTAGGTAGCATCACTATGAACAAAGCTAGTGAGGTGATGGATTCCAGCTGAGCTATTTCAGATTCTAAAAGATGATGTTATTAAAGTGCTACACTCAACATGCCACAAAATTTGGAAAACTTAGCAAGGGCCACAGGACTGGAAAAGGTCAGTTTTCATTCCAATCCCAAAGACAGGCAATGCCAAAGGATGTTCAAACTACTGCATAATTACTCTCATCTAACACACTAGCAAAGTAATGCTCAAAATTCTCCAAGCTAGGCTTCAACAGTTTGTGAACCAAGAAATCCCAGATGTTGAAGCTGACTTTAGAAAAGGCAGAGGAACCAGAGATCAAATTGCCAACATCCATTGGATCATAGAAAAAGCAAGAGAATTCCAGAAAAATACCTGCTTCACTGACTATGCTAAAGTCTTTGACTGTGTGGATCACAACAAACTGTGGTAAATTCTTCAAGAGATGGGAATACCAGACCACTTTACTTGCCTCCTAAGAAACCTGTATGCAGGTCAAATAGCAACAGTTAGAACCAGACATGGAACAATAGATTGGTTTCAAGTTGGAAAAGGAGTATGTCAAGGATGTATATTGTCACCCTGCTTATTTAACTTATATGCAGAGTATATCATGTGAAATGCCAGGCTGGGTGAAGCACAAGCTGCAATTAAGATTGCTGGGAGAAATATCAATAACCTCAGATATGCAGATGACACCACCCTTAAGGTAGAAAGTGAAGAAAAACTAAAGAGCCTCTTGATGGAAATGAAAAGAGGAGAGTAAAAAAGCTGGCTTAAAACTCAACATTCAAAAAATGAAGATCATGGCATCTGATCCCATCACTTCATGGCAAATAGATGGGGAAACAGTGGAAACAGTGACAGGCTTTATTTTGGGGGGCTCCAAAATCACTGCAGATGTTGATTGCAACCATAAAATTAAAAGACACTTGCTCCTTGGAAGAAAAGCTATGACCAACCTAGATAGCATATTCAAAAGCAGAGACATTACTTTGCCAACAAAGGTCCATATAGTCAAAGCTATTGTTTTTCCAGAAGTCATGTATGGATGTGAGAGTTGGACCATAAAGAAGGCTAAGTGACAGAGGATTGATGCTTTTGAACTGTGGTGTTGGAGAAGACTCTTGAGAGTCCCTTGGACTGCAAGGAGATCACACCAGTCAATCCTAAAGGAATCAACCATGACTATACATTGGAAGGACTTATGCTGAAGCTAACGCTCCAGTTCTTTGGCCACCTGATGATAAGAGCTGACTCATTAGAAAAGCCTCTGATCTGGGAACAGATTGAACACAGGAGAAGTGGATGAAAGAAAACGAGATACTTGGATGGCATCACCAATTCAATGGACATGAGTTTTGAGTAAGCTCCGGGTGACGGTGAAGGACAGGGAAGCCTTGCATGCTGCAGTCCATCCAGTTGTGAAAAGTCAGACATGACTGACCAACTGAGAAACAACATAAAAACTCACAAAATTTTGAACTTGCTAAATGTAAAAAAAAAAAAAAAAAGAGTTGTCCATGCTCATGAAATATATTTGTAGTATATTTAAAAATATAAGTCCAAGAGTCACTCAGCTCAATAATAAAAGCCAAAATTTTGTAGCCAAACTGCCTGGGGTCAAAGCTCCACTAAACTTGGGCACTTTGGTGTCCTTTAACAAATTAATTTAATGAAATGTGCCTTTGTTTGCTTATCTGTAAAATGGGTATTTATGAGTAGTAATGCATTACTATATATAAAGAGTATGGTGTATTTGGCAAACGGCAATCCACTCCAATATTCTTGCCTGGAAAGTTCCACAGACAGAGGAGACTGGTGAGCTACAGTCCATGGGGTCACAAAGAATCAGATAAGAATGAGCATGCATGCATGTTATCTGAGCCCAGTGACCATGAAATACAGCTGTTAATCTAAAATAATAGAAGCAGCAAAGAATTGCAATTTGGTTATATGGAATTAAGGGCTTCCCAGGTGGCTCGGTGGTAAAGACTCCTCCTGCCAACATAATAGACACAGGAGAACATGGTTTTGAACCCTGGGTTGGGATGATCCCCTGGAATAGGAAATGGCACTCTGTTCCCCTATTGTTGCCTGAAAATTCAATGGACAGAGAAGCCTGGAGGGCTACAGTCCATGGAGTTGCAAAGAGTCGGACACACACACACACAACAGCACACATATACACTTGAAATTATGGCAAACAACATGCAATCCCCATAAAGCATAAGAGAGGAAACTTATAGAGAAGGGGAAGTTGGGGGCAGGGCAGGGTGTATTAAAAACAAAATAACATTGGAGGAAATGGAATTTGTAGTATAGCAGCTTTTTATTGGCTGAATGGTAACTGTCTTCATTGCCTGAGCTATTGCCAGGGAAGGAGAAAATATTTCTTCTTCCTGTTAATAATGAATTACTGTCACTTCCTGCCAGATACACAAAACATATCTTCAGGTCAGGATCTGTATTGACATCAAGCATGAGAGCTGCCCCTTTGGCTTTCCAACTGCATTTTTGTGAGATTTCCCATGATTAATTTGCACATAGCAAAGTTTAAGAGTTCTCTAACTTTTTTAGTCTTGGAAGCAGCTTACTGCAAGGAACCACCCTTCCCCGTACAACATAGATGAGCTTTAGTGATGCCCTTTTCCTTACATGTGACAAGGCCATACACAGACCATTTAAATTCCTTTTTTTTTAAATCTCATAAACGATTAGCTGAGCTATTTTGTTTCCACTGATCATTTTTTCCTCCCTTTGCAATAATCCTTTAAAATAAGTACAGAGTTTGTTTCATATTTTAAAATGTCCTGACATAGGTCAAAGACTATAAAGGTGTTACTTAAGGCATTTTTTACTATGTGATATTATTAGAATCTTTAAAAAACTAGGCTCACAGACTTTTAAAGTAAATTTATTTATTTATTTTTAATTGAAGGATACTTGTTTCACAATATTGTATTGGTCTCTGCCATACATCAACATGAATCAGCCAGAGGTGCCCATATGTCCCCACCCTCTTAAACCTCCCTGGCACCATCTCTTCCCACCACTCTAGGTTGCTCACAGACTTTTAACTTAATATTTTAAATGTAAGAAATGAATTGCCAGTCCAGGTTCGATGCAGGATACATATGCTTGGGGCTGGTGCACTGGGATGACCCAGAGGGATGGTATGGGGAAGGAGGTGGGAGGGGGGTTCAGGATTGGGAACACGTGTACACCCGTGGTGGATTCATGTTGATGTATGGCAAAACCAATACAATATAGTAAAGTAAAAAAAAAAATTTTAATTAATTAAAACAAAGATTTTAAATGTAAATGTATGGTATTATAAGTAACATAACTAAAATTTTAGATGGGCAAATATGAAACAACATAACAGGTTTATTAAAAGTCTAGAACATTTGGAAGTGTATGAATCACTCAAAATCTCCCCATTCCTAACACAATTATTATCACACTTGATATCATCCCCCATCCTTTTGTAGATAGTTTAGTTTATTATAGTTTCAATCATATACAGTTTTAAGCATTCTTCAAAAACTTATAACTATTAATTAGAGTAAATATGTAATTCATATTCCATAATATCATTTTAAAGCCTACAATTCATGGTTTTCAATATTTTCAAAAAGCTAAGTGAACGTTTGAAGTAACCCTTAAATACAGACTCCCTACTGCAACAGCAAATGAAGATAGGAATTGATAGGCTTTTATGTCTGCTTTTGAAGGGACAAAGGATTCTGCTTTTCCCATAAATGAGATATAAACAAAACAGTATATCACCAAAGACTTGAGTTATAACTCCTTAAATTCCAGTTGGAGGTCCAATTCTTGTGTACTAAAGCAATTTGGAGAATGAGAAGAGATAAAATTCTCTCAGTTCAGTTCAGTTCAGTCGCTCAATCATGTCCAACTCTCTGCAACCCCATAAATTGCAGCACACCAGACCTCCTTGTCCGTCACCAACTCCCGGAGTTCATTCAAACTCACGTCCATCGAGTCGGTGATGCCATCCAGCCATCTCATCCTCTGTCGTCCCCTTCTCCTCCTGTCCCCAATCCCTCCCAGCATCAGAGTCTTTTCCAATGAGTCAACTCTTCATATGAGGTAAATTCCATTTAAAAAGTACAGAGGAAATGTTCGGATCATCACAAACCCAAAAAATCAACCAAATAAGAAAAAATATGTATTACATGGCTTCTCAGTTTCTCGAATGGAAAAATTAAGAACAATTGAAATTAAAACTTTTATCTAAGATGACTAATACAATATACATATACAAAAAAAATTTTTAAAGAAGACAAAAACCAAGTTTCTAATCCCAGAAATGCATGGTGTTGAAGCATTTATCCTCTCATAATAATAAATGGAATTTAGTAATAATCTGAGCATATCTTTATAAAGCCTCACATTTTAATTATCATTTACTTCTTTATTGGCCTGTAAATGACTGACTGGAGTGGAAAAAGTAGTATTCTTGACATAAAAAAATAAGACATCCAGTTGTTTCTTAGAACAGAATATGTATCACTTAACTAGGGTCTTTCCTGGTGGCTCATGGTAAAGAATCTGCCTGCAGTGCAGGAGACAGGAGTTCAGTCCCTAGGTTGGGAAGATCTTCTGGAGAAGGGCATGGCAACCCACTCCAGTATTCTTGCCTGGAGAATCCCATGGACAGATGAGCCTGGCAGGCTACAGTACAGAGGATTGCAGAGTCAGTCACAACTGAGCGACTTAGCATGCACTTAATTAGGCATATTTGCTTGCCTAGCAAACAATTATTATTTTGTCAAGTATTTCTCCAAGGCCCTTACCTCACAGTATCTGTCAATTCTAATCTATTTTATCATGAATCTTGCTCCATTTTAATCTCTAGATTATGTCTACATTTAAATCATTATTACTTTTAGATAGAGCTAAATCAGATTTATCTAGGGACTAATTATCTCCTATGAGGATCTTATATCACAATTACTGTGCAATTTGAAGGAAAGGGTTTTTTTTTTTTTTTACTTTATTTTACTTTACAATATTGTATTGGTTTTGCCATACATTAACATGAATCCGCCACAGGTGTATATGAGTTCCCAATCCTGAATCCCCCTCTCACCTCCCACCCCATATCATCTCTCTGGATCATCCCCATGCACCCACTTCAAGCATCCAGTATCCTGTATCGAACATAGACTTGGATTCATTTCTTACATGATAGTATACATGTTTCAATGCCATTCTCCCAAATCATCCCACCCTCTCCCTATCCCACAGAATCCAAAAGTCCATTCTATACATCTGTGTCTCTTTTGCTGTCTCGTATACAGGGTCATCATTACCATCTTTCTAAATTCCATATATATGTGTCAGTATACTGTATTGGTGTTTCTTTCTGGCTTACTTCACTCTGTATAGTCGGCTCCAGTTTCATCCATCTCATTAGAACTGATTCAAATGTATTCTTTTTAATGGCTGAGTAATTCTCCATTGTGTATATGTACCAAAGCTTTCTTATCCATTCATCTGCTGATGGACATCTAGGTTGTTTCCATGTCCTGGCTATTATAAACAGCGCTGCAATGAACACTGGGGTACACGCGTCTCTTTCAATTCTGGTTTCCTCGGTGTGTATGCCCAGCAGTGGGATTGCTGGGTCATAAGGCAGTTCTATTTGCAATTTTTTAAAGAATCTCCACACTGTTCTCCATAGTGGCTGTACTAGTTTGCATTCCCACCAACAGTGTAAGAGGGTTCCCTTTTCTCCACATCCTCTCCAGCATTTATTGCTTGTAGACTTTTGGATCACAGCCATTCTGACTGTGTGAAATGGTACCTCATTTTGGTCTTGATTTGCATTTCTCTAATAATGAATGATGTTGAGCATCTTTTCATGTGTTTGTTAGCCATCCGTATGTCTTCTTTGGAGAAATGCCTATTTAGTTCTTTGGCCCATTTTTCGATTGGGTCGTTTATTTTTCTGGAGTTGAGCTACAGGAGTTGCTTGTATATTTTTGAAATTAGTTGTTTGTCAGTTGCTTCATTTGCTATTGTTTTCTCCCATTCAGAAGGCTGTCTTTTCACCTTACTTATAGTTTCCTTTGTTGTGCAGAAGCTTTTAATTTTAATTAGATCCCATTTGTTTATTTTTGTTTTTATTTCCAGTATTCTGGGAGGTGGATCATAGATGATCCTGCTGTGATTTATGTCGGAGAGTGTTTTGCCTATGTTCTCCTCTAGGAGTTATATAGTTTCTGGTCTTATGTTTAAGTGCAGGTGAAATCATCCCTTTTTCTTGCACTCCAACAATATGACATATTTTTGTCTGCCTCAAATTTGGACATTGACTTTATCTGTATTTTATAATTTATTTTATATAAAATTTCTACTTGAATATATCCATTTTTGTTGTTGAAGAAGCATGAACTTTATTATGACTCTGTTGCTGTCTGCCAGTTGTGCCCTTGATTCTATTTTTTAGGCATTTCATATTTTTCTTCATTTTGAAAATCACAAAACAAATTTTCCTGGTCTTATTGAACTATAATTGACATATAACATTCTGCAAGTATAAGGCATATAATGTATGTATTTGATACACTTACATATTGCAAAATTATTACATAGTAGAGTTAGTTAATACCGTCAGTCAGTTCAGTTCAGTCACCCAGTCGTGTTTGACTCTTTGTGACCCCAGGGACTGCAGCATGCCAGGGCTCCCTGTCCATCACCAACTCCTGGAGTTTACTCAACTCATGTGCATTTAGTCAGTGATGCCATCCAACCATCTCATCCTCTGTTGTCCTATTCTCCTCCTGCCTTCAATCTTTCCCAGCGTCAGGATCTTTTCAAATGAGTCAGTTCTTCACATGAGGTAGCCAAATTATTAGAGTTTCAGTTTCAGTCCTTCAAATGAATATTCAGGACTGATTTCCTTTAGAATGGACTGGTTGGAGCTCTTTGCAGTCCAAGGGACTCTTGAGAGTCTTCTCCAACACCATAATTCAAAAACATCAATTCTTCGGCTCTCAGCTTTCTTTATAGTCCAACTCTCCATCAATACATGACTACTGGATAAACCATAGCTTTGACTAGACAAACCTCTGTTGACAAAGTAATGTGTCTGCTTTTTAATACGCTGTCTAGTTTGGTCATAACTTTTCTAAGGAGCAAGTGTCTTTAAATTTCATGGCTGCATTCACCATCTGCAGTGATTTTGGAGCCGAAAAAAATAGTCTGTCACTGTTCCACTGTTTCCCCAGCTATTTGCCATGAAGTGATGGGACCAGATGCCATGATCTTAGTTTTCTGAATGTTGAGTTTTAAACCAACTTTTTGAGTCTCCTCTTTCACTTTCATCAAGAGGCTCTTTAGTTCTTCTTCGCTTTCTGCCATAAGCATGGTGTCATCTGAGTATCTGAGGCCATTGATATTTCTCCCAGAGATCTTCAATCCAGTTTGTGCTTCATCCAGCCCAGTATTTCTCATGATATACTCTTCATATAAGTTAAATAAGCAGGGTGACAATACACATCCTTGATGTACTCCTTTCGCGATTTGGAACCTGTCTGTTGTTCCATGTCCAGTTCTAACTGTTGCTTCTTGACCTGCATACAGATTTCTCAGGAGGCAGGTCAGGCAGTCTGATATTCCCATCTCTTGAAGAATTTTCTACAGTTTGTTGTGATCTACACAGTCACATAATTATCATTTCCTTTTTGTGGTGGGAACCCTTAAAATGTATTCTAAGTAATTTTCAAGTATATAATGCATTATTGTTAACTACAGTCACCGTGTTATACATTAGATACCCAGAATTTATTCATTTCATAACTAGAAGTTTGTGTACTTTGACCAAAGTTTTCCTATTTCCTCATCTCCCCAGTCTCTGCCAAGTACCATTCTACTCTCTGTTTTTATCAGTTTAGCATTTTTTATGTAACTCATATTTGACTACGTGAGGAAGTTTTCCCTGCACTTGAATACCTTGTGCACTGCGAACCTTATCTGTTTTGTTTTTAGACTATAAACCAAGGGGTTGAGAACAGAAGTCAAGAAGAGGAAGAGATTGGCCATGGTGACATGAGGAAGAAGAGATGTGAATGTACCAAACCTATGAATTACAGCCAGCACAATGAGTGGCACATAAAAGATGCAGACAGTGAAAATGTGGGAAACACAAGTATTAAGTGCCTTGAGCTGACCATCTTTGGAGGCAATACCCAGCACTGTTTTCAAAATTAGGCTGTATGAAATGACAATGAACATAGAGTCAACTCCAAAGGAGCACAGGACAAGGGACAACCCATAAATGATGTTGACTGTGATAGGGCCACAAGCCAGCTTCATAACATCAGGGTGGTAGCAATAACAATGTGATAGAATGACATCCTTGCAGAAGGGCAATCGCTTGAGCAGAACTGGCAAAGGTGCCATCAACACCACACCCCTAATCATGGCTGCAAGTCCCATCCCCATAATCCTAGAATGGGTTAAGACTACTGTGTAGTGCAGTGGGTTGCAAATAGCTACAAATCTATCAAAGGCCATGACCAGCAGGATGGCTGACTCTGTGGAGGAGAAGGTGTGGATAAAGAACATCTGTGTTAGGCAGGAGTGGAACTCAATCTCTCTGTGATTCAGGAGGAAGACACTGAGTACTGTAGGCAGAGTTGATAAAGACAGACACACATCTGTGGCTGCCAGCATAGACAGGAAGATGTACTGAGGTTCATGAAGGCTGGAGGTGGTTTTGATAATGAAGAGGATAGTACTGTTTCCTAGGAGGGCAATTAGGTACATGATACACAGTGGGATGGAGATCCATATTTGCACAGCTTCCAGTCCAGGAATGCCTGTTAAAAGGAGAGTGGGTGGCTGGAACCAGCTACTGTTTATAAGCTCCATAAAGATATTTTGGGGGCGGGGGGCACAGCCCAGATCAGTTTCTAAATGTTTCTACTGGGAGAAAAACACAGATTTTTAAGATAGAATATAATGCATCTAACTCTTGTGGGGCAGCATTATTAATTCTAGCCATCTTTACATCGAGGAATGGATCCTTAGAATGTTTTCAACTCTATCTGAATAACTACTCAGAGTTAAGACAATGAATAACTGCCATTAAAGTGTAAGATCTACTAGAATTATTTTAGTTTAGAAAGTTTCAGTCATTGATTAAGTGGCAATGAAAATTAAGAGTATTATTTTCTATTTTTATCCCAATGCTTAGAAAAATTTCATTCTTGAATTCTGTTTCTTAATATATCCACTTATGTTAAATATATTTACTTTGGCTAAGATGACTCTGAAAGAAGTTTCTGCACTTTCCCCACATTGATGTCACACCTACTAATATTCAGGCATCTGGGGACACCCCCAGAGGTCCAGTGGTTAAGATTCTATGCATCCACAGCAAGGGTGCATATTCAATCTCTGGTGGAAGAACTAGGATCCCACATGCCATGCAGCATGGCCACACACACATAAAAATATTCAAGCATCTTGAAACCTGGACATTTTTCCTGTTAATTATACCTGCAGAAATAAAGCATAAGCTATTTCAATAAACCACATAAACCTCAAGTTATTTAAATAAATACTTCAAATGATACTGTTCATTTTCACAATTAATTTCTAGGTTGTTTGACATGTTCTTTTAAAATGATATGTTGATTTTTTCAAATATGAGAGAGTGATAAAACCATCAAAATGAGTATTGTCATTACTTGTAAATTGGTGCTAGAATAGTATCAAACATTAACAAATGATTTCTTGAATAAAATCTGAAATATCTCTATTTTAAAACACATATATAATATATTGTGTGTGTATGCTTAGTTGTTCAGTCATGTCTGACTCTTTGCGACCCTGTGGACCATAGCCTGCCAAGCTCTTCTGTCCATGGGGATTCTCCAGGCAAGAATAATGGAGTGGATCACCATGCCCTCCTCA
The DNA here is from genome assembly GCF_014754425.2 of Oryx dammah. Taxonomy (NCBI): domain Eukaryota; kingdom Metazoa; phylum Chordata; class Mammalia; order Artiodactyla; family Bovidae; genus Oryx; species Oryx dammah. The sequence continues at coordinate 47,496,990 of NW_024070201.1, read as the reverse complement.
TATATTATATTAGGAAATAATAAATGTCTACATTTCAATAAATATCTTAAACATGGCATAACTGGAGGAAATGGTGTTAATATTTATGTGCTTATTTTCCAAAGATAAGTAGAAAGAGATTATATACTATTGCTTAAATACAGTTATATTTAAGTGTTTTGTTTAAATTTGGAAGCAGAAGCAAAATAGTGAGTTAACTACATTTGGATATGGGGGAGAATGTAAGGGAGCTAATATGACTGACTTTATCTGGGAAAATATGAAATCAATACACACTCTTTAATAAAATCATATTACTTAAAAGTGTAGCCAAAACTAAAACACCAGAAACAAAATTTTTAAAAAATTAATGAAGGATTCCTTTTGGAAGAAAAGGAGAGGGTGTACTGGGATAAAACAATATTCTGTTTTTGTCCTCAGGAAAAATTAGTACTATAGTGCTGTTTTAAAATCATGTAGATATAAACAAACAAAATTATATTTTTATAGATGTGAATATATCTTTGAAGAGCAGATCCAAGATGAATCACAATATATACATTTCCATCCATTGATGTATCAGGACCTATACTTATACAGTCAGTCATCCAGCCTACAGTCAGTCACCCATTGATGTATTCTTAGCAATGATGTCTTCTCTATTCTACTACATCTTCTCTTAGTATGCTTAGTAAAGAGTGTTCTACAAAGCTTATGTTTTCAGACAGGGACTGAGTCTATCATAAAGAGAACCCTAGTAGAGAAGTTGACTTCTTAGGGACTTAGAAGTTTAAGTTTTATATAATTTTTTAAGACTACATGAAGTGTCAGAGTCACTCATATTTTAAAAAGAGAAGAAGAAAGCCATGGTTCGTAAGAGAGTAGGACATCAATCATACCACAGACACTATCCACATACAGTCATTCAACATACTGCATCTCACAGCACTAAGATGTGAGACTCTCTTAACATAAAATTCTAAGCTGCCCCAACATACTCTACATCTCATTTAAACATATGCAAAGATATATATTATTAGCAAATGGAGAAGGAAATGGCACCCCACTCCAGTATTCTTGGCTGGAACATCCCACTGGGCAGAGGAGCCTGGTAGGCTGCAATTCATGGGGTCACAAAGAGTCAGACATGATTTAGCAACTGGGCATGCATGTAGACATGAATATTAAAATAATTATAACTGTATTCTGCATGCCAAATTAAATAGAGACAGTGGAGTACTACTGAGTCTGAACTACTGTATATAGTGGAGAGTTATATTTGGTAACACTGTACTTTCTCCAGTACAGATTTCCTTCTCGCTCAAGATGGGCTCTGACATCCTGTGTACGGCTCGCCTTATCACGCAGAGGACTCCTCACCCAACTTGGGACTGCCATGTCCCAGGGCGAGAACATCCTCCTTAGCTCACACAGGTCCACATTTCACTTTGGGACACCTCTCGCAGGTATATACCCTTCCCACTTTGCTCAGGCTCTGGCACTCATCACTTGGACTACATTTAGAATCCAACTCCCTGCTGGACTAATACCTTCCCTTCCACTCCCATCTGAACATCATTATCATTCTCTCTTGCTCTGGCATCCCATGCTGGTCTACCCCTCACAAACCACCCTCCTCACAACTGTCAGGACCAAGCGCCTTGTTTAGGCACATTAGCCATACCCACTCCCCACCCCATACACAGTGAAGATGTCTACATCTGTGCTTCAACCAACAGTTATAGGATATAATCATTCAGGATGAGAAATAAAAGGAAGGGAAGGAAAGGGAAACAAAAGAGAAAGGGGAAGGTGAAGAGCCAACTTTGTTTATATTAAACCCAGTATGTTTGATTTTATTACCCATGTTTTGTTTTTTCCCATGATGTGGAGCCTGCAGAATCTTTGTTCCCAGACCAGGAATTGAACCACACCCCCTGTAGTGGAAGTGCAGAGTCATAACCACTCAACTGCCAGAGAAGTCCCATTCTTTTTCAGTTTACATATTAAGTTGATTTTTATTTGAAAAATAACTTTATATACTTTGACAGTCTATCCATCATGTGATGGGCATGTTGCCAATATATTACATCTGAGAATTACATCTTTCAAATTAACATATTATCTGTGTTGCCTTGAGCCAAGTTACTTTTATAAGTAACTTTTATATTCAGAATTTTTATTAATATTGATAGTAAAAGTTAATCCATGCTTTCTACATGTATTCTTGCCTGGCAAACCCCATGGACATAATCTCCCGTGTAAGGGTAGATCATGTCTTTTGAGTTAAATAAAGCCTGTGTTAAACTTAAACATTCTTGCTATGAATCAACTCAAAATTGAATCCTTATATTGAAACATTTTCCTTCTAAAAATTTCACTACACTGAAAGGAAAAATCAACATAAAACAGTGTCATGACTGCTTATAATTTCTTGGATCCTGAAGTGTACCCACTGCTGAATTTTCTGTAGCTTGTATCTTTTGTCTAAGTATAAGAACAACAACAAAAACACTAGTGTCATCAATCCACTCGTTGCCTTGGTTTTATAGCTTTACTGACTTGCTAATGATTTCAATGAAGGTCCAGTATTGACTATACGGCTATTAGAACTTGATTTTAAGACCATTCTCATCTTGGCACTCATCTAACAAGTTTAGAGCAGTACTCAGAGATCTTTTCAACCACTTTCAGTGAGACACATAAGGGTCCCTGCTTCACACGGACAGCTTACGGAAGTTGGAAATTCAGCAGATGTCTTTCAAAATACTCTAGCTAGACATACTACATGCCACTTATAGTCTAAGGCATTTCTCTGGGTCAACACAATGCTGCCTGCAAATCAATTTGATTTCAAATTTCTTATTTGAAACGGAACCATTTGTATTTAGTGCCTCCCTTTAAATATTTTAGGTGTTTATCAGCATGTTCACCAACTCCACGAATGAAGACTAGATAAGAGGAGAGCGCCGGGCTTCATCTTCTTCCACATTTCATTTCTTACTAAACTTCACACCATCACTGCTTACAGGAAGGGCTTTTATTTTTTCTTTGTATCTGATAAGCATTTCCCTATCTAGTAACCACTCTGTCACTATGCTTCGTTCTAAGGGACATATATTATACTCTTCCCTGGGAAATTAATCCACATGACTTTAGTATAGAAGTAAACAAACAAACAACAGGAAATAAAATATACACCAATATTTTAAAATTCCTTAGTATTTGACCTACCTTTTTAGAAGTTCAACATATCTAGACTTTCATTATAAAGCCTCCTTGGAAGTTTGAAATTTGATGGAAGTCTTCTGTGAGGACCACCATTGTGCTAAGAAAAGCATTCTACTTGGTTCTGTACTTTACCCAAATACATATATCCTAAAGGCACAATATGAAGGGATATTTGGACTCAATTATCAAGAAGATAAGACATTGTAGATTCAGAGCTTTCTCTGTCCCTAATTAAATCTAATCTGCCTTCTCAATAGCCTTATCTCATTTCTGACAGTGATGAATGCCAGCAAAGCACTGGCCAAGCAGATTATCCTTGTATCTGACCTTAGTATACAGAAGAATTTTACTGTTCAGGGAATTTCTGGTTCTCTCTAGAGACTAGTATAAACTTCATAGCAATGGTTTCATCAGGGCCTCTCCTAGGAAAGAGAAGGTCATAGGAAATTATATTTAATTGGTGTAGGGCTCTGTCAGGATAAAGAGTTTTATTGTTTGATTAAAAATGTAATGCAAAATCCAACATGAGGCATAGTTATTTCTCAATGAACATTTAGAATAATGGGTAGAGAAGAAGTATTTATATATTGCTTATTATCCAAATCAATGCATGTGAAGATTTTTTATAGTGTTTAAGTTCTAGTGTTTTCTTCTTCTGGTCTAAGAGCTATCTGTTTGTGTTCTTTGCTGTAACATGCCATCTCCCTTGCTGATTTCATATCTCCCACCATGAGAGAAAGGAAATGTGCATGCATGTGTTCTAAGGCACTTTAGTTGTCTAAGTCTTTGCGACTGTGTGGACTGTAGCCTGCCAATCTCCTCTGTCCATGGGATTCTCCAGGCAAAAATACTGGAGTGGGTTTCCGTGCTCTCCTCCAGGGAATCTTCCTGTCTCAGGGATTGAACACGTGTCTCTTAAGTCTCCTGCATTGGCAGGCATGTTCTTTACCACTTGTACCACCTGGGAAGCCCTCAAAAGAATAATTAGCCACACAGTTAAAACTGTAAATGCCATAGTTCTTTAAGAATTTCATTGTATTGATGAACAATAAATCTTGTTACCCTTTCAGTTCCTTAAAACCATGAGTTCATGTTGGCTAAATCATTAATCAATCATGGTGTTGCTGGGGTATATTGGATTACTGAGGGCAAACCACAGGTGGACATCAGAAAGAACCAAGGGTAGAGTTATGCACAAGCCAGAAACAACCTCTGTCTGATTATACCAGGGTGATACTATATAGAGAAATATAGATAGATCTGATAGATCTATTATCACATTTTTTATCCCACTCCTTTCAAATTGGAATCTTTCTTTTTAATATTGCAATTCTGGTTGAGATGGGTGCATGATGGGGTATTGGATCTCTGCCATAGAGTGCAACTATAATCCATACACTCCAATACCATTTGCATAGTATCTTCCATATAGAAATAATAAGCTAGGCCTAGACAGTTTCTGATTTTAAATTAATGATTTTTGTTCTGTTGGAAAGCACTCCCTTTGGTTGGTCACTCTAAAATTTTAATGACAATGTTGTCTAAGAAAAGCATGGGATTGGACAAAGGCAAACCTACATTCAACTTTTAGCTCAATTTCTTACTATATGTGCAGATGAACTTTCAGGACTTCAATGCCCTCATCTAGTCACTGGAAACATAATAATATCAGGAGTGATTGTGTTTTTAAAAGTAATGATACATCAGAAATATATTTTAAACTTGCTAAGTACTATGGCAACAGTAGTGGATATTAGAGGCTAATTTCCCCCCACATACATATCTCCCTTCCTAAACTAAACAGTTAGCAGGGTTTGAAGAGTGTATATTGCTTTGAAAGTGAAAGGGTTAGTAGCTCAGTCACGTCTGCCTCTTTGTGATCCCATGGACTGTAGCCCGTCAGGCTCCTTTGTTCATGGGATTTCTCAGGCAAGAATACTAAATTGGGTAGCCACTCCCTTCTCCAGGGAATCTTCCCTAACCAAGGACTGAACCCAGGTCTTCTGCACTCCAGGCAGATTCTATACCATCTGAGCCACCAGGGAAGCCCCATATATTGCTTTACATGTTGCTGTTTTTCAGTCACCCATTCATTTCCGACTCTTTATGACTCCATGGACTGCAACACTCCAGGCCTCCCTGTCCTTCACCATCTCCCAAAGTTTGCCCAAGTACCTATTAATATATTTGACTCATCTTTAATAAGAAAAAAGTCTTAGAAATATTTGATTGCTCTACCCCTTCATGGATTTTTTGTTTCTTTAGAGACAGCAAATTCCTAAGAATTGTGTTCCTTCAACACTAAAAAATAGACCTTCCAACTCTCACAACAGCTCATGCATTTAATAGATGGAAACCTTGACAACATCCTATATTTTTATGATTTTTTGTGTCTTTCAGGGCAGTCTATGTATGGGTTACTACCGCTAATACAGCTGTTGTTAATTCCCCAGGGTTGTCTAAGAAGTATGATCTTCCCATAAGCCTATTTATTCATTCAGTGGGTCTTTCTTGGCCTTAATAAAAGGATCAAAAACTCAGAAGACCACAGATACTTTTCTGTATTCCCAAATTCTCTTGGGTTTTAGTTCTTCTGGGATAGAAAAAACTATAGAACCAGCCTCTTGGTCAACATTGGAACCTGGATCAAGGACAGACAGCCTGTCTTATGGGATGTCTGGAAGTCTGTGGCTGTAGAATAAAGGAGGTAATGAGGGCCTGGTGTCCAATACTGGACAGTAGGTGACTGCTTAATGGATTCCAAAGGGGTCCTGTAAGTCTCTAGTCTCACTCCTAGTCCAAAGGACCTGTGATTATTTTCCTGCCACATATGCTTACCTTATAGCACCTGCCCAGGGCCATGATTTAAGGAGACCCAAGACTTGGAGTGGAGGCATGCCCAATGCTTGTGAAATGATATTTGTTAATAATGAGAATCTCTGGCTAGCTGGCTGAACCATGATCTTTCAAGTTAATGAAGGGTTCATTGAGGGTGATTTATAACTTTTGAAACAGCCAGTCTTTGTGAGGAAGAAATAGTTCAGGATTTAAAATTTGGGATAAATCTAAAGTCGGGAACATCAGAAGAAAAGGGCCTGGTGTTTTTCTTGCTCTGACTGTAGTCAGTCACAGATTCTTGAGATTCTTTTTATTTTTTCACATTCTATCTCACAGGTTTCTGTGTGGTTTCTTTATTTATTTTCAGCTTGCTGGTTAAAACTCTCTTTGGAATAGTTTATTGCAGAAGGAGTTTGTCTCATTTTATCTAAAACAGAAAAGGAGTCGAGACACAAGGCTAGATGTAGTGGGTGTGGAAGCCTGTTTCACAGAACTGAAAGAACTGGCATCTCAGGAGGCTCTGATAGTAGTTTTTAGAGACTGAGGCTTTTTTTTTCCCCCTGATGGGGAATTGTGTTCTTATCTATTTGGAACAAGATAGAATTAGGATGGTAAAAACAATAAAAACAGTAAATTATGACTTAAATCACAAGCTGAGAATATGAGAAAGAAAGATATAAGTGGTTGGGAATAAGAAGAAAAAAAATTCAAAGAAGAGCATAGTGTAACTTCCTTCTTGGTAAGTAACAAACCCACGAGGTCTGTTGCGTGACATGTGTCTGACAAAGTTCCACGGTCTCTCAGATCAGCTGGCTCACAGTTGATGGCATCTCCTTCTTCCACAGTTCCTCAATACGATCCCACTGCTGCAGTAAGAAGTTGCTTTGAGTGAGGTAACCAGTGAGAACTGGGGAGAAGAGAAATAATGTAAATTATAATGGAAAATATTGAGGTTCTAAAAGATCTTTAGAAGAGAACTGAATGGCTGAAGGCTTCTTTTTGAAGCCTAGACAGTGAGCTATGAGGATCATGGTATCTACTTATCTTAGAAACTGGTTGAATTGATATCTAAGCTGGTTTTCAAAATCAGCTCATTTCTGTGTCTTTATGGATTTACTTTAATATATTAGTACACATTCACTTAAAAGATGAAAGGACTTCTGAAAGGAAAGTGGATAGAGTGAGTGTAAGAGGAAAAAAAATATGAATGAGGAATATAATTTCAGACCTGCAGTTAGCAAGAAAAGGGATTAGAAAGACCCAGGACGGAATTTTGTGTTTGATTACTGTCAGGTAAACAGGAAAGAAATTCATCCCTCCCCCAGCCCTTCCCTGACCATTCCTGCTTTTTCTCTTTTGGTCCCTTGGAATCCCCTTTATCTTTGGGAACCACCTGTGCATTAATTCATTTCCTTCAATTGCCAGCCAACTATGCTGTCTTATGATTAGCTCTCCTCTTTCTGTTTAATTTTTCTTGATTCTGAAAAATTGAACTTTCCTGAAGAATCAGTTGACTCATCCTGCTATAAAATATTTCTCTCCTCTCACCTCGATAGCCTTCCCTCTGTTGGAAAATGGCTTATTCATTTGTTTTCTGTTCTATACACCTTTTGTTTTCAATAGTATCTCTCTCTGTCTCTCTCTCTTTCTCTCTCCCTCTCTATTTTGAGTTTTGGCACTAACTCTAATAAGCATGTTGTTGTTGTTGCTTTATCATTCAGTAATGTCCAACTCGTTTGTGAGCCCATGAATTATAGCCAGCCAAGCGCCTCTTACTATGGGATTTCCCAGTCTAGAATACTGGAGTGGGTTGCCATTTCCTTCTCCAGGGGATCTTCCTGACCCAGGAATTGAATCCACATCTCCATCATTAGCAGGTGGATTCTTTACTGCTGAGCCATCAGAGAAGTCCCCTAATAAGCATTGCCTTTCAATTTATTATAAATATCTGGATCAAATGTGAGTCTTTTGAAAATTTTCCATATACCCTGTATTCTTCTGACTCCATTTTGCCTCAAGGAAAGAAGAAGAACACTCATATGGTAGCTTGAATGATTTTTTTTCTATAATGGAAACTTAATTGCAAAAGATGTTCACTTTCTTGCTTCAAATTCTTTACTGTGAGACTCTACTGACTTTAAGCATCATGTTTATTTCTTCTGTTCAAAAGAAAACTTCCTAGTATCTTTTGATACTTCTAGTTACTGTTTTCCTTTCCTCAGCCCCAATCTTCTCAAGTTGCCTACCACTGCTGTTTTCAGCTGTTACACATCTAACGTCTTGCATTCTGTGATCAGACTTTATCCTCACTAATTGTTTGAAATTGTACTAGATGCTAGTGAAAGCCCAATGGTTTCCCTAGTGAAGGTCTAGTGTTTTATCTGACATTCTACTCTCAACACAACAGTCTGGAGGTGGCACTGAACAATAAGAGCAATAACAATAATAATAACAGCAATAATGATAACACTGTAAATAATAAGAATAGCATTAGAGAAAAGACTCAGAACCATGCAAATGTAGTAGGAAGACAGGGGTATAATGGGATCAAGGAAATCAAGGGATAAGAAAGGTTAGGGAAGGGATTGCTCACAAGTGAGAAATAAAGTTTAGATTTCTGTATCTAGAAGGGAACCATCTATGAGTTAACTTGATTCTAATCCAGAACGTATAGAGAGTTCAGAGTGGTGAAATGCTTCTAGCAAGATCTGAGTCTGTTTATGGCATAACTGAGGCAAGCTCAGCTAGATCCTCATACTTAGACTAGTTCTCTTTCCAGGGTACTAGGCAAGTTTGAGTCAGTCAGTCACATTAAGTTCCTCAGTCATTCCATAGACATGTTAAATATTAATAGTTTCAGAACAATTAACTTTCTCTGAATTCTGCATCCCTTAGCTTATTCCCTTTATTGGTTAGAGGTATCATTATTCTTCCCAGAACAATATGTCTCAAAATATTTTATTGCCTTTCACTTATCCCTCATATAACCTATCACCTGACAGTCTTTTTTTTTTTTTTTTTTCATTTTTTCTTGAAGTATTTCTTCTCTATACCCTGTTTTCACTGTTAAGGCTACATTCCTGGCTGCTTTGATCTCCTAGAGCAACTCTAGAGAGCTATCTTCCTTCATTTCAATAAATTTCACCAACTTTTAAAGTATATTTACTTAACAAAAGTGTGTTATACTGGAAGCTGAAGATATACACATAGCCACATGGAAATTGAAATGTATTAGTGAACAATATTACAAAGTTTGTAATTAAGAATTGTTTAGCTATGCTACTGGGAGATAGGAGGTTTAAAAAAAAGAACTTCCCACCAGCAAAAGCTTCTCTGAAAAATAAATCTTATTTTTTTTATCATATTATATTCTTCTTAAAACTTTGCTAAAATATTAGAGACTTAGTAAATACTGTTGACTAATAAATTACTCCTTCATGTGACAAACTAAACTCAAAGCCATGAAGCCATTAGCTTGACTTTTAAAATTCTGTATCTTCAAGACACAATCTACTTGCTCAGTCATATTTCTTATATCTCTAAGCTCTCAATAAGCTAGATGATCTTATTTTTACAGTGATTTAAATACCTTACTTTAGCTTTTTGTTTGTCTTTTCTGTTCTTTCCTGAAGTTTTTTGTTTCTGAGAAATGACTAATGACCACACTTCCATGAATCTTTTCATTATCTCTCTAGTGAAGGTCAGGCTTCTTTGTGTCATACACGTTTGGATTTTTTTTTAATTTATTTTTTATTTTTAATTTTTACTTTATTTTACTTTACAATACTGTATTGGTTTTGCCATACATTGACATGAATCTGCCACGGGTGTACATGAGCTCCCAATCCTGAATCCCCCTCCCATCTCCCACCCCATATCATCTCTCTGGATCATCCCCGTGCACCAGCCCCAAGCATCCTGCATCCTGTATTGAACATAGATGGGCGATTTGTTTCTTACATGATAGTATACATGTTTCAATGCCATTCTCCCAAATCATCCCACCCTCTCCCTCTCCACCTCCCTTCAAACATGTGTATGTGATTGAATATCTCAAATTATATTATCCTGATTTTCTTTGAAGGGAGGTGTTTTTTTGTCCACATTTCATGACCTTCACAAGGGTAGGAATCCTTGAAATAGAAAATATTTATGACCTATATTTGATTCCTTCCTCAGTGAGGTATTAAATACAGAGTGCACTTAAAGAAATATTCATTAACTTATTTAATGCTTGTGTGTTTAATTCTTGAGTGCTTGAAACTTATTTTCTATTTTGTTATATACAAGCTTTTTTTTTTCTTTTCTCTGGAAATAGTATTCAAATTTGAGCTAAAAAAAGAAGAAAAGAAGGAAAGGACAGATATTTGAATATAAGCTGGGAGAAATAAATGGGAAAAGAGAAAAAAAAAGCAGGGTAGGCAAGTGAGATAGGAGGGAGGAAGATAATGTATGTGAGTGATGAGAGGACATATGTTCTGTGTTAGAATGATGATTTATCAGTCCTTGCTTTGCACAGGATTAGTTCACCTGAAATGCATGCATCCTGGGACCATACAAGAGAGAACATGGTTTCAATATGCACACTCTTAAGGTAGAAAAACACTGTTCAAAGTAAGGACTGTCTACAGTTATATTACTCTTTCTAAGTTCTTCTCATTTGATAATGAAAGTCTTCATATTAAATCATAAGAATAATGATTGTTACTGAGCTCCCTAAAAGGCCAAACCAGTATTCTGAACACTTTTTTCTTTAGCTCTAGAAAAAAGAAAAAAAAAAGTGTCTATTAATCACCAGGAGTGACTAGTCAGACAAGAAGGAAAACTGATGATACTCAAGAGCTTATAAAGAAGTTTTCTTGTATGATGCTAAGTCAATAAATATAATGTATTGGTCACAGTGCTTAAATGAAATTATAAGCCCATTCAATGTTTATTATTATTGCTATTTTCATTATAAATACCAATAGCATTATCTCTATTAAGTCATGGTAACTTTCATGTCAGTGAAGTCTATTTGGCTTATCACCCTTGAATCATTACTTATTACCATCCTTTTTTAAGGCAGTTAAATTACTGCAATGCCAAGAGTCACACTTAATCTGATAAAATAGCCCTGATACTTCATTCTCATTCTCTTTCTCTCTCCCTCACCCTATTTCAGGGTTCAGCATCAGAGGACAGAGTAAAAGATGACAACCTCTTCAAACTACACTAACCCTAGAGACACTTGGTACACCATGATTGGGATCCCAGGACTGGAAGATGCACACACGTGGATCTCCATCCCCATTTGTTCCATGTACATAGTGGCTGTTGTAGGAAATAGCCTCTTACTATTTCTGATCTTCACTGAGCACAGTCTTCATGAACCCATGTACCTTTTCCTCTCCATGTTAGCCTTGGCAGATATCTTTCTTTCCACTGTCACCACACCCAAGATGTTAGCAATCTTCTGGTTCCAAGAAGGGGGTATATCTTTTGGTAGCTGTGTGTCCCAGATGTTTTTCCTCCACTTCATCTTTGTGGCAGAGTCTGGCATGTTGCTGGCCATGGCATTTGATCGCTATGTAGCCATCTGTTATCCACTAAGATATACTACCATCCTAACACCCTCAGTCATTGGAAAAATAGGCATTGCTTCTATAATTAGGAGTTTCCTCATCTGTTTCCCCTTGGTTTTTTCTGGTTTATCGGTTTACTTACTGTGGAAGGAACATTATTCGTCACTCATACTGTGAACATATGGGCATTGCCAGGCTTGCCTGTGATAGCATCCATGTCAGTATCTACTATGGGGTGATTGTGGCTCTATTCTCCACATGCCTGGATGCAGTGCTTATCATCATCTCTTATGCCCTAATACTGTGTACTGTGTTTAGAATTCCTTCCCAAGATGCCCGGCTCAAGGCTCTGGGTACTTGTGGCTCCCATGTCTGTGTTATATTACTGTTCTATACCCCAGCCTTTTTTTCATTCTTTGCTCACCGATTTGGGGGCCACAGTATACCACTCCATATACATATCCTTCTTGCCAATCTTTATGTGGTGGTACCACCCACTCTCAACCCCATCATTTATGGAGTTAAGACCAAGCAAATTCAGGAGAAATTTATCCAGATCTTTTCTTTGAGCAAGAAATTTTGCTGATGTAGATTAAACAGCGTAGTTCTTTAATTCTTTATGTAACTCCACTAACTGAAGAGTCAGTTCAGTTCAGTTTAGTTTAGTCACTCAGTCGTGTCCGACTCTTTGCGACCCCACAAATTGCAGTACGCCTGGATATCTTATATCATGCCAGGATTAAGAGAGAACAATAGCATTAAGATTTGAATAAATCAGATCATGTTAAAATCTTGTTTCACTGTTTTTGTTCAGGACAGTGTCAGACCATGGACATTTTAGAGTCTGTGTAATAATGAGTTTTGTTACAAGTTTAAAGCAAAGAAATTCAATAGCTAATTTCAATTTTATGTTAATATAGACAAGCAGGAGAACTGAAGACACAGCTCACCCACACACACTAAAAAAAATGAAAAAAAAAATCTCAAATCAATTTATCAGGGTTTTAGTTTATTTTCCTATAATATGACCTCTGTAAATCAGAGAAAATAGTACTCATATATTTAGCATCCTGATGTATTAGCTGAGCATTTGGGCTCTAAGTTCATGTCTTGAATTTCAGATGTATGGCCTTGGCAGAGTGCATTTACTCTTTCTGGAATTCTGTACACTTATCTTTATAATAGTCACAAAATATTATGTAACTTTTAAGGTTGTTAAAATTATTAAGTAAAATGATTTATATAAAGCTTCTACAATACTGCATAGCATGTAATGAAAATGAAGGAAGGTTCTCTGTTGTTACTATCACCAGTAATACTACTGTAATCAGTCTGCATCCTACATACACTGGACCTGCAGAACAGAGAAAGGAATCTCCTTTATATTTCCTCCTTGTGTGTAATACACATTGCTTCAGTCCTGTCCAGCTCTGCGACCCCATAGATTGTAACCAACAAGACCTCTCTAGCCATGGGATTCTCTAGGAAAGAATACTGGAGTGGATTGTCATGCCCTCCCCAAAGGGATCTTCCTGACCAGGGATTGAGCCCACCTCTGATATCTCCTGCACTGATCGGAGGGTTCTTTACCACTAGTGCCACTTGAGAAGCCTATATTTCCTCTTTCCTAAGTATAATTTCAGGCATTATGGGACATAATGATTTTAGGTGATCTTGGGGCATCAAGCTATTTTAATTTTTCACTCTGGAGATAGGACAAAAATTTGCCAGAGGTAGAAATTTACAGATTATTAGCATATGTGCATGCTAAGTTGCTTCAGTTGTGTCTGACTCTTTGCTACCCTATAGACTGTAGCTCACCAGGCTCCTCTGTCCATGGGTATTCTCCAGGCAAGAAAACTGGAGTGGGTTGCCATGCCATCCTCCAGGGGATCTACCCTACCCACGGATCCAGCCCGCGTCTCTATGTCTCCTGCATTTGCAGGTGGGTTCCTTACCACTAGCACCATACATTAGTAAAAGCACTGGAATGAATCAAAAATCTGCATCTGCTCCTCAAATGAATGTCAAAGCTCCTCTTGATCATTTTATAATCATACTATAGACTGCATTTATTTTACCAAAGTGGTAATAATTATTACTCTTACTAGCAACAGTAAAAGGTATTCATGAGGGAAGAAAAGAAACAGTGAGATGTCTGAGAACATAAATGATTTATAAAATAATAAATAATAAAGAATATTTAACATGTTCACTTGTACAAGTACTAATGAAAACTCATGAACATGTTAATGTCTTCACAGCATTGATGACAAAAATGAAAACTAGAAATATAAATGCACAGGCTGAATGTATTGCAATACATTTTTAAAATTTGGTACAGTTATTACTGAATATGTTACTACAAAATGTTAATATGGAAATAAGGTTAAAATATTTAAAAGAGAAATTACAGGTTGCAGAACAATACATATCAGATGATCTTAAGTAAGGGAATGTACACCCATATATTAATGTATGGAATCTTACACACAAGTGTATTTGCATAGAAATTCTTATAGAATATATAGAATTCTCCTGATAGTGTGTATATTTTTAAAAGAACATTTAAATTAAACTAATTATAAATAATTAAATTATATCTAGTGATTCCTGTTCAAGATGAGATATTTAGCATTAGCATGACTTTATATTATTCTACCTCCCCTGCAGATGTCCCTATTATTTTCTTAATTGCTTAAGTATCCAGGATTTATATTTAATTACTTTAATTGTCTCTTGAAATTATTCTTTTTTTTTTTTTTTTTTACTCTGATGGAGGATATTTTGAGGATTTTTGTAGTAGGATTTTTAGGTAAGTATAAATAGAATTTCTATTTTATTTTAAAACTTAGCAGTGAGGAAAAGAAATCTAAGTTTATCATGATTTCCAGATTTTTATATGATTACTGATTAATTGTATTGTTTCTGATTCTTTCTGTATTTACTATTTTGTTTAAATTTTGTGCTGTTTCACCTAGATATTGAAAGAAAACAGGAGCATACAGAAGTGATTTTGGCAAATTTTTGTTTCCCATACATGTGTAAACATCAAATTTTTAAAATATTTTAAACTTATTAAGTATATTATACTCAGTAAAACTTTGTATTCTTCTTTCTCTTCTGTAGAAGAAAACTCTGTAAGCTCTATCTTTAAAGTCCATTTTTAAACTTTTAAAATCATAATGTGAGTGTATTCATGTACAATCAACTATAGTGATTGTGAACTCTTATATTTTCATAAATGTTAGTTGGCCTAAATATTGCTTTAGGACTTGAAATTTGATTCATTGTTCTGTTGATACCTGTTTACAAAGGATAACTTTATTATTTTATTGCTGGATATCACACATATCTCCTTGAAATTTACAAGAATGAGAGTATGAAGTGACTTTTTAAAAGATTAATATAACTTACAAACAGTCAAAATTATCAGGAAATAGAAAATATACAATTACAAAATAAAAATTAACTTCATTATATTTAATAACTAAGACAAATGAGAAAATCCCTTGCTATGTACAAACTGCTGAAGCTCATTTTGAAAGAAATAGATAACCTAAGTACTCTCATATCTACTTGAGAAATTGTAGTTTGAAACCTTCCAAGAAGGAATTTTCCAGACCCAGATGAATTTGCTAGATGAATACAACCAAACATTTAGAAGGAAAATAATATGGATTCCATAAAAATTTTTATCAGAAAATGGTAAAGGATAAAGCCCATCTCAAATTATTTAATAAGAGCAGCTCTATGCTGCTATATAATTGAGAGTATGTAAGATAAAGAAACCACTACAATATTTTTATAAAGAAAATCCCCTCTCTTTCCACATATATTTGTTCTTCCCTCAGCTGTCTATATTTAAAGCCACATTAATCCTGGGATCTTTTTCTTCTGTGGATCAGCATCATGGAGCATTCTCATATTTACAATTCTTGGACATACCTTCCTGTGGAGTTAAGTACCTCACAAGGTCTTTTCACCTCCTCATACATTAGTTCACAAACTTAAGTTCTAGCCATGTCAGTCTTACACAGTGATAGCAAGTACCTTTTCACGGGGGCTTATTGGAAAAGACTCTGATGCTGGGCAAGATCGAAGGCAAGAAGAGAAGGGGACGACAGAGGATGAGATGGTTGGATGGCATCATGAACTCAATGGACATGAGTTTGAGCAAGCTCTGGGAATTGGTGATGGACAGGGAGGTCTGGTGTGCTGCAGTCCATGGTGTCTCAGAAAGTCAGACATGACTGAGTGACTGAAATGAACTGAACTTCCAAGTGGTGATAGTGGTAAAGAATCCCCCAGTCAAAAGTCTGTTCTATACATCTGTGTCTCTTTTGCTGTCTCGCATACAGGGTTATTGTTACCATCTTTCTAAATTCCCTATATGTGTTAGTATGCTGTATTGGTGTTTTTCTTTCTGGTTTACTTCACTCTGTATAATCGGCTCCAGTTTCATCCACCTCATTAGAACTGATTCAAATGTATTCTTTTTAATGACTGAGTAATACTCCGTTGTGTATATGTACCACAGCTTTCTTATCCATTGATCGGCTGATGAACATCTAGGTTGCTTCCATGTCCTGGCTATTATAAACAATGATTGGGAACTCATGTACACCTGTGGCGGATTCATGTTGATGTATGGCAAAACCAATACATTATTGTAAAGTAAAATAAAGTAAAAAAAAAAAAAATCCCCAGTCAATGCAGGACATGCAAAAGAAGTGTACTGGATCTCTGGGTCAGGAGGATCCCTTGGAGGAGGTCATGGCAACCCACTCCAGTATTCTTGCCTGGAGAATACCCATGGATAGAGGACCCTGGTGAGCTAGAGTCCATAAGGTCACAAAGAGTTGGACACAACTGAAGCAACTTAGCAGGCACAAACTCCAAGATCTCATAAATATCAGTATTTTTGAAGATTAAAAGAAATAGATAAAGCATGGGTCACTGTCTAATACTGGGTATTTGGCACAGTGTGACTCTGGTTGTTTTCTTTAAATTGATAAGAGCCCACAGGAACTCTTTAGCAATCTCCAGGTTATAGAGAAGCTAAAAAAAAAATCTGAAAATATGCTGGTCCTGGTAAGATAATAAAAGTAAAAACAGAAGTAAATGTATTTTAATTATAATGTAGGACCAGGTTAAAGAAACAGACTACTAGTTACAAAGGCAATAATTCTAAAGAGCTATTCTAACATCCAACCACATATTTTTAAAAACAATGGGGTTGGGATTGTTTGCAAAATTGTCTTGAAGCCATAGACACAGAGAGGGCTGTGAGAACTAATGAGGCAATGAGAGAATCAATGAGGCCTCAGAGTGGATCCAGCAAGTGCAAGGATTTACCATTCCAAGAGGAAAGCACCAGCCCTATAAAATTCAGCAAGAGTTTAGAAAAAAATAAGAGTTCTTCACAGAGACAAGGCCAGTTAATGTGCTCTGGAACTATGTGTCTTCTTGCAGGAGCTAATGACTAAGAATCATCTCTTTTCCTTGCTAAGGAGTCTTAATACAACATTTTAAAAAATCCTAGATATCTGAATATCATGTTACTTAAAATGAACTTTAGAATGTGCATCTGGGTAATTTACTAGCAGTCAAGCTTTGAGACTCAGTACTTTCACTGCTGAGTCAGGGAATTAAGTTAATTAATTAATTAACTCCTGGTCAGGGAATTAAGATCCTGCCACAAGCAGCACAGAGTGAAAAAATAAATTAATTAGTACATTTGATAAAAGAATGTGTGTCTGACATATCAGGCAGAAACTGAAGAAATGTATATCACAAAAGAAACTGTTAATAAAGGAGTCAGGAAAGTGATTAGCAATTATAACTTAAAATAGTGCAGAGAATATATAGAATCATAGTAAAACTTAAGAATGAAAAAGAATAAAGCTTTAAATACTTTTATTAAGAGTGAAGTTAAAAAATAAAAGTGCAGTCGTTTTCATGTAATTAATTGGAATTGCTAGTTTGAAGCATTAGAACACAGTGTAGGCTTGTAACTAAAGAGGACAGTCTCTGGAGTCAGATTTCTAATAATCAAATCTTGGTTCCATTGCTTCTAGGTATAAAATCTTAGGGAACTTATTTTGTAAGTGCGGATATTTTGTTAAATTGAGGAAATATTAAGGCACTTATAACAATATCTGGAACACAATAAGTGTCCAGTAAATGTCAATAGGGACTAAACAGAGTTTTGCCAAGAGAACGCACTGGTCATAACAAATACACTCTTCCAACAATGCAAGAGACAGTTCTACACATGGACTTCACCAGATGGTCAATACCAAAATCAGATTGATTGTATTATTTACAGCCAATAGGAGAGGTTCTCTACAGTGAGCAAAAATAAGACCAGGAGCTGACTGTGGCTCAGCTCATGAACTCCTTATTGCCAAATTCAGACTCAAAATAAAGAAAGTAGGGAATTAGACCATTCAGCTATGACCTAAATCAAATCTTTTACGATTATATAGTGGAAGTGACAAATAGATTCAAGGGATTAGATCTGATAGACAGAGTGCCTGAACAATTATGGACAGAGGTTTGTAACATTGTACAGGAGGTGGTGATCAAAACCATCCCCAAGAAAGAGAATGCAAAAAGGAAAAATGGTTCTCTGAGGAGACCCTACAAATAGCTGAGAAAAGAAGAGAAGCTAAAGGCAAAGGAGAAAAGGAAAGATATATCTGAATGCAGAGTTTCAAAGAATAGCAAGGAGAGATAAGAAAGCCTTCCTAAGTGATCAATGCAAAGAAATAGAGGAAAATAATAGAATGGGAAAGACTAGAGATCCCTTCAAGAAAATCAGAGACACCAAGGGAACATTTCATGCAAAGATGGGCATAATAAGGAACAGAAATGATATGGACCTAACAGAAGCAGAAGATATTAAGAAGAGGTGGCAAGGATACACAGAAGAACTATACAAAAAAGATCTTCATGATCTAAATAACCACGATGGTGTGATCACTCACCTAGGGTCAGACATCCTGGAGTCTGAACACAAGTAGGCCTTAGGAAGTATCACCTGAACCAAAACTATTGGAGGTGATGGAATTCCAGTTGAGCTATTTCAAATCCTAAAAGATGATGCTGTTAAGTGCTGCGTTCAGTATGCCAGAAAATTTGGAAAACTCAGCAGTGGCCACAAGACAGGTCAGTTTTCATTCCAGTCTCAAAGAAAAGTGATGCCAAAGAATGTTCAAACTACCACACAATTGTGGTAGACTCTCAAGCTAGCAACATAAAGCTCAAAATTCACCAAACTAGGCTTCAACAGTATGTGAAATGAGAACTTCCAGATGTTCAAGCTGGATTTAGAAAAGGCAGAGGAACCAGAGATCAAGTTGCCAAAATCTGTTGGATCATAGAAAAAGCAAGAGAATTCCAGAAAAACATCTACTTCTGCTTCATTGACTGCACTGAAGCGTTTGACTATGTGGATCACAACAAACTGGAAAATTCTGAAAGAGATGGGAATACCAGACCACCTTACCTGCATCCTGAGAAATCTGTGTGCACATTCAGTTCAGTTCAGTCACTCAGTTGTGTCCGACTCTTTGCGACCCCATGAATCGCAGCACGCCAGGCCTCCCTGTCCATCACCTACTCCCGGAGTTCACTCAGACTCACGGCCATCGGGTCAGTGATGCCATCCAGCCATCTCATCCTCTGTCAGCCCCTTCTCCTCCTGTCCCCAATCCTTCCCAGCATCAGAGTCTTTTCCAATGAGTCAACTCTTCGCATGAGGTGGCCAAAGTAGTGGAGTTTCAGCTTTAGCATCATTCCTTCCAAAGAAATCCCAGGGCTGATCTCCTTCAGAATGGACTGGTTGGATCTCCTTGCAGTCCAAGGGACTCTCAAGAGTCTTCTCCAACACCACGGTTCAAAAGCATCAATTCTTTGGCACTCAGCTCTCTTCACAGTCCAACTCTCACATCCATACATGACCACAGGAAAAAACATAGCCTTGACTAGACGGACCTTTGTTGGCAAAATAATGTCTCTGCTTTTGAATATGCTATCTAGGTTGGTCATAGCTTTCTTCCAAGGAGTAAGCGTCTTTTCATTTCATGGCTGCAATCACCATCTGCAGTGATTTTGGAGCCCAAAAAAATAAAGTCTGATACTGTTTCCACTGTTTTTCCATCTATTTCCCATGAAGTGATGGGACCGGATGCCATGATCTTCCTTTTCTGAATGTTGAGCTTTAAGCCAACTTTTTTGCTCTCCTCTTTCACTTTCATCAAGAAACTTTTTAGTTCCTCTTCACTTTCTGCCATAAGGGTGGTGTCATCTGCATATCTGAGGTTATTGAGATTTCTCCCAGCAATCTTGATTTCAGCTTGTGTTTCTTCCAGTCCAGCGTTTCTCATGATGTACTTTGCATAGAAGTTAAATAAGCAGGGTGGTAATATACAGCCTTAACGTACTCCTTTTCCTATATGGAACCAGTCTGTTGTTCCATGTCCAGTTCTAACTGTTGCTTCCTGACCTGCATACAGATTCCTCAAGAGGATGGTCTGGTATTCCCATCTCTTTCAGAATTTTCCACAGTTTATTGTGATCCACAGTCAAAGGCTTTGGCATAGTCAATAAAGCAGAAATAGATGTTTTTCTGGAACTCTCTTGCTTTTTCCATGATCCAGTGAATGTTAGCAATTTGATCTCTGGTTCCTCTGCCTTTTCTAAAACCAGCTTGAATATCAGGAAGTTCACGGTTCATGTATTGCTGAAGCCTGGCTTGGAGCATTAAGAAACAAAATTAGAAGTGGACATGGAAAAACAGACTAGTTCTCAATTGGGGAAAGGAGTACGTCAAGGCTGTATATTGTCACCCTGGTTATTTAACTTATTTGCAGAATATATCATGTGAAATGCCATGCTGGATGAAACACAAGCTGGAATCAAGATTGCAGAGAGAAATATCAGTAACCTCAGATATGCAGATGATATCACCTTTATGGCAGAAAGCAAAGAGCCTCTTGATGAAAGTGAAAGAGGAGAGTGAAAAAGCTGGCTTAAAACTCAACATTCAAAAAACTAAGATCATGGCATTTGGTCCCATCTATACATGGCAAACAGATAGGGAAACAATGGAACCAGAGAGAGACATTATTTTCTTGGGCTCCAAAATCACTGCAGATGGTGACTGCAGCCACGAAATTAAAAGATGCTTGTTCTTTGGAAAAAAAGCTATGACAAACTTAGACAGCATATTAAAAAGCAGAGACATCACTTCACAGACAGGTGCATATAGGCAAAGCTATGGTTTTTCCAGTAGTCATGTATGGATGTGAGAGTTGGACTATAAAGAAAGCTGAGGGCCAAAGAATTGATGTTTTTGAACTGTGGTGTTGGAGGAGACTCTTGAGAGTCCATTGGACTTCAGGGAGATCCAAGCAGTCCATCCTAAAGGTAATCAGTCCTGAATATTCGTTGAAGGACTGATGCTGAAGCTGATGCTCAAGTACTTTGGCCACCTGATGCAAAGAACTAACTTATTAGAAAAGATCCTGATGCTGGGAAAGATTAAAAGCCAGAGGGAAGGGGACACCAGAGGATGAGATGGTTGGATGGCATCACCGACTTGATGGACATGAGTTTGAGCAAGTTCTGAGAGTTAGTGATGGACAGGGAAGCCCGCATGCTGTAGTCCATGGGGTCACAAAGAGTCAGACCCAACTGAGTGACTGAACTGAACTGAAATGTCAATAATCATTTACAAATATAATAGTAAAATTTAGTTTGCACTTTTGCAGTGTCATGCTGGTGTTGGGACTTGATTCAAATAAAGTACTATGGAAAAAAATGTTTAACTTATGCCAAAAATGTATTAGCATTATAACAAGTAGAATTTGCTAAAATTCAGATGTATTATCATAAGAAAATAATTAGTTGAAACCATTCAGAATATGTATATATATGTGTGTATGTATATATTTGTATATATGTGTGTGTATATATATATATATATAATATTTTGCCTTTTGGATATTATTGATTTTTCTTTTCTTTCACTAGCATCTTACTATTATCAACTACTTCTGTTAGAGGGTACCAGCTAGAACAAAGACAGAAAGCAAAGAGTTTGGGATGTAGAGGAAGTTTCTTTTAGATATTAAAACAAAAGAAGAGTAATGGAATTCAGCACGAGCTGGAGAAGAGAAACACGGATAAGCAAAGAGAATTGAAAAGATATAATCTTCAAGATCTCAGGTTCAGCTGCATTCTTTGGCACTCATTTAGAGTATCAGGGCATGAGAAGCTAGAAACCCAATGTGTTTTGAGGGAGAAGTTAAAAGCAGAAGGATATTAATAACCTACTACTTGTTTATCTCCTGAGGGAGATTTCCATGCAAACTATCTCATGCCATCATCAGAGAGCAGCATTAGGGTAAAAATTAGCACATGGTATATTCAGTAAGGGAACCAGTTTCTTGCTCTTCCACAATGCAGCAGATGGATCTAGGTGTGCAGGGGGTGCTCCGCAGAAAGAGAGAGGCGTGTAACTTCCCTCAGCAAAGCCGAGGGGTCCCAAGGAGAGGTGAGCCTGCTGTCTGCCAACCCAGCCCCTCAGCGAGCTAGAGATAATCAGACATGACAGGGGTTCCATCTAAGCAGTTCTGCTTTATTGTCGTAAGCTCCTGACTTATAAAGGCAAGCAGGGGGAGGTTTGCGAGGGACTTTCCATAGTTGCACCAATCACATTAAAGGTCAAATCGTCACGTGCCATCATTATAACAGGAGTCTATGGTGATCACGCGCTGTCTATGTGCACGGAAATCAAGAGAGCCAATCAAAAGTTTTGACAGACGACTTAGGCTGCGCCCTCATCTCTTCTGCCAGGCGCCATCTTAGCTCTAAACCGCAAAGCTAGCCCTTCTCTTTAAGGTTTCCCATTCAGGGCCCCACATAGGTGTTCTTTACAGCATTGTGGGGGACACAAAAATCATGGTGAATGCTGACTAGCAGAGTTGTCAAGGGAACTGTTATGCCTAGGAAAAAATGATTCTGTAACCAAAGGCTAAAAAGAAAAAGAAAAAAACAACGTAGAGTCAGGGAAATAAGAGAAAACGTGTCAGTTTTCAGAGTTTGTAGACTAAGAGCCATTTACAGTTGGATTACTAACTAGATTGAAAAGAAAATCAGTCAAAATGCAACAGAGGGAGAGAAAAATCAGCATTCCATACAGACATACAGAGTGAGGAGGTAAGATAAGATTCATTCAGCAAGGGTCTGCCAAGTGTTACAGACTTAGAAAAGAGGGCTATCCAGTTCTTGAATGCAGGCCCATGTCAGCTTCCCCTTTAATGTAGTGATGAGGAGTTTGTAGAGAAGTGACAGTTAGTGGCAGAGACCTGTGAAAGAAAGAAATTTCCTGGCAGAGAATATCAGTTTCCAATTGACAGAAAATATGACACCACAGCAAATATATTTTTTAAACTCAAAAACTTTAATTCACATTTTAAGTGGAAGAACCATTGGCTCTCTGAGAGCAGATAAGACTAAAATTAAACTAAACTCATCACATGTTATTATTTGAGTATAAAGTATAAAACCTGTTACATTAGAATTTTATATATCATAATACTGGCTGATGAAAGAATGGTCTACTAAATGATTGTTTCAAGTGCTAATGCATTTGAAAACTTATATTTACAGCAACACACAATTTAAAATTTTTAATTCACACCATGAACACCACCAACAATAAAAACAAATAGAATGATGGGGAGATAACTGCAATGTAAAATGGTACAGTAATGGCAGTGGTAAAAGTGCTGTGAAACTAAAGTGCCCCACAATTATTTTCTACTTTTTTAAAATCACTTTACTTCAATTTCCTCATCTGCAAAATTGACTGATTATGATTTACCCATGGACTGGCTCTAAAGATTAACAGTTCAATACAGGATACAGGATGCTTAGGGCTGGTGCACGGGGATGATCCAGACAGATGATATGGGGTGGGGGGTGGGGGGGATCAGGATTGCGAACTCATGTACACCCATGGCGGATTCATGTCAATGTATGGTAAAACCAATACAGTATTGTAAAGAAAAATAAAGTAAAAATAAAAATTTTTTTAAAAAGGAAAAAAAAAAAAAGATCAACAGTGAGAATCATTACTGTGTCCTTCCACAGTGCCTGGCATATAATAGGAATCTGATAAATATAAGCTAATTATTAGTTTATTACCATTATACTTGTTATTGTGATGATTAAAAATAAACTCTAACAATATTAGGGAGTTGCTTTTAAAATTGCATGGTGTAGCTGTTTATAACTGCTTCATTCAAAATCAAAACTATAAAATGCTAACCCAATCAATTAATGAATAGTTTTCCCTATGTAGTAAAATGGAATAAAACTCAAATATAAAAATGAGCTGTGGATGCAGGCAACAACTACAAGGTGAATCTCAAACATATTATTGCAAGTGAAAGGATCTGGACAAAAAGATTACATTACTTATGATTCAATTTACGGGACCTTCTCTAAAAGCTGCTTCCCAGGTGGCTCAGTGGTAAAGAATCTGTCTGCCAATTCAGGAGACATAGAAGATGAGGGTTCAATCCCTGGTCAGGAAGATCTCCTGGAGTAGGAAATGAACCCACTCCAGTACTCTTGCCAGGATCATCCCATGGACAGAGGATCCTGGTATGCTACAGTCTATGGGGTTACAAAAGAGCTAGACACAACTGAGCACACAAATAGGGGCTCTCTTAAAGGCAAAACCTATGATAGAAATTAGTTTAGAGGTAGTGGAGAATTTGGGGCTGTGGGAGAAGTGTGACTGCAAAGAGATAAAAGGCACTTGTGGGGTGATCGAAATATTCCATATCTTGATTGATTGTGGTGGTGATTTCATGACTGTAAATATTTTTGAGAATTTATCAGACAGTGCTTGTACATCTAAACAGAGTGAACTACTATTTGAAAGTATGCATTAACAAAACATGCCCTAAATGTATCAAGTAGATTATATAAATATCCTTGCAACAATAATGTTTTAAGGAAATTTACACATACCAAGAGTCCAAATGTGTTCATTATTTTACTATCCATGATTTATTTGTGTTTTGCTCACTTTTATTTTTTATAAAAGTTTTATGATGGTTGTGGAACCATTTAACAAACTTAATGTTAAAAGGTACAGAGGGGAGATAGGAAAGAAAGATTTTTCATGTGATTTGAAAATAAAACAGAGAACATATTCAAGTCACATCACCTGCTACCACCTAGAAATTTGATATATCATTTAATCTTCGTGTGTTTTAAACTACAAATCATATATGTATTAGAAAATAGCATCTACCACAGAGTCTTGATGGGGAAATAAATTAGAAACATTTGTCTTTAAACACAGTAACATTCTCTCCCCATCGGATTTAAATGATTTATGGGTTCATAATGGCAACCCGCTCCAGTATTCTTGCCTGGAGAATCCCATGGACTGAGGAGCCTGGTGGGCTGCAGTCCACGGGGTCACAAAGAATCGGACACGACTGAGTGACTTTACTTACTTAGGAAACATTTTCAAATGGTTTTCAAGTGGAGTAGCTATTTGTTATTGTTCCTTGGATTAAGAAAATAAAACTAATCACAAACGTCTATTTTTTTTTTTTTTCTACTCTGGCAATTACTGATTGTCTCTATCTCCAGTTCAGTAGGGTGGGAGTGGAGAAGATTGGCTGATGGGCAAAGAGCATCAAGATTAATTTTTTGTTGTTTGCTTGTTTCATTGCTTTTTAAATTTATTCAAAAAGGTCAAATTCTCTATTATGCTTATTTAGTTACATTGCCATGGGACTAAATTGGGAAAATGGGTAGACAATAAACAAGAATGTAGTTTAGAGTAGGGAGAATTGGAGTAAAATAATTTTTGGTCCTTAAGTAATTGGGGGATTTTAATCAGCAAAATGTACCTTTTTATAATGAATGACTCCCAAACTGGCCATAGTGAGATGAATTTTAATAGCTAATCTGCCTCAGACCTTATTATGATTCAGAAGCTATTATATATGTATTTTCAGATATTCAAAAATCATTGACAGCATAACTCATGTCAGTTTCACTAATATGATAGTTTCAAGGAAAATGCAGAGGAAAGTGTTTGTAAAATGGAAAGCCTCATTCAAATGAAAGTCATTAAACATATTTTAATTATTCACTGACTCTTACCCTTTTGAACTCCTTTGCTGACTTTTAAATACATTCACATTTGACATTAAGACTTACATTTTTTCAAGTAAAACAATCTCTGGACTCTTCTCCGTATTTGCTGGGTCTTGATACTATAAATAATGGGATTCATCAAGGGTGGGAAAAGGATATAGACATTGCCCATGAGAACATGAACCCAGGGTGAGAGGTGTCTGCCAAAACGATGAACCATGGTCAGACCAATGATTGGGATGTAGAAAACCAAAACAGCACAGATGTGAGATACACAGGTCTGCAAAGACTTGATTCTCTCTTCTCGTGATGCAATTGCTAAGACTGCATGCAAGATCATGATATAGGAGATAATGATAAGCACTGCATCCAACAACAAGTTGCTGATCACCAGAGCCAGACCATAGATGCTATTGAAGCGGATGTCTGAACAGGCCATTCGAATTAAGTCTTGGTGCAGGCAGAAAGAGTGAGAAAGGATGTGGGGGTGACAATAATTTAAGAACTTTAGGCGAATAATGACTGGAGGTATGAGCATAGAACTCCTACATAAGATTGCCACTCCAATCTTCATGATTTTGTCATTAGTCAGGATGGAGGAATAGCGTAATGGGTTGCAAATGGCAATGTAGCGGTCAAAAGCCATAGTAAGGAGGACAGAGGACTCCATGAAGGACAGACCGTGGATGAAATAGGACTGGGCAATGCAGGAATCCAGGCTGATCTCTTGAATGACCCCCCATAAGATTCCCAGCACTGTGTGCACGGTGGACAGTCCCACACACAGGTCAGTGAGGGCCAGCATGGCCAGGAAGTAGAACATGGGCTGGTGCAGGCTCGGCTCAGTCCTGATCACGTGGAGCACCATGCAGTTCCCCAGGAAAACCATAGCATAAATGGAGGCAAAAGGGATGGAGAGCCAGAGATAGTCAACTTCTAAGCCAGGAAAACCAGTGAGAGTAAATCTGGAACTATTAAAGTTCAAGATAGAGGTAGCAGACATTAACAGAGGATTAAAAATATTTCTAGAGAGGCATTAAAAATTAGATCACTTTATGACCCTTTAATTTCTAGTAATGTGTGTCTGCTTTTGAGAAAAAAATATAATACAGTTTCCTCAAGTATCATGAACTCAGCAAAGTACAGACCTGATTCATTATTCTTTAGGTCAAGAACCAGTTGTCTAAACATAGCTATTCCAGTGCTAGTGACTAAGAATGTCAGAAGACTAGAGGGTTTTATGCAGAAACAATAATGTTAATAGGCTCATGGGACTTGGTTGGGGATACACTTCTGGGATCTCTGTTTATTTCAAAAGGAAGATAATATATGACCACAGGAGCATACTGCTGCCATGACTAGCAGCACCACTGGGAAAATATAAAATGCATGTGTAATTTTTCTCTTGGGTAGAACAGCTGATCATTTTACTATCACCAAAGTATCATAAGATCCCAAAGGAGATAGACTTGTTAAAGTAACCTAGCTTTGCATAAAATAAAGTTAGCCAAAATAAATCTAACAAAATAAGTGGAATCAGAATTGTGTGGTGCATTCCACACTGCTTAGCTTAGCTTCTAATTCAATTTTAGTTGTACTTTATTTTTCTTCTCTATGTTCATGTATCTCTTTATCCTATTAAAAGCTTTCTAACTTTTCTGACATTCTCAATACTTTTACTTTTTATGTCTTTCTATAAAATATAAGTCATGCATTTTAGACTGTAAAGTCCAAAGCCTGCATTTGATCTTGTGTAATAGCTGGGCACGAAATAGCTAGATCATATGGTAGATATTTAGCACTTTGGCAAGAATAGAGTGGAATGAAATATTTGAGTATTCTAAGGAAAAAAGAAAAACAGTCTAAATTTCTACATGTAGTGACATTATCCTTCAAAAGTGAAAGAGAAATATTTTCTCAAGTGTGCAGAAACAGAGAATCAACAGGTAATAAACTGACACTGCAAGAATTACTTTAAAAAGTTTCTCAGAGTAATGAAAAATGATAGAAATTTAGATCCACATTAAAAAAGCATCAGAAATGGAATAATGAAGCTAATAGATACTTTATTTTTTATTTTAATTGATATAACAGATGACCACTTATTCAAAGAAATAGTTGTAAGAATTTATTTTATGATTATATGGGTAAGCGAATGATTAACAGCAATGTTATAAAACATGGGAAAGAGAAATTGGGAGTTGGGAATATTCTAATGTAAGTTACCTTCGGTACTCATCAAGTGGCATGATGTTGAGTCGCTAAGTCATGTCTGACTCTTTTTCAACCCCATAGACTATAGCTTGCCAGTTTCCCCCATTCATGGGATTTCCTAGACAAGAATACTGAAGTGAGTTGCCATTTCCTTCTCCAGGGAATCTTCCAGACCCAGGGACTGAACCTGCATCTCCTGCATAGCAGGCAGATTCTCTACTGCTGTGCCACCAGGGAAGCACATAAAGTGATATGTTATTGTTTAAAAGTGAACTTGGATTCAGTTCAGTTCAGTTCAGTCGCTCAGTCGTGTCTGACTCTTTGCGACCCCATGAATCGCAGCATGCCAGGCCTCCCTGTCCATCATCAATCCCCGGAGCTCACTCAGACTCAAGTTCATCGAGTCCGTGATGCCATCCAGCCATCTCATCCTCTGTCAGCCCCTTCTCCTCCTGTCCCCAATCCTTCCCAGCATCAGAGTCTTTTCCAATGAGTCAACTCTTCATATGAGGTGGCCAAAGTAGTGGAGTTTCAGCTTTAGCATCATTCCTTCCAAAGAAATCCCAGGGCTGATCTCCTTCAGAATGGACTGGTTGGATCTCCTTGCAGTCCAAGGGACTCTCAAGAGTCTTCTTCAGCACCACAGTTCAAAAGCATCAATTCTTCAGTGCTCAGCCTTCTTCACAGTCCAACTCTCACATCCATATATGACCACA
The DNA here is from genome assembly GCF_014754425.2 of Oryx dammah. NCBI lineage: Eukaryota > Metazoa > Chordata > Mammalia > Artiodactyla > Bovidae > Oryx > Oryx dammah. The sequence continues at coordinate 47,468,249 of NW_024070201.1, read as the reverse complement.
GGAAAAACCATAGCCTTGACTAGACGGACCTTAGTCGGCAAAGTGATGTCTCTGCTTTTGAATATACTATCTAGATTGGTCATAACTTTTCTTCCAAGGAGTAAGCGTCTTTTCATTTCATGGCTGCAGTCACCATCTGCAGTGATTTGGGGGCCCCAAAAAATAAAGTCTAGCAGTTTCCACTGTTTCCCCATCTATTTTCCATGAAGTGATGGGACCGGATGCCATGATCTTCATTTTCTGAATGTTGAGCTTTAAGCCAACTTTTTCACTTTCCTCAAGAGGCTTTTTAGTTCCTCTTCACTTTCTGCCATAAGGGTGGTGTCATCTGCATATCTGAGGTTATTAATATTTCTCCCAGCAATCTTGATTCCAGTTTGTATTTCTTCCAGTCCAGCGTTTCTCATGATGTACTTTGCATATAAGTTAAATAAGCAGGGTGACAATATACAGCCTTGACATACTCCTTTTCCTCTTTGGAACCAGTCTGTTGTTCCATGTCCAGTTCTAACTGTTGCTTCCTGACCTGCATACAGATTTCTCAAGAGGCAGGTCAGGTGGTCTGGTATTCCTATCACTTTCAGAATTTTCCACAGTTGATTGTGATCCACACAGTCAAAGGCTTTGGCATAGTCAATAAAGCAGAAATAGATGGTTTTCTGGCTCTCTCTTGCTTTTTCCATGATCCAGTGGATGTGGGCAATTTGATCTCTGGTTCCTCTGCCTTTTCTAAAACCAGCTTGAACTTGGATTAGGCACTCACTAAACAAAAATGAAAAATAGGTAAAATTGATATGCAAGCAAATAAAAAGGAATCATCTAATGTGCTCAATTAAAATTAGGGAAGGGGAAAAAAGAGAGGAAGAAGGGAACAAAAATAAGAAAGAAGAGAAAAGTAGAACAAGTATAACTTATAGAAAACAATATCAAACATGGTTGATTTTAATCCAATTAAATCAAAGATCACTTTAGGTATGAAACATCTGAATATCAAAAGTAATAGGGATAACTTGTCAGAGCGGATTTTAAAAACATATAATTACATATTGTCTACATGATACCACTTTAAAGGCACAGGTTAAAAAAAAGACATTGCATGAACACTGATAAAAAGAAATCTGAATTAAATGCATTGTTTTCAGACAAAACTGATTTCAGAACAATGAAAACTATCATGATGAAGTAGAACATGACATAGTAAAAAGAAAGGGGGAGCAATTTTTATCCAAAATTAGTATTCAGAGCTTTTGTGCTTATTTGTGGACATGCTCAGAGAGGGAGAAAATTGAGTCTCCTGATGTAAATACATGTCCCTGATGTAATACTCTTCTTTCTTGGTTCAGCCCTTGTACTGTAAATAATCTTATTCATGATCTATTTTGTGCCATCATTTAAGCATTTTTGTACTTTTGATGATAAATTTGCTGCTTGAAATGCCTCCAAACATAGTGCTATCTAGTATAATAGCAAGAAGGCTGGGATGTGCCCTACAGAGAAAATGTATGTGTTACACAACCTTTCTTCAAGTGTGATTCATACTGCTGTTGTTAGTTCAAAGTCAATGAATCCACGATAGACTACATCCAGGAAAAAAAAAAAAAGAGAGAGAGAGATAATACCTGCATCCATATATGAGGGCCATCCAGAAACTGCTATAATGACATCTGTAGTGCATCATGAAGCTTGAAGAAAATGGGATAACAGCTAAATTTGTAGATTCATGAGACGACAGCTGACAAAAAAATTCATAGTGGACATCTTTGTTGAGTGATTGAAAGCCAAAGAAATTAATGGTCAAGATTTCAGGCTTTGAAAAATGTTATCCCTTTTCAGCTAATGATAGCTGATTGAGTGTTTCAAATGGCCTTTTGGCAGCAAAACTACAAGGTAGTTTTAATATATGAGGAAGCAGAGGAAGATTTTTTAAATTAATTTATTATTTATTAAAGGATAATTGCTTTACAGAATTTTGCTGTTTTTGGTCAAACCTCAACATGAATCACCCATAGATATACATATATCCCCTAGCTTTTGAACCTTCCTCCCATCTCCCTCCTTATCCCACACCTCTAGGTTGATACAGAGCCCATATTTGAGTTTCCTGAGCCATACAGCAAATTCCTGTTGGCTATCTACATATCGTAATGTAAGTTTCCATACATCTCACCCTCTCCTCCCTTCTCCCCATGTCCATAAGTCTCTTCTCTATGTCTGTTTCTCCATTGCTGCCCGTAAATAAATTCTTCAGTACCATTTTTCTAGATTCCATATATATGCATTAGAATATGATATTTATCTTTCACTTTCTGACTTTACTCTGTTTAATAGGTTTTATGTTCATCTGGGGCTTCCCTGGTGGCTCAAAGGTTAAAGCATCTGCCTGCAATGTGGGAGACCTGGGTTCGATCCTGGGGTCAAGAAGATCCCCTGGAGAAGGAAATGGCAACCCACTCCAGTATTCTTGCCTGGAGAATCCCATGGACGCAGTAGCCTGGTGGGCTACAGTCCACGGGGTCACAAAGAGTTTGACAGGACTGAGCGACTTCACTTCACTTCACGTTCATCCACCTTATTAGAACTGACTCAGATGTGTTCCATTTTATGGCTGAGTAATATTCCACGGTGTATATGTACCGCACTTCTTTATCCGTTCATCTGTTGATGGACATCTAGATTGCTTCCATGTTCTAGCTATTGTAAATAGTGCTGCAATGTACAATGGGATACACGTGTCTTTTTCAATTTTGGTTTCCTCAGGGTATATGCCTAAGAGTGGGATTGCTGGGTCATATGGTAATTTTATTCCTAGTTTTTTAGGGAATCTCCATACTGTCTTTCATAGTGGCTGTATTGATTCACATTCCCACCAACAGTGCAAGAGCCTTCCCTTTTCTCCACACCATCTCCAGCATTTATTGTTTGTAGACTTCTTGATGATGACCATTCTGACCAGTGTGAGGTGATATATCGTTCTAGTTTTGATTTGCATTTCTCTAATAGTGAGTGATGTTGATCATCTTTTCATGTATTTGTTGGGCATCTATAGGTCTTCTTTGGAGAAATGTCTGTTTAGATCTTTTCCCCACTTTTTGATGGGCTTGTTTGTTTTTCTGATATTGAGTTGTATGAGCTGCTTGTATATCTTGGAAATTAATCCTTTGTCAGTTGTTTCATTTGATATTATTTTCTCCCATTCTGAGGGTTGTCTTTTCACCTTGCATATTATATATACACAATATATTACATTGTTGTGTAAAAGCTTCTAAGTATAATAAGGTCTCACTTATTTACTTCTGTTTTTATTTCCATTACTCTAGGAGGTGAGTCATAGAGGATCTTGCTTTGATTTATATCATTGAGTGTTCTCCTTATGTTTTCCTCTAAGAGGTTTATAGTTTCTGGTCTTTTATTTAGGTCTTTAATCTACTTTTAGTTTATTTTTGGGTACGTGTTAGGAAGTGTTCTGATTCATTCTTTTACATGTAGCTGTCCAATTTTCCCAGCACTATTTATTGAAGAGGCTTTCTTTGTCCCATTGTTTATTCTTGCCTCCTTTGTCAAAAATAAGGTACCCATAAATACATGGGTTTACTTCTGTGCTTTCTATCTTGCTCCATTGGTGTATATTTCTGTTTTTGTGCCAGTACCATATTGTCTTGATGTCTGTAGCTTGTAGCATAATCTGAAGTCAGGAAGGTTGATTCCTCCAGCTCCATTCTTTTTTCTCAAGATTGTTTTGGCTATTCGGGGTCTTTTGTGTTCAAATATAAATTGTGAATTTTTTTGCTCTAGTTCTGTGAAAAATACCATTGGTAATTTGATAGGGATCACATTGAATCTGTAGGTTGCATTTGGTAGTATAGTCATTTTCACAATATTGATTCTTCCTTCTCAGGAACATGGAATATCTCTCCATCTGTTTATGTCATCTTTGATTTCTTTCATTAGTGTCTTATAATTTTCTATGTGCAGTTCTTTTGTCTCCTTAGGTAAGTTTATTCCTAGATATTAAATTCTTTATTTTGCAATGGTGAATGGGATTGATTCCACAATTTCTCTTTTTGATTTTTCATTGTTAGTATATAGAAATGCAAGCGATTTCTGTGTATTGATTTTGTATCCTGCAACTTTGCTAAATTCACTGATTAGCTCTTGTAAGTTTCTGACACTATCTGTAGGATTTTGTATGTATAGTATCATGTCATCTACCAACAGTGAGAGCTGAATTTCTTCCTTTCTGATCTGGATTCATTTTACTTTTTTTTTTTTCTTCTCTGATTGCTGTAGCTAGGACTTCCAGAACTATGTTGAATGATAGTTGTGAAAGTGAACCCTGTTGTCTTGTTCCTGATCTTAGGAGGAATGTTTTCAGTTTTTCACCATTGACAATAAAGTTTGCTATAGGCTTATGATATATGGCCTTTACTATGTTGAAGTATATTCCTTCTATGCCCATTTTTTGAAGAGTTTTAACCATAAATGGGTGCTGAATTTTGTCAAATGCTTTTTTTGCATCTATTGAGATTATCATATGGTTTTTATCTTTCCATTTGTTAATATGATGTGTCACATTGATTGATTTGCATATATTGAAGTAGCCTTGCACCCCTGAAATAAACTCAACTTGATCATGGTGTATGAGCTTTTTGATGTGATGCTGAATTCTGTTTGCTAAAATTTTGTTGAGGATTTTTGCATCTATGTTCATCAGTGATATTGGCCTATAGTTGTCTTTTTTGTGTATTGTCTTTTTTTTTTTTTTTTTTTTTGCTTTTTGTATCAAGATGATGGTCACTTCATAGAATCAGTTTGGAAGTGTTCCTTTCTCTGCAATTTTTTGAAAAAGTTTTAGAAGGATAGGCATTAGCTCTTCTCTAAATGTTTGATAGAATTCTCCTGTGAAGCCATTTGGTCTTGGGCTCTTTTTGGGGAGGGGTGGGGGGGAGATTTTTGATCACAGCTTCAATTTCAGTGCTTGTAATTGGGTTGAGCATAATTTCTATTTCTTCTTGGTTCAGTCTTGGAAGGTTGAATTTTTCTAAGAATCTGTCCATTTCTTCCAGGTTATCTATATTTATTGCCATATAGTTGTTTATAATAGTCTCTAATACTCCTTTGTATTTCTGCATTATCTATCGTAACCTCTCCTTTTTCATTTCTAATTTTGTTTATTTGATTCTTCTCTCTTTTTTCCTTGATGAGTCTGGCTAAAGGTTTGTTAATTTTGTTTATCTTCTCAAAGAACGAGCTTTAAGTTTTATTTACCTTTACTATTGTTTCTTTTCTTTTTCACTTATTTCTGCTTGGATCTTTATGATCTTTCCTTCTACTAATTTTGGGGTTTTTAAGTTCTTTTTCCAGTTGTTTTAGGTGTAAAGTTAGGTTGTCTATTTGATGCTTTTCTTGTTTCTTGAGGCAGGTTTGTATTGCTATAAATTTCTCTCTTAGAACTGCTTTTGTTTTATCCCATAGGTTTTGAGTTGTGTTTTCGTTGTCATTTGTTTCTAGAAATTTTTTGATTCTCTTTTGACTTCTTCAGTAACCTGTTGATTATTTAGAAACCTGTTGTTTAATATCCATGTGTTTGTGTTTCTTACAGCTTTTTTCCTGTAATTAATATCTAGTCTCATAATGTTGCAATTGGAGAAGATGCTTGATACAATTTCCATTTTCTTAAATTCATTGAGGCTTGATTTGTGATCCAAGATGTGGTCTATCCTGGCGAATGTTCCATGTGCACTTGAGAAGAAGGTGTATTCTTCTGCATTTGGATGGAATGTCCTGAAGATATCAAAGAGATCCATCTCATCTAATGGGTCATTTAAGATTTGTGTTTCCTTATTAATTTTCTGTTTTGATGATCTGTCCATTGGTATGAGTAGGATGTTAAAGTCTCCTACTATTATTGTGTTACTGTCAACTTCTCCTTTTATGTCTGTTAGTGTTTGTCATGTATTGAGGTGCTCCTATGTTGAGTGCATAGATATTTACAATTGCTATGCTTTCCTCTTGGATTGATCCCTTGATCATTATGTAGTGTCCATCCTTATCTCTAGTAATATTCTTTATTTTAAGTTCTATTTTTCTGTTATGAAGATTACTACTCTAGCTTTCTTTTGCTTCCCATTTGCATGGAATATATTTTTCCATCCTCTCACTTTCTGTCTATATGTGTCTCTAGGACTGAAATGGGTTTCTCATATACAGCATATATATGGGTTTTGTTTGTATATCCATTTAGCCAGTCTTTGTCTTTTGGTTTGAGCATTTAATCCATTTACATTTAAAGTAATTATTGATATATATGTCCCTATTGCCATTTTCTTAATTATTTGGGGTTGATTTTGTAGATCTTTTTTTCTTCTTTTGTTTTTCTTGACTATATAAGTCTCTTTAACATTTGTTGTAAAGCTGGTTTGGTGGTACTGAATTTTCTTAATTTTTGTTTATCTGAAATGTTTTTTTATTTCTCCATCAATTTTGAATGAGATCCTTGCTGGGAACAGTAATTTTGGTTGTAGATTTTTTCCTTTCAGTTCTCTGCAATTCCCTTCTGGCCCGCAGAGTTTCTGATGAAAGATCAGCTGTTAAGCATATGGAGTTTCCCTTATATTTTACTTGTTGCTTCTCCCTTACTATTTTTAATATTCTTTATTTCTGTTTGGTCTTTGTTAGTTTGATTAGTATGTGTCTTGGTGTGTTTCTCCTTGGATTTATCCTGTATGGGACTCTTTGTGCCTCTTGGACTTGATTGGCTATTTCCTTTTCCATGTTGGGGAAATTTTCAACTATAATCACTTCAAAAATTTTCCCATACCCTTTCTTTCTCTCTTCCTCTTCTGGGACCCCTACAAATTAGAATGTTGGTGCATTTGATATTGTCCCACAGGTCTCTGAGACTGTCCTCAGTTCTTTTAATTCTTTTTACTTTATTCTGCTCTTTAGAAACTATTTCCACCATTTTATCTTCTAGCTCATTGATTTGTTCTTCTGCTTCAAATATTCTGCTATTGATTCCTTCTAGAGTATTTTTAATTTCAGTAATTGTGTTGTTTGTCTCTGTATGTTTATTTTTTAATTCTTCTAGTTTTTTGTTAATTGATTCTTGCATTTTCTCCATTTTGTTTTCAAGGTTTATGATCATCTTTACTATCATTATTCTGAATTCTTTTTCAGGTAGTTTGCCTATTTCCTCTTCATTTATTTGAACATCTGTGTTTCTAGTTTGTTCCTTCATTTGTGTAGTATTTCTCTTCCTTGTCACTATTTTTTTTTTTAACTTATTGTGTTTGAGGTCTTCTTTTTGCAGGCTTCAGGTTGAATTCTTTCCTTGAAGAAGGTTGAATTCTTTCTTCCTTTGGTTTCTGCCCTCCTAAAGGTGGTCCAGTCATTTGTGTAAGCTTCGTATAGGGTGAGACTTGTGCTGAGTTTTTGTTTGTTTTTCCTCTGATGGGCAAGGCTGAGTGAGGTGGTAATCCTGTCTGCTGATGCTTGGGTTTGTATTTTTGCTTTGTTTGTTGTTTAAATGAGGCCTCCTGCGCAGGGTGCTACTGGTGGTTGGGGGATGCCAGGTCTTGTATTCAAGTGGTTTCCTTTGTGTGAGTTCTTGCTATCTGATACCCCTTAACATTAGTTCTCTGGTAGTCTAGGGTCTTTGAGTCAGTGTTCCCACTCCAATGTTTCAGGGCTTGAGTGTATGAATGTATGATGCAGGTAGTTCCTCAGGTCACAGATTCATAGAAAACAGATACGGGATTTGAATCCTATCCAGTTTCATAGAAAACCCAGTGCTTATCTTAGTAAAGCACAGTGTAGAACTCTGGTGGAATCCTTGACCTCAAAGAGCTTCTTGGCATCCCTTACAGGCCACTCCTCAGAGCTCTCCCTGGAACTGCCAACATGCACTGGCCTCTTGCTCCAGTGCATTTTAAGTCCCACGACTGCTGGGCTCGAGATGTTTTCGCTCACATTGTGACCCAGGGTAGCGTGGAGAGGAGGCCACTTGGCCTCTAAATATTGAAAGTAAGCTTGGAGCCGAGGTGTTGGTCATCGTGGGGGACACAGGTCTCTGACACGTGCTCCCTCAGGAGTCAGGAAGATATTTTTAAAATATCTGCTAAGTGTTATATAGGGAAACAGTGTTGTGCATGAACTAGTTTTCAGTGCTTGTGAGACTGGCTTGTTTTATAGAGTCATGGGCAAGTGAATCTATATAACATAACAGTAGTTCTGTTATGCTATTATATGCACAAAGCTGTCAAAAGCAAAAAAAAAAAAAAAAATACAAAGATGCTGTGACCAAGACTTGTAGAAACCTCCCCTCGTATTTCCCCTAGAAACGATATTTCTGTGGTCACCAGTTCAGTGTATGTGGCAACTTTATAGAACACAACTACCATGAATAATGAGAATTAGCTCTATAAAGGTGGAATCAAGGTTTTCAGTATAAGTAGGTAAATTTAATACCTAGCTAATTCCCCTGAAAGAACCAATAGGAGCATTGTTTATCCAATAGAAATGACGTGTCTAGAATGCAAATCTCAGCTTCTGAATAGTGATCTGTATGAAAAAGAGCCATAACTTCTTGGGAAAATGGATGATTCCAGGGCCAGGATTGTGGAAGTACATTGAATACACTGTTGTACCAAAAACCAAAGAAGTATTCCAAGAATAATGAACACAAGTCAAAAACATGCCAAAAGCCAGATTATGGTGCCCCCACTGGCCAAATCTGGAACTTCATAAAATCAACATTAAATTGAACAATAAAGATAATGATAGTGAATGTTCTCTTCCCTAAAATACTTATTAAATGCCAAAAGAAAATATGTAACTTTATAGGGATAAACCCTGGCTGACCTCACCTAACAAGATAATCATCCACAGTGGGGCAAATTCATAACAGGAATACCCTGAAACAGATGCATGGGAAGAAAAGAGACTGACAACCATGGCATTCCTGCACAATCAAAATTAACAATGAGGACCCATCAAACAAACCTTATTGAGGGACATTCTACAAAATACATGACCTGTGATGTTCAAGTTTGTGTCATATAAAACAAGACAAGTTTGAGGAAGTATCAGAGAAGAGACTAGAATAACAGAACTATTAATACTAACACAAATAATTCTGAACCAGAATGTTTTTCATATAAATTACATTAAAGGTACAATTGGAGAAAGTTATATTCAGTTCAGTCAGTTCAGTTCGGTCACTCAGTTGTGTCTGACTCTTTGCGACCCCATGAATTGCAGCATGCCAGGCCACCCTGTCCATCACCAACTCCCAGAGTTCACTCAGATTCATGTCCATCGAGTCAGTGATGCCATCCAGCCATCTCATCCTCTGTTGTCCCCTTCTCCTCCTGCCCCCAATCCCTCCCAGCATCAGAGTCTTTCCAATGAGTCAACTCTTCACATGAGATGACCAAAGTATTGGAGTTTCAGCTTTAGCATCAGTCCTTCCAAATAAATTCCAGGGCTGATCTCCTTCAGAATGGACTGGTTGGATCTCCTTGCAGTCCAAGTGACTCTCGAGAGTCTTCTCCAACACTACAGTTCAAAAGCATCAATTCTTTGGCGCTCAGCCTTCTTCACAGTCCAACTATCACATCCATACATGACCACAGGAAAAACCATAGCCTTGATTAGACGGACTTTAGTCGGCAAAGTAATGTCTCTGCTTTTTAATATGCTATCTAGGCTGGTCCTAACTTTTCTTCCAAGGAGTAAGAGTCTTTTAATTTCATGGTTGCAGTCATCATCTGCAGTTATTTTGGAGCCCCAAAAAATAAAGTCTGACACTGTTTCCACTGTTTCCCCATCTATTTCCCATGAAGTGATGAGACCAGATGCCATGATCTTAGTTTTCTCAATGTTGAGCTTTAAGGCAACGTTTTCACTCTCCTCTTTCACTTTCTTCAAGAGGCTTTTTAGTTCCTCTTCACTTTCTGCCATAAGGGTGGTGTCATCTGCATATCTGAGGTTATTGATATTTCTCCCAGCAATCTTGATTCCAGCTTGTGTTTCTTTCAGTCCAGCGTTTCTCGTGATGTACTCTGCATATAAGTTAAATAAGCAGGGTGACAATATACAGCCTTGGGTTTGACAAATTCAATGGTAGTAATGTGTCAGTGTTAATTTCATGATTTGATGGTTGTCTTATTGTCATGTAGGAGATTGTCATTATTTGTATAAAACACATACTAATGAATTTGAGGATCATGAGACATCAGATAAGAAACTTACTCTAAATGAATCAAGAAAACTGTTTTGTGTGCTATATTTGAAACTTTTAAACAAGAAAAGATTTACTGAGTTGTCTCAGAGGAACAAATTGAATAAAAGTTATCTAAAATTTCATATACAGCACTTGACAATAATTATACACATATGAAGATGAGAAAATACATTAAATATTTCATAGATAAGTGCATGATGAGCTAAGTATAATTAACCCTAATTGAATGTTTTAGCAATATGTGTATGTGCTCAGTCTTATCTGATTTTTGCAACCCCATGAACTGTAACCTGCCAGGCTCCTCTGTCTAAGGAATTTTCCAGGCAAGAATACCAAAGCAGGTTGCCATTTCCTCCTCCAGGGGGTCTTCTTCACCCAGGGATCAAATCCATTTCCCTAGCATTGCAGGTGTATTATTACCACTAGCGCTACCTGTGAAGCCCAAATGTGTGTCATTATTATAGCATATTTTCAAAAAATTTTATTATATTGTTCTCTTTATTATGCCTGTCAAAAAGGAGACATATTTCGCTACAGTTCAGAAGACAGAAAGATCAACTAAAAAAAAAGAAAGAAAATAAATTTAGAGAAAAACAATAAATCAGTTCACTTGCTCAGTCATGTCAAACTCTTTGTGACCTCATTAACTGCAGCACACCAGGCTTCCCTGTCTATCACCAGCTCCTGGAGCTTACTCAAACTTATGTCCATTGAGTCAGTGATGCCATTCAACCATCTCATCCTCTGTGTCCCTTTCTACTCCTGCCTTCAGTCTTTCCTAGTTTCAAGGTCTTTTCCATTGAGTCAGTTCTTTGCATCACGTGGCCAAATTATTGGAGCATCAGCTTCAGCATCAGTCTTTACAATGGATATTCAGGACCAATTTCCTTTAGGATTGACTGGTTGGATCTCTGTGCAGTCCAAGGGACTCTCGAGTCTTCTTTAACAACACAGTTAAAAAGCATCAATTCTCTGGTGCTCATCCTTCTTTATAGTTCAACTCACACATCCATACATGACTACTTAAAAACCCATAGCTTTGACTAGATGGACTTTTATTGGCAAAGTATTGTCTCTGCTTTTTAATTTGCCGTCTAGGTTGGCTAAGCTTTTCTTCCAGTGAACAAGCGTCTTTTCATTTCATGGCTGCAGTCACCATAGACAGTGATTTTGGAGCCCAAGAAAATAATGTCTCTCACTCTTTCGATTGTTTCCCAACCTATTTGCCAAGAAATGATGTGACTGGATGCCATGATCTTAGTTTTCTGAATGTTGAGTTTTAAGCCAGGTGTTTCACTCTCTTCTTTCACTTTCATTAAGAGGCTCTTTAGTCTTCCTTGCTTTCTGCCATAAGGGTGGTGTCATCTGCATATCTGACGTTGTTGCTGTTTCTCCTGGCAATCTTAACTTGTGTTTCATCCAGCCCTGCATTTTGCATAATGTACTCTGCATGTAGGTTAAATAAGCAGGTTGACAATATTCAGCCTTGACGTACTTCTTTCCTGATTTGGAAGTATTGCTTCCTGACCTGCATACAGATTTCTTAAGAGGCAGGTAAGATGGTCTGGTATTCCCATCTCTTTAAGAATAAAGCAATAGTAATAAATAAAGCAATAAATAATGAATAAGTAAATAATAAAACAATAAATAAGACTTACTAAAGCATATTTCTTCTTTCAAAGTAAAAACGAGTCAAGAAAAATGCTTCGGAATGCTGATATTCTATTTTCCCATTGAATGTTCATGTTTTGCCTTCTCCTTTTGAGTTAGTGTTGAATTTTCAGTCCATGCAGTTATGTTCCTCTAAGATTAAAAAAGAGTTGTGGACTCCCGGGAAAATGCAGTTATTCGTCTATTCCTCACATTTCCAGGGCAATACTAGTTTCCAAGGGACCACACAAAATCTCTCACTTGCATCATTCCCCCGAGGGGACACAGGTGTCCCAGGAGCATAGGTTCACTGGACTCACACAATCAGTCCTCTACTTTCCTTCCTCATAAATGTGAACACTCTGACTGCCTGGGCTCAAGGACTTGGGATGGAGAGTGTGCAGAGGCTTCTCAGGAGCAGCAGAGCAAGACAGCATTGTGCTCTCAATAACTGCAGTCACCGTCACCTGGCTTGTGTGCTACTAGTCTCTCAGAGAGACTGAAAGGGAGTGAAGTTTATGACTCACTCTGCCTACAGTCATCAGGATCTTGATTATCTTCTCTAACTTCTGAGACTAATACCAAGGAGGTTCCCTATGAAGTCATCTTGTGCTGTAACGTCTAATACAGAGTTGACACTCCCTGGGATTCTACAATCAGCTTTCCCTGGGTGATAATCCAAGAAGCTGTGTTATATCTGACTATTCTTATTTTTCAAATATTCATGTCTGCTTCTTCTGCTTCCAATAGCAATTCTTCGATATTCATTCTCACGGGGTTCCCTGGCCTAGAACAATACTATCCCTGGTTTTCAGTTCCCTTTTCTTTGATCTATGCTGTGATTTTCCTGGGAAACTGCTTGGTGCTGCATGTGGTTCATACCGAGGTGAGCCTGCATGAGCCCATGTTCTACTTCCTGGCCATGCTGGCCCTCACCGACCTGTTCATGGGGCTGTCCACAGTATACACGGTGCTGGGGACTATGTGGGGGCTCAGCCAGGATATTGGTCTAGATGCCTGCATTTCCCAGACTTATTTTGTTCATGGACTATCTTCCATGGAGTCTGGAGTCCTTCTTGCCATGGCTTTTGATCGCTTTATAGCAATTTGCAATCCTCTGAGATATATATCCATTCTGACTAATAGCAGGATCATTTACTTCATGGTGATCATTTTGGCAAGAAGTTTTTTGTCTATTCTTCCTGTCATCATCCGTTTGAAGTTTTTTCCTTACTGCAGACCTCACATTCTCTATCATTCCTTCTGCCTGCACCAGGATCTACTCCGGCTGGCCTGCTCTGACATTCGCTTCAATAGCTTCTATGCCCTGGCTCTGGTGATTTGTACCTTGTTGTTGGATGCTGTCCTTATTCTCATCTCCTATGTTTTCATCTTGCATACGGTGCTGGCAATTGCATCTCAAAAAGAGAGGCTCAAGGCTCTGGAGACCTGTGTCTCCCACCTCTATGCTGTTCTGGTTTTCTACATTCCCATCATTGGTCTCACTATGGTACACCGCTTTGGAAAGGATCTCTCACCTTTGGTTCATGTCTTTATGGGAAACATCTATAGTCTCTTTCCTCCCATGATGAATCCATTAATCTATAGCGTAAAGACCCAACAGATTCGAAGCAGGATGAAGAAGTGGTTTTCTCTGAAAATGTAGTTCAACTCTTTGTTTTTATCAGTAAGAATACTATAATGTCAACACAATATGCTAGTTCCTATTTGTGCAACCATTTACACGTTGAGTACTATTTTCTATAACTTTTTGTTCTTTTATGAGGGCTTGAATATAAAGAACTTACATGTCTTGCTAATCATAAATGTGAGAATTGAGTTTTTCTAATCTACATTCCAGGATAGGCTTCTGACATTTGCTGTAGAATAATCATAGTTCTTAAGAACATGACAAGGAATGTCTCTACATTTATGGATATATTCTTTAAGCATGATTATCATATAAAAATTGTGTTACCCTGAATTCATCAATATTTTAATCATCTAGACCTATTTCTAACTAACTAAAATTTTGAAAATACATCTATGGTTCAGATTTTTATGTAATGTTCATGTCAAAACCAGAGAAGGCAATGACAACCCACTCCAGTACTCTTGCCTGGAAAATCCCATGGACGGAGGAGCCTGGTAGGCCATAGTCCAGGGGGTCACTAAGAGTCAGACACGACTGAGTGACTTCACTTTCACTTTTCACTTTCATGCTTTGGAGAAGGGAATGGGAACCCACTCTAGTGCTCTTACCTGGAGAATCCCAGGGGTGGCGGAGCCTGGTGGGCGGCCATCTATATAGTCACACAGTGTGGGACATGACTGAAGCAACTTAGCAGCAGCAGCAGAAGCATGTAAAAACATATGATGCAGTGAAATTGGGTTTTCCTCATTTCTAGTGGTGATGTAAATATCATCTGAAACTGATGCAGAACTTTCCCTTTCATCTAGTTATTTTTCCTCATTAGTGACCTTATGGAAGTCTATTGAAGGAATTTTGACATAAGAAAATCGATAATTTCTCTATTGCAAAGATTGTCTTCTTAATCTCTCTCTATGCTCTTAACATGACATTATTGCATGAATACTCTTCATTCTACATTTTTACGAAAATTTTTTTGAAAGTTAGTTCCGTTCAGTTCAGTCACTCAGTCGTGTCTGACTTTTTCTGGCCCCATGGACTGCAGGACGCCAGGCTTCCCTGTCCATCACCAACTCCTGGAGTTTACTCAACTCATGTCCATTGAGTCAGTGATATCATCCAACCATCTCATCCTCTGTCGTCCCCTTCTCCTGCTATCTTCAATCTTTGCCAGCATCAGGGTCTTTTCAAATGAGTCAGCTCTTTGCATCAGGTGGCCTAAGTATTGGAGTTTCAGCTTTAGCATCATTCTTTCCAAAGAAATCTCAGGGACGATCTCCTTCAGAATGGACTAGTTGGATCTCCTTGCAGTCCAAGGGACTCTCAAGAGTCTTCTCCAACGCCACAGTTCAAAAACTCAATTCTTCAAGGCTCAGCTTTCTTTATAAAAGTTAGTATGTGGTTTTATTTTTGAAATTTAAAAAACATTCTTTAAATTTTTTATTGGAAGATAACTGCTTTTCAATGTTGTATTGGTTTTTGCTATTCAACAACATGAATCAGTTATAAGTAAACATATATCCCTCCATCTTAAGCCTCTCTCCCACCCCTCGAGGTCATTGTAGATCACTGAGCTGAGTTCCCTGTGCTGAAAAGATGCTTCCAGCTAGCTATCATTAGGATTTCTGAATGGCATTGTATTTTTAAGATATTTAAAATGTACATCATGGTGATTTGATGAATTCATCATTTTTAACAATCATCTTATATTTTATTTTATTTATTAAGAGATTGATTTTTCTTTTCTTTCTTTTTTTTTTTTTTACTTTACAATATTGAATTGATTCTGCCACACATCATCCTCAATACTACAGTTAGCCATGAGTCAGAGGGTACTGTCAAAACAAGTTTTATTTAAAAAACAAATGAATAAGTGAATTCTGAATAAATCTACTTGCACAGTTAGATATTTCTTTCCATGCCTTTTTGTATTTTTATGAAGAAAATGAGCTTCATATTTGTGGTGAAGGAATCAAGTTCATCCTTGTTTATGGGGCACAAAAGCACTAAGTTGGCATGGGCTTATCCAGAATAGTTTGCATTTTGACACATATGGAATTATCTTTCAATTCATATGAGCAATGGGATACATGATTGCAATTTTTATCTACATAGGCAAATAATTGGCTAACTGCTTTTCAATGAGTATTATTTTTTCCGCTTCTAGATTAGGACTATGCTGAATAATGCTCTCATCATCTGCCAAGCAAATGCTAAATATCATCCCATTGTAGAGAATTTGAGTCAGTAAAATCACAGCACTATGAGTCCATAAGGATTTCTAGTCCCATTATATAACAACATTGAATATATTGTTTGAATTTTTTTTTTCAAATTGAATCTTTAACATTATGCAGAAATATTCTACATGTTTCTTTCATCCTTCTGCAACCTCTAGCTGTTTCCTCTAGAAGACATTTCTGATTCATTTCTATGTTTCCAATGTTTTAGAATCCAGTTACCAAGATGTCTGAAAATACCCACTTCACCGATGGTGCTATGTTGATATTACAGCCAGAGACAGACTGCTACCAGGATTTAAATCATCAAATTCAAAGTGGTGGTGGTTTAGTCGCTAAGTCGTGTCCAACTTTTGTGACCCCATGGATTGTAGCCTGCCAGGCTCTTTTGTCTGTGGGATTCTCCAGGCAACAATACTAGAGTGGGGTTGCCATTTCTTTCTCCATAGGTCATCAATATAATAATTTCTATAGGATTAATCTTGCCCTGTTTTGAAAACAGCAACTGTTTCTTCAACTGACTATAAGATATCTCTGTATTAGTTTTCTATTATCACTGTAACGAATTACTGCAAATCTGTAGGGCTGAAGCATAGATTTATTACCTTACTGATTTGGAGGTTAGAAGTCTAAAATGGGTTACCAGGTCTCTGTTCTGCTGAACAGTCTAAGTAGGAATCTGTTTCTTTGCTTGTTTCAGCTTTCAGAGACTGTCTACATTCCTTAGATTGTATTCCTAATATGATTCTGCTTCTGTTGACCCATTACCTTCTCCGATTTTGACCTTCAGGAGTTTCCCTATTAATTTCATCTGGATAATGCATGAACTTCTCTATATGTCAAGATGCTAACTTAATCCATTTGCAAATTCCCTTTCAAAATGTAAACTCACATATTCACAGGTTCTAGAGATTAGGACATAAACATCTTTCAGTTCAGTTCAGTCACTCAGTCGTGTCCGACTCTTTGCGACCCCATGAATCACAGCACTCAAGGCCTCCCTGTCCAACACAAACTCCCAGAATTCACTCAGACTCACGTCCATCGAGTCAGTGATGCCATCCAGCCATCTCATCCTCTGTCGGCCCCTTCTCCTACTGCCCTTAATCCCTCCCAGCACCAGTCTTTCCCAATGAGTCAACTCTTCACATGAGGTGGCCAAAGTACTGGAGTTTCAGCTTTAGCATCATTCCTTCCAAAGAAATCCCAGGGCTGATCTCCTTCACAATGGACTGGTTGGATCTCCTTGCAGTCCAAGGGACTCTCAAGAGTCTTCTCCAACACCACAGTTCAAAAGCATCAATTCTTCGGTGCTCAGCTTTCTTCACAGTCCAACTCTCACATCCATACATGACCACTGGAAAAACCATAGCCTTGACTAGACGGACCTTTGTTGGCAAAGTAATGTCTCTGCTTTTCAACATGCTATCTAGGTTGGTCATAACTTTTCTTCCAAGGGGTAAGCATCTTAGTGGGTCATTATTTAGCCTATTATAATCTCCATTTGAAATGTCTAAATTGAAATTATTTTGATTTGGAATCCATAGGGTTTCCTTGTTTTCAGTTTAATAAAGTATGTGATAAAGAATTTTTGTTGTGATGGTAAAATATCCATAAGAAAAAACTTACAATTTTAGCTATTTTTCAGTATACAGTTCAGTGTCATTAGAATAATCATATTTTTTATGTAACCATCACCACAACTCAGCTCCAGAACTTTTTCATCATCCTACACTGAAACTCTGTTCAGTTCATTCACTCAGTTGTGTCTGACTCTTTGCGACCCCTGAACACTCCAGGATTCACTGACCATTACTAACTTCCAGAGCTTGCTCAAACTCATGTTCATAGAGTCGGTGATGCCATCCAACCATCTCATCCTCTGTTGTCCCCTTCTTCTCCCACCTTCAATCTTTCCCAACATTAGAGTCTTTTCCAATGAGTCAGTTCTTTGCATCAGTGGGCCAAAATATTGGAGTTTCAGCTTCAGCATCAGTCCTTCCAATGACTATTCAGGACTAATTTCATTTAGGATTGACTGGTTGGATCTCCTGGAAATCCTAGGGACACTCAAGAGTCTTCTCTAACATCACAGTTCAAAAGCATCAATACTTTGTCACTCAGCTTTCTTTACAGTCCAAATATCACATTCATACATGAATACTGAAAAACCCATAGCTTTGACTAGACGGATCTTTGTTGGCAAGGTAATGTCTCTGCTTTATAATGTTTCCTAGGTTTGTCACAGCTTTTCTTCCAAGAAACAAGCAAGCATCTTTAAATTTCATGGTTGCACTCATCATCTGCAGTGATTTTGGAGTCCAAGAAAATGAAGTCTGTCACTATTTCTATTGTATCACCATCTATTTCCCATGAAGTGATGGGACAGGATGCCATTATCTTAGGTTTCTGAATGTTGAGTTTTAAGCCAACTTTTCACTCTCCTCATTCACTTTCATCAAGATGTTCTTTAGTTCTTCACTTTCTGAAGCAGGGTGACAATATACAGCCTTGATATACTCCTTTCCTGATTTGGAATCAGTCTGTTGTTCCATGTCCATTTCTAACTGTTGTTTCTTGACCTGCATACAGATTTCTTAGAGGTAGGTAAAGTGGTCTGGTATTCCCATCTCTTGAAGAATTTTCCACAGTTTGTTGTGATCCACACAGTCAAAGGCTTTGGCATAGTCAATAAAGCAGTTGTTTCTCTGGAACTTTCTTACTGTTTTGATGATCCATCAGACATTGGCAATGTGATCTCTGGTTCTTCTACCTTTTCTAAATACAGCTTAAACATATGGAAGTTCATGGTTCACATACTGTTGAAGCCTAGCTTGGAGAATTTTGAGCATTACTTTGCGAGTGTATGAGATGAGTTTAATTGTGTAGTAGTTTGAGCATTTTTTGGCATTTCCTTCCTTTGGGATTGGAATGAAAACTGACCTTTTTCAGTCATGTGGCCACTGTTGAGTTTTCCAAATTTGCTGGCATAATATGGACAACACTTCCACAGCATCATCTTTTAGGATAGCTCAACTGGAATTCCATCACCTCCACTAGCTTTGTTCATAATGATGCTCCCTAAGGCCCACTTGACTTCACATTCCAGGATGTCTGGCTCTGGGCAAGTGATCACACCATCGTCATTATATGGGTCATGAAGATCTTTTTTGTATAGTTCTTCTGTGTATTCTTGCCACCACTTCTTAATATCTTCAGCTTATGTTATGTCCCTGCCAGTCCAGTTCTGTCCTTTATTGCATCAATCTTTGCATGAAATGTTCCCTAAGTATGTTTAATTTTCTTGAAGATATCGCTAGTCTTTCCCATTCTGGTGTTTTCCTCTGTTTATTTGCATCGATTCCTGAGGAAGGCTTTCTTATCTCTCCTTGCTATTCTTTGGAACTCTGTATTCAGATGGGTGTATCTTTCCTTTTCTCCTTTGTTTTTAGCTACTCTTCTTTTCTCAGCTATTTGTAAGGCCTCCTCAGACAAACATTTTCCTTTTGCTTTTCTTTTTCTTGGGGATGATCTTGATTATGACCTCCTGTATAATGTCTCAAACCTCCATCCATAGTTCTTCAGGCATTGTGTCTATCATATCTTTCTTTGAATCTATTTGTCACTTCCACTGTATAATCATAAGGGATTTGATTTGGGTCATACCTGAATGGCCCAGTGGTTTTACCTACTTTCTTCAATTTAAGTTTGAAGTTTGTAATAAGGACTCATGATCTGAGCTACAATCAGCTCCCGGTCTTGTTTTTGCTAACTGTATAGATCTTCTCCATCTTGGCTGCAAAGAATACAGAAAATTCAATTAAAGATTTACTGATCATGGCCCCACACATCAGATCAAGAGCCAGTTTCCCCCATAGACAGTCTTTCTCATCAGGAAGCTTCCATAAGCCTCTTATCCTTATCCCTCAGAGAGCAGACCAAATGAAAGCCACAGGCACAGAAAACTAATCAAACTGATCACATGGACCACAGCCTTGTCTAAATCAATCAAACTGTTAACCATGCCATGTAGTATCATCCAAGACAGACGGGTCATGGTGGAGAGTTCTGATAAAATGTGGCCCACTGCAGATGGGAAAGGCAAACCACTTCAGTATTCTTGCCTTGAGAACCCCAAGAACAGTATGAAAAGGCACAAAGATATGACACTGAAAGATGAACTCCCAAGGTCGGTAGGTGCCTAATATGCTACTGGAGAAGATTGGAGAAATAATTCCAGTAAGAATGAAGAGACAGAGCCAAAGCAAAAACAGCGCCACTTGTGAATGTGACTGGTGATGGAATTAAAGTCCGATGCTGTAAGAACAACACTGCATAAGAATCTGTACTGTTAGGTCCATGAGTCAAGGTAAATTGGAAGTGGTTAAACAGGAGATGGCAAGAGTGAACATCCACATTTTAGGAATCAGTGAATTAAAATGGGTTAGAATGGGCGGATTTAACTCAGATGACAACTATATCTACTACTGTGGACAAGAATCCCTTAGAAGAAATGGAGTAGCCATCATAATCAACAGGAAAGTCTGAAATGAAGTTCTTGGATGCAATCTCAAAAATGACAGAATGATCTCTGTTCATTTCCAAGGCAAACTATTCAATATCATAGTTATCCAAATCTATGCCCCAACCAGTAATGCTGAAGATAATGAATTTGAACAGTTCTATGAAGATCTACCATACCTTCTAGAACTAACACCCCAAAAGATGTCTTTTTCATTATAGGGGACTGGAATGCAAAAGTAGGAAGTCAAGAGATACCTGGAGTAACAGGCAAATTTGGCCTTGAAGTAGAAAATAAAGCCGGGCAAAGACTAACAGAGTTTTTGTCAAGAGAACATACTGGCCATAGCAAACACCCTCTTCCAAAAAAACAAGTGATGACTCTACACATGGATATCATTAACTACATTGCTTTCAGACAAAACTGATTTAAGAACAATGAAAACTATCACAGATGAATAGGAGCACAACATAGTTCAATTTGTTATCCAAAATTAATAGTCAGAGCTTTTTATGGTCATGTATGGACATGCTCAGAGTATGAGAAATTATACGTGTCCCAGCTGGGGTCAAACAAGGTAATACTCTTCCTTTAAGTTTCACCTCAAATACTATAAATAAATGTCCTCTTCATGATGTATTTTGTGCCATGATTTAAACATTCTTGTAATTTTGGTGATAATTTGCTATTTAAAATACCTCCATATACAGTGCTGTCTAATGTTCCTAGGAGCAAGAAGCCTGGATGTACATTATAGACACAATGTATGTAGTACACAAGCTTCTTTCAGGTGTAATTCATAGTGCTGTTGTGAGTTCAGTGTCAGTGATATGGTATATCTAGAAAAAAAGAAAAAGAAAATTCCTGCATCCTTAAGTGAGGACCCTCTTGAAGATGGTAGAATAACATCTATAGTACATGATGAAGCTTGAAGAAATGGGATAGAAACTAAACTTGTGAATTCATGAGATGACAACTGACAAGAACTACATAGTGGACATCACTGTTATGTGGTTGAAAGCCAAAGAAATTAATGCAAATCTCAGCTTCTAGTGATTTGTATGAAAAAGAGCCAAAACTTCTTCAGAAAATGGATAACTCCAGGGCCAGGTTAGTGAAAGTACATTCAATACACTGTTGTACCAAAAAGCAAAGAAATTATCAAAGAATACCAAGCACATGTCAAAAATATGCTAAAGCCAGATTATGGTGCTCCCACAGGCCTAATCTGGAACAAATTGAATATTAAAGAGATGATAGTGGCTACTTATTATCTATTGAAAAAAATATGGAACAAAGATAATGTAACAAATCTCTATAGTTTCAAAGTTTCTCCCACAAAATACTAAAAACCAAAGGAAAATATATAACTTAACTGGGACAAATTCTGGCAGGCCCCATCTTAGTTAAATTATCAGTGACAGTTATCAGTAATAAGGCAAATTCATACCAGGAATAACCTGAACAGATACATGGGAGGGAAAGAGCCTTACTTCCATGGCATTCCCCGATAATTTGATCTAACCATGAGGACTCATCAAACAAAACCCATTTAGGGACATTCTACAAAATACTTGGACTGTGATGGTCAAGTTTGTGTCATACAAGAGAAGGGAAAAGTGAAAGTGAAAGTCATGTCCGATTCTTTGTGACCTCATGGACAATACAGAGCTATTCCTCTAACCTAATTATTTGCCCACTAGTGACCTAATGAACAACTATTAAAGGATTTAGGGATAAAAAATTTATAACACCTATGTTGCAAAGATTGTCTTCTTAATTTCCTTTTATGATATTAAGATACAATGTTATTGCAAAAACACTCATTATTCTACATTTTCACTAAATATTTTATTATTCAGTTCAGTTCAGTTCAGTCATTCAGTCGTGTCCAACTCTTTGTGACCCCATGAATCTCAGCACTCAAGGCCTCCCTGTCCATCACCATCTCCTGGAGTTCACTCAGACTCACGTCCATCGAGTCCGTGATGCCATCCAGCCATCTCATCCTCTGTTGTCCCCTTCTCCTCCTGCCCCTAATCCCTCCCAGCACCAGTCTTTCCCAATGAGTCACCTCATCACATGAGGTGGCCAAAGTACTGGAGTTTCAGCTTTAGCATCATTCCTTCCAAAGAAATCCCAGGGTTGATCTCCTTCAGAATGGACTGGTTGGATCTCCTTGCAGTCCAAGGGACTCTCAAGAGTCTTCTCCAACACCACAGTTCAAAAGCATCAATTCTTCTGTGCTCAGCTTTCTTCAGTCCAACTCTCACATCCGTACATGACCACTGGAAAAACCATAGCCTTGACTAGACAGACCTTTGTTGGCAAAGTAATGTCTCTGCTTTTCAACATGCTATCTAGGTTGGTCATAACCTTTCTTCCAAGGAGTAAGCGTCTTATTATTAGGATTTCTCTATGGAATTACAAAGGTCCATCTAGTCAAGTCTATGGTTTTTCCAGTGGTCATGTATGGATGCGAGAGTTGGACTATGAAGAAAGCTGAGCACCGAAGAATTGACACTTTTGAATGCGGTGTTGGAGAAGACTCTTCAGAGTCCCTTGGACTGCAAGGAGATCCAACCAGTCCATTCTAAAGGAAATTAGTCCTGAATATTCATTGGAAGGACTGATACTGAAGCTGAAACTCCAGTACTTTGGCCACCTCATGCAAAGAGTTGACTCATTGGAAAAGACTCTGATGCTGGGAGGGGTTGGGGGCAAGAGGAGAAGGGCACGACAGAGGATCAGATGGCTAGATGGCATTATCGACTCGATGGACATGAGTTTGGGTGGACTCCGGGAGTTGGTGATGGAAAGGGAGGCCTGGCGTTCTGCTATTCATGGGGTTAGAAAGATTTGGACACTACTGAGCAACTGAACTGAACTGAACTGAAACTTTAATTTTTAAAATGCCTGTAAGGCCCAGTTTATTTGACATGTTGGGTGGCTGATCCTGTATATTGGGACTTACCTAATATTGACTGTGTCAAAATTGACTACCACCAAGGTGGTTTCTTGAAATAAGAAGTTTATATGCGTTAAAAACAAAAAACAAAAAAAAAAAACACGGAATCTCCTAGAAAGTGATTTCAAAAGTATTATGGTCAGCTCTTATCACTGTTTCCACTTCTCTCAGCCTTGTGAAGTGAAATTATGAATCTCAGAATATACTGGAAATAGAGTCCTAGAATTGACACTACGTTGTCCAATATTCATGCATTTAGAAGCCATTGAAAGCTGGAAAAATTACGCTATTGTTTATGATTTGTTATTAACTCCATTCCTCAAGAGAATTACATCATGCCCTTGCTGAACTGCTGATATGATACGTGTCCTTTGTTTGTCTCACTGGAAACAGTTTCTTTATAACCGCATGTACAATTATATTACCATCCCAGTGCATGCATGTAAGAAGATTGAAGAATTGAGCTTGTGAGTATGTTCTTCTAGGTGCCTCTGAGATCTACACAGAGGAAGGATCTAAGGAGACTGTGGGAAATTGGACTCTATAAATGTGTATAAAGAGATTCTCTTATGAAATTGCAAGAGAATAATAAATACTTTAGTTGTCAGGATTTCACCTAAACCATGAGGAGAATAATAAATCATACTGAGTTCCTCTTGGTCAGGTTAACATTTTTCGCATTTCTTTCCCCTTCTCATCCATGACGAATCTCTTCATATCTTCAACTAAAGCAAGTATATATCCTACCTTAGGTATTAAAAATAATACTGAAATAAAAACAAAGGAAACTTATATACTAAGGTAATTAGATTCCTAATATTTTTCTTTGACTAGTTAGTTACCTTTTCTAATTCATCCCCTTCTCCTTGCAGATATACATCTGAAAACAGGGCAAATGAATTTGCAAATGCATTGTTTTGCACATTTTTGATATTAAACATATCTGAGGAAAATAAAATACTATTGCATTTATCCTAGATTTTTCAATAAATAGTCACATATTGAGGCCAGAAACAAATACTTTTGAATTTTAAATAGAATGTCATGAGACTCTTCATAGAGGAGGTAATGCTTGGTTGAACGTTTAATAATCAATGGTATTTGTCTGATGGGAAAGAGAAAGAAATGTTAGGAGGAAACCTAAAGGAAATATAACAAGCAGAGGAAAGCCTAGTAAGTACAACTAGAATTCTAAATTAGTTTGCAGAATTCTAGCATATATTTCATTATAGCTGATAAATTTGTTAGGGTGATAATGGCTTACTATTAATATATATATGAAAAGTGTTTCTATTATTGCTAAAGCATTTAGTCAGTAAATGTGTGATTGGGTCTGATGGAATGAATGGTTTTCCAGTTTTCTTCTAGAGGAACTGAGGAGGGTTTTCCTCCTGTATGTATAAAAGACCTTTGTGTAAATCCTATTGAAGTATATTGACTACAGGATAGGCAAAGCTGGATCAAATAAAGATAACTGAATTTAAAGACCAAATCCAATTTGGCTTCTCCCTGATCCCTGAAATAGAGAGATTTCACCAACTTGAAACTCCTTGCATGACCGTTCAGTCTCTCAGTAGTGTCCAACTCTTTGCAACCCCATGGATTGTAGCTGGCCAGGCTCTTGTCTCCGTGGAATTCTCCAGGCAAGAATACCAGAGTGGGTAACCATTTCCTTCTTCAGGGGATCTTCCTGACCCAGGGATCAACCTGGCTTTCCTGCATTGCAGGCAGATTCTTTTATCTTCTGAGTCACCATGGAAGCCTGTGGAGCTGCTTAAGAGGTGGTTAAGCATATGTGTCCTGTGTTCAGGTTAGATTTGTTGAAGTATGATTATTTATTTAGTGATAGTCAGTTGTAAGTGAAACTCTGAGGTTGGACAGAATGTCTGGGTAGAGAGCCATATATAATGAGAAGAAAAAGAACCATGGGGAAGAATATGGGTTTCAATGGAATTCAGGGCATCAACGAAATAAAGGGAGTCAGAAAAAGCAACAAAGGAGGAGTGTCTTGAGACTGAAGGAAAAAAACAGATAGACTGTGTTTATAGAGACAAAATTGTTATTTTAAAGATAAAATAGTTTTAAGCACTGCACAAATAATCAACATAGAAGAGTCCTTTAAAAAGTTCATTGTATTTGGATAGAGTATAATTTTGAATTTTCTTCAAATATATGAACTTTCAAGAATTATGGAGATAAAGTCTCATGGGAATGGTCTAAAAATCACTTAAATTGATTTAAAAATATATAGCAAATCATGGGGATTCATTTAGGATTCTAGCATATTTCATAATGAGATCACAGCACCTATTAAAACAATTGTGTATAAACCTGAAATTTATTATATCATAAGGGAAATAATGGCTAAATTAATGCATGATTAAAATACATGTTTTGAGGGAAAACTAATAAACCTATATATAGGTTTATTTATATAATAGATTTATTTATATATATGCAATTTACCAGAGAAAAGGTAAAGGAATGATAATGGGCTGTGCTGAGCTCAGTCACTTCAGTTGTTTCCAGCTCTTTGCAAACTCCATGCAAACCCCAGAAGCAAGGAGATTGTGTCAGGGGAAAAAGCGTAGCTAATATGTTATACCATGAATATAAAGTATGAGAAGAATGTGAATCAGGAAAAAGTAGTAAATGCAGCAATGGTAAACTAAGACAGTATGGGCCTTGTATTAAACTTTTGTGAGTGTATAGGGAATTGAAAATGAAAGTTTAATGAGGGACAGAGAAATGGCCAGAGAGATTCTTGTATTCCTTCCTCAACAAAGTTGGGTAGTGATTTAGAATAGCAAGCAAATAAGCATTTGAATTGCAGCTCTAAGGGACTAAGGGAATAGCATAATAATAGACTGCATTTGGGGCTCATTTACAAGTGGATTTCCATGATCCTGCAGATAATTTTGTACAGCCCTATTGGAAGAAGAGAATCTGTGATCAACCAGTATGAGTAAAAGTTAAACGCCATACTGGGTTGATTTTCAGGGTTCTAGGCAATATTTGCAGAAACAGTGATATGAATGATGTGCCTATTTTCAAAATGTGAGAGAAAAATAAACCTCCAAGGAATTTAAATAATGCTTACATATGGAAATTGCCAGCAAGTGTCTTTTATAACATGCACTAGTACTTTCATGGACTTCCCTGGTGGTTCAGAGTAAAGAATCCACCTGCAAATGAAGGAGATGCAGGTTTGATGCCTGGGATGGGAGGATCCTCTAGAGAAGAAAATGGCAACCCACTCCAGTATTCTTGCCTGGGAAATCTCATGTACAGAGGCATCTGCTGCGCTACACTCCAAAAGGTCGCAAAAGAGTCAGATATGACTTAATGACTAGAACAACAGCAAATCACTTCCATAGCAGGATGAATGGAGCAGACAGAAAACAGAGCTGTATGATAGTGTCCAAAGATGGTTTGTAATACATATATTAAAACTGGTTATTTCTCATTGGGAATCACATGATAAACTGAATTCCACTGAACAAATATAGTTACTTACTCAATATATAGTATATTTTAAGCTTTATGTTCATGGTTTTGATACTTTCTGACTTATTTTCCTGGAATAATATTGATAAAATAAATTTTGGCATATATTTGAAGTATAGATATTAATTGTTCCGATTTTGTTAACTTGAGAAATAATCATAGCAGCTTTCAGTTTTTGGGTATTATTGAATCAGGTAAAAAATTTCCCACTTTAAATTTGCAGAAATAAATTTGCATGTGATTCACGTATCACATTTTATCCCAATCTAAGTTTGCCTTATTTCTTTATTGTCATGTTACAGTTTATTTTATGTTATTATCTCTAAAATACCTAATTTTATCCATATTTCTTAAAAAATTTACCAAGGTTCCAACTTTGGGATAAAGATAGATTCTAAATACTTGTTACAACCTTATATGTAACATATGCATACTTAGCATACTAATTGTCTTATATAATTGTCACATTTAGATCACTGCCTATGTCTTCTTTGACTACGCCACTTTATAAGTTATTTTCCCAAGATCTAGAGCAACTTCTAAAAGTCTGTTATTATCATTACTATTATTTACTTCTACTAGACTGTCCAAATGAATTATAAGTTCTTTGATTAAAAAAAAAAATAAACACAAAACAGTTATGTTACACAGAATTTATGTTCTCAGAACTTGTTAGTTTAGCAGAACAAACTACATTCAATGAGATAGGGTTTAACTAATTATACAAAAACCAGAAGAATTCACATTGACTAGAAGGAGTGCTTCTTTTCTCTATGGTGAGTATTTGTATGCCTCTGAGAGTGTATCTGTTTCTATATACATAACAGAAAAAGAGAGAAATAAAAAACAGAAGCAGAAATTTGAGATACATCATCCATGGAGACTGTATCTGTATTCCTGGACAAATTTAATTGTTACATAAAAAAATGAATATGTCTGTCAAAATGCCATTTAAACCACATTTAACCACTGATGGTATGAATTTAGGTAAAAACAGAAATTAAGAAAGACACTCAATACAAACTGCCATCTTGAATCAGAATCTCTAAACCCAGCAGTTCCAAGCCAACATGCTCCAGCTCAATGGTACAGTCTTCATGCCCTCAGTGCTGACACTGATTGGGATCCCTGGCCTGGAGCCTGTGCAGTTCTGGATCGGCATTCCCTTCTGTGCCATGTACATCATTGCTCTATTTGGAAATTTCCTAATCTTGGTCATCATCAAATCTGAGCACAGCCTACATGAACCCATGTATCTCTTCCTGGCAATGCTTGGAGTAACAGACATTGCTCTCAGTACCTGTATCCTACCAAAACTGTTAGGGATATTCTGGTTCCATTCACCAGAAATACTTTTTGATGCCTGTCTCTTTCAGATGTGGCTCATCCATACCTTCCAGTGTACTGAGTCAGGTATTCTGCTGGCCATGGCCTTGGACCGCTATGTGGCAATCTGTGAACCTCTGAGACATGCAGCTATTTTTACCCACAAACTCCTCACTCAGATTGGGGTTGGAGTGACACTCAGAGCAGGTGTCCTTATAGCTCTGTGTCTCATCCTCATCAAATGCCGGCTGAAACACTATCGGACCACTGTGGTCTCCCATTCATTCTGTGAGCACATGGCTATTGTGAAGCTGGCAGCAGAAGATACTCGAATCAACAAGATTTATGGTCTTTTTGTGGCTTTCATTATACTTGGATTTGATATAATCTTCATCACACTCTCTTATATTCGAATATTTGTAACTGTCTTCAAACTGCCTCAAAAGGAAGCTAGGCTCAAAGCTTTTAACACTTGCATTGCCCACATCTGCGTCTTCCTTGTGTTTTATCTCCTGGGTTTCTTCTCCTCCTTTACACACAGATTTGGGTTCCATATTCCATCTTACATTCACATTCTTCTGTCCAATCTTTACCTGCTCGTCCCACCTTTTCTCAATCCTATTGTTTATGGTGTAAAGACCAAACAGATTCGAGATCGAGCGTCCAAGATTTTTCACTTGAAGAATGCATCTTGAGCTCTCATCTATCTTATTTCAAATAATACAAATTCAATCTGAGAAACACTAATTTTTAGTGCTATTGTTTGCTTTCTTATGTTCATTTGTTTGCTGAAATAGAGAGCTCTAGATTTTACATTTGCAACACTGAAGCTCTGATTCCTATTCAAATAACTTCACTTGTATGGATACAGAATTACTTGGAGCATACATTTAGCCAGTAGATAACACAAAAGAAGAAATTATGAAGATTTTGTTTTTAATTAAATCAATTTTAAGGACATCTTTTAAAAGTGCAAATAAATACTTTTTTGCTTCTTCTGTTTAAAAATATGAAGTGGTATCAATGCTATTGTATAAAAATATCAGTGTAATGAATTATAATATATTGTGTATGAAACAAAATCTGCCAGGGTCCAGCCCCGGTGGGTCCAGGGAATTCAAAGCGGGGACGGTGTTGGCGAGGAAAGACTTATTTGTTTATTGATATAAGATTAGATTAAGAAACAATAGTGTAGTAGGAAAATTAAGTGGAGAAAGAGGGCTGAATAACTTGGATTATGTGGAAGACCAATAAAATTCCAGGCAAGGAATTTGCACCATCTACGTTGGGCCACCGGCGCTCGCTTGAATATCTAAGGGTGCCTCGCCTTAGACTCCGTTTCACATGAGTCTTAACAGCCAGGGCAAATAAGTAGACTTGGCAAGCCTCCGTGCCCCAGATGGGAATTCAGCCTGAAGTTAAAGTAAAGAGGAAAAAGAGAGAGAGACGGGGGAAACCAGTCCAGTGACTGGCTCCAGCCCCTATTGTTCAGAAGGCCTTTTATACTTTTGATGAAACATGGAGATCAATGGGTAACACAAAGTTATGCAGCGTTAGCAGTCCAGACTCTTATCAAAACCAGGCTTTTCTCTCTGCATACCTAATTGTATACACAAGTCTTAGGTGATTTACATCATCTTCCAGCCAAAAGGGCCAATTAACATTTTACAGCCTTTTTTCTGATAAGGGTTTGTCAACCAGAAGACTTATTTGTGTTGATCTTCCCAAAGTCTGGTGCCATTCTCAGAAAGCACTAAATAAAGTTACATTCTTACATAGCAAGGACACAAGAGGAGTGCAGTGATATATAACAAAAGAAGTAATTAACTCAAAAATCTAGTGTTGCTAACATCAAAACTATTATATATCTTTTTCCATATCCCGTTTACATTGATTAACATCCTCCCAGGTGCCTAAAAGATAAAGAATATGGAGGCCTGGCAGCAGTCGTTGAGTCAACAGTGAAAACCCTCTACCAATATAATTTTTAACTATTTAGAAAAGGCTCTGTATCTTTAATATGCTTTTAAGTTTTGTGCCTCTTGCAGTTGGGGGGCTGTAAGCAATTCACAAGCTGTAAGAGGTCTGGGGAACCTGTTAGGCAAGCTAGAGAGTTTTCAGAGGGGGTTTAACTGAAACTTCCCTTTCAAATGCAGAAGACTAAAGCCCTGAGTTGACTTTTTCCAGAGAATATCAGAAGAGTGGAAAAGCAGGCAGATTCTTTTTTTTTTTTGGGGGGGGGGGGGGGTTGGATGCTCAGGAAATGCCAAGGGGAACTCCTGAAGTCTAATCACATCCTTGCGTATGTCAGCTTCCTCCCTCATGACCTTGTCACGGGTGGGATTCCTCACACTGGCTCCCGGCAAAAATCTATGCTGTTGTTTATAAATATGCTTATTCTCATCATTATTATTGTATTTAAGGCCCTAAAGTTCTTTATTCTGCAATTATGTGTTGAGCATTAAGTCTATTTATACCTTATACATTGAAACATATTTATATTTTATATTTATAATATTAAGCAATGTAAGCATATTTATATTATTAAAATATTAAAATCATACTAAAATATGTGATAGAGTTATAACTGAAGTTAATGGAAGTGTTAAGTAAATATTAAAAACTGTGCATTTAATATACTTGTTTTGACCTATGATATGAGAAATTAGCAATATTTTTTTAGATAAAAGCAAGTTCTATAACTATATCTGAAGAAGAAACAACTAATTCTATAAGGGGAGATTATACATATTATTCCATCACACTTGTTCATATATATAACTTCCATCATACTTGTTTATATATATATATAAACATTCTTACTCTGGTTCTGTCTCTGTGTGTGAAGCAGTCATGATTAGCTCACATATTTGTGGAAAGTTATGCCAGGGCAGGTTAAGGTTTTTGATAACAAAGACCAAATCCTTCACTTTACAGACAGGGGAAGTAAGTTCAAGGTGGTCATACATAACAGTCACAAGTAATGAGAAATATGCTTACCCAAGATTTTACCTAAATTAGCTCTGACTGAACTGAACTGATATGTATACTTTTTCAAATGGTTTTCTTGTTAATTTTGTGTTTCATAGGAATAGCACTGAATATGTAGATGGCTTTAGGTGATAAGGACGTTTTGACAGTGTTAATTCTCCCAAGCCATGAACACAGAATGCCTTCCCATTTATTTGTGTATTCATCAATTTCTTTCAAAAACATATGTACAGGTCTTTTCAGTTCAGTTCAGTTCAGTCGTTCAATTGTGTCCAACTCTTTGAGACCCCATGAATCGCAGCACGCCAGGCCTCCCTGTCCATCACCAACTCCTGGAGTTCACTCAGACTTGCATCCATCGAGTCAGTGATGCAATCCAGCCATCTCATCCTTGGTCGTCCCCTTCTTCTCCTGCCCCCAATCCCTCCCAGCATCAAAGTCTTTTCCAATGAGCCAACTCTTCGCATGAGGTGGCCAAAGTTTACTTCCTTGGTTAAATTTATTCCCAAATTCATTTTATTATTTTTGTTGAGACTGCTAATAGAGTGGTTGTTTTAACTTCTCTTTCTGCTAAGGCACTGTTAGCATACAGAAATGCAAAAAATTTTTCAATATCCAATTTGTATTCTTCAATGTTACTATATTCATACATCATGGTGAAGTTGATAGAGTAATTTGTGTATAAAATCATGTCATCCACAAATAGTGACTGTTTCACTTCTTTCCAATTTGAATGAACTTTATTTCTTCTTCTCGCCTAATTGTTCTGGCTAGGACTTCCAATATTTTGTTTACTAGGAGTGCCAAGAGTGGACATCCTTATCTTGTTCTTGTTCTTACAGGAATAACTTTCAGTTTCTCACTACGGAGTGTGTTACCAGTGAGTTTGTCACAAATGTCTTTTATTATGTTGAAGTACTTTCTATTCACACTTTATTGAAAGGAAATATAGTTATAGACTTAAATACTGTGTTTCAGTTCAGTTCAGTCACTCAGTCATATCTGACTCTTTGCAACCCCATGAATTGCAGCACACCAGGCCTCCCTGTCCATCACCAACACCCAGAGTTCACTCAAACTCATGTCCATTGAGTCGGTGATGCTATCCAGTCATCTCATCCTCTGTCGTTCCCTTCTCCTCCTGCCCCCAATCCCTCCCAGCAACAGAGTCTTTTCCAATGAGTCAACACTTCACATGAGCTGGCCAAAGTATTGGAGTTTCAGCTTCAGCATCAGTCCTTCCAATAACACTCAGGACTGATCTCCTTTAGAATGGAACAGTTGGATCTCCTTGCAGTCCAAGGGACGCTCAAGAGTCTTCTCCAGCACCACAGTTCAAAAGCATCAATTCTTTGGCGCTCAGCTTTTTTCACAGTCCAACGCTCACATCCATACATGACTACTGGAAAAACCATAGCCTTGACTAGATGGACCTTTGTTGGCAAAGTAATATCTCTGCTTTTGAGTATTCTATCTAGGTTGGTCATAACTTTCCTTCCAAGGAGTAAGTGTCTTTTAATTTCATGGCTGCAGTCACCATCTGCAGTGATTTTGGAGCCCCCCCCAAAAAATAAATTCTGACACTGTGTCCACTGTTTCCCCATCTATTTCCCATGAAGTGATGGGACCAGATGCCATGATCTGTTTTCTGAATGTTGAGCTTTAAGGCAACGTTTTCACTCTCCTCTTTCACTTTCTTCAAGAGGCTTTTTAGTTCCTCTTTCTGCCATAAGGGTGGTGTCATCTGCATATCTAAGGTTATTGATATTTCTCCCAGCAATCTTGATTCCAGCTTGTGCTTCTTCCAGCCCAGTGTTTTTCATGATGTACTCTGCATATAAGTTAAATACTGTGTTTAGTTTTATACAAAAAGAGAACTGTCATACATCAGTTTTGATAGATTAACATTCTTTTAATTTAGTACATTGTATCCAGAAATCTAATACTATGAAAAGAATAATTCTAGCTTAGAGAGTTTTTTTTTCTGCAATTAAACTTAATTTCAAAGTTGTTTACTTCATCCACTCCTGCCTTCTAAATGAAGATGAAGAGCCTTGCCTGAAGGGTTCCATCACACTTGTTCATGAAAGACTCTTACTCTGATTCTGTCTCTGTGTATGTGAAACATTCATGATTAGCTCATACAGTTGTGGAAAGTTATGCCAGGCAGGCTAATTTTTATCTGTCTGCCTTTTTAATGACAAAGAAGACCAAATCCTTTACTTTGCAGATGAGGGAAGTAAGCTCAAAGTGGTCATACA
This sequence comes from Oryx dammah, assembly GCF_014754425.2. NCBI lineage: Eukaryota > Metazoa > Chordata > Mammalia > Artiodactyla > Bovidae > Oryx > Oryx dammah. The sequence goes on along the minus strand of NW_024070201.1, from coordinate 47,434,890 downwards.
TAATGTTCATGAGTAATGAGAAGTATGTTTACCCAAGATTTTGCCTGAATTGAAAAGTATGTTTACCCAAGATTTTGCCTGAATTAAAAAGTATGTTTACCCAAGATTTTGCCTGAATTGGCTCTGAACACACAGACTAGGTTAGCTCACTTGAAGCAAAGAAGAAGACAGAAATATGAGTACAAACTAATTGTATGTTCATCTGGACTATCCCATAGAAAGGATTGTGATAGTTTCAGAGCTCCCTACTTCTTGTTGTGACTGACTTTGTAATGAAAATAATAATAATTACAATGCATCTATGTGGAAATCTTACTTCACAAACCGGTAAGTATCCTCCCAAAGTTAACAACCTTTCCTTATGTAAAACATAAGATGAAATATTACTCAGCCATATAAAAGAATGAAATAATGCCATTTGCAGTAGCATGGGTGGACCTAGAAATTGTCATACTGAGTGAAGTAAGCCAGACAAAGACAATTATCATATGATATGACTTATATGTGGAATCTGAAAAATTGATACAAATGAATTTATACACAAAAGAGAAATAGACCCAGAATCATATGAAACAAACTTATGGTTACCAAAGGAGAAAGGGCCAGAGAGAGGGATAGATGATTTGTCCTTTATCTGTTTTATTGGAAACAACTTCATTATAATTGCATGTGCAATTATATATTACAATCCCAGTGCACACATGTAAGAAGATTGGAGATTTGAGCTTGTGAATATGTGTTCTTCTAAGTGCCTCTGAGATTGACAAAGAAAAAAGGTTCTAAGGAGACTGTGGAAAATTAGATTCTGTAACTGTGTATAGTCACTCTTATGAAATCCTAAAAGGAGAATCATATTTGTCAGGATATCACCTAAAACACGAGGAGTATAATAAATATTACTGAGTTCCTCTTGGTCTGGCTAGCATTTTCCACTTTTCTTTCCCCCTTCTCAACCCTAATGACTCTCTTCATATCTTCAATTAAAACAACTATATAGCCTTACTTATGTGAGTATTCAAAGGTAATACTGAAATAACAGAGGAAACTCATACATTAAGATGCTTAAATTCTTAGCATTTTTCTTAGACTGGTCCTTTACTTTTCCTAGTTACACCACCCTTCTTCTCCATGCATATATACTTCTGAAAACAAAGCAAATGCACCTGCAAATGCATTGAGTTTTGCACATTTTTGACATTAAACTAGTCTGGGGAAAGTAAAATACTAATGCATTCCTACTAGATATATTTAATAAATTTGAATACTGCTAATACTCTTAGGTGACTCTTCACAGAGGAGGCAATGTTTGAGTTGAGAGTGTAATAAAAAAATGAGTATTTGTCTCATAGGAAGGTCCAAGGTTGTGCAAGAGGAAACCTAGAGGAAGCATTACTAACAGAGGAAATCCTAGCTAAGTAGTTCTAGAATTCTAAATTAGTTTGCGGAATTCTGTCATATATATTTTTTATGCCAGATATGTTTGTAATGGTGATGATATATTAAAGTTATCTACACTATTAATAACAAATTTGAAAATTGAATCTCTTATCGCAAAGAATTTAATCACTGAATGTATGACTGGATTTGAAGGAATGAATGGTTTTCCAGTTTTCTTCTAGATGAATTGAGGGTTTTTCTTCTCATATGTAATTAGACATACTAAAATACCTTTATAGAAATCCTGAACCTATTAAAATATCTTGACTATACTACAGGGAAACCTGGATCAAATAAAGATACTTGAATTTAAAGCCCATATGCACTTTGATTTCTCCCTAATCACCCAAATGGAGTAATTTCACAAGTTGGAACTGCTTAAGAGGCAGTTTAGCAGATGAGTTCTCTGTTCAGGTTAATTTATCCAGATATGACTATTTATTTATTCTGAAACAGTGGTTAGTGAAACTATGGGACTGGAAAATATGTCTGGACAGGTCGCCACTTTTAATGAGAAGTAAAAGAACCATGGGGAAGAATATAGTTGTCGATGGTTCCATCGACACGTCAACAACATACAGTAAGAGAGAAAAAGCAAGAAAGAGGAGGGTGTCTTGAGACTGGATGAAAACAAGATATTGGGATTATGGAAACAAAATTTGTATTTTAAAGACAAAATAATTTTAAGCATTGCACAAATATCAACTTAGAAGAGTCCTTTAAAATGTTTGATGTGTTTGAATAAAGTATGATTTTGATTTTTTTCTAAATATACAAGCTTTCAAGAATTATGGAGACAAAGTCTTATCGCAGTGATTTAAAAATCACTTAAATTGATTTTGAAAATATGGTGATTCATAGTGACACATTCAGAATTATAGCACCATTTAAATTGAGACAGTAGATATTAGCAGAAAATCACAGCATATGTTTGAATTATATTTTATCAGAAGGGAAATGACTACTAAATTAATATATGATTAATATACAAATTTTGAGGGAAGTATATATATACACTAATTATCATAGAGGAAGTAAAGTAATGATAATGGTGGCTAAGAGGGTAAAGCATCTATCTGCAATGTGGGAGACCTAGGTTTAATCCCTGGGTCAGGAAGATCCCCTGGAGAAGGAAATGGCAACCACCCCAGTACTCTTGCCTGGAAAATTCCACGGACGGAGGAGCCTGGTAAGCTACAGTCCATGGGATCGCAGAGTCGCACACAACTAAGAAACTTCACTTCTCATCAAAACATAACTAGGAATTAACTGAAAGAGGAGTTTCCATGCCAGCTGGGGTAGGGAGTAGTAGAGAGAAGGAATCTAGAGTTTGTAAAATGTAACAAACATCTTATGACCAACAGAAAAGAGTTATTGCAGAGAGCTTGAAGAGAAAGGTGAAATTTATGAACATAAATGTCTGGAAATCATCAGGGAATTCAGTGCTGCATACATTTTATTGGAAACCCTTCCAGAATTGTGATTTTTTTCTAAAAGTGAGTTTCTCTGTTGAAGAAGTGGAATATAGAGATTATAATATGACATCATAAAGCTTGTAGAAGTAAGAAATTGAAGAAGCAAGGACATTGTGTCAGGTCAAAAGGAGTAGCTAATATGTTATACCACAAGTAAAAAGTGTGAGAAAAGTGTGAGTCGGGAAAAGGGAGTAAAGGCAGTAATGGTAAACTAAGACAATATGAGCCTTACATTAAACTTCTGTGAGGGTATAGGGAATTGAAAAATGAAGTTAATGAGGGATAGAGAATTGGGCAGAGACTGGGGTGTTTCTTCCTCAGTAAGATGGATGGTGATTTAGAAAAGCAAACAAATAACCCTGTGAATTGCAGCTTTAAGGGACTAGAGATTAGTGTAATAATAGGCTGCATTTTGGGCTCATTTATGAGTGTGTTTCTATAATGCCTGCAAGTAATTTTGCACAACCCTATTTGAAGAAGAGAATCTGTGGTCAACCAATATGGGTAAAAAGTAAACACCATACTGGGTTGATTTACTGGGTTCTATGAGGTGTTTGGAGAGACAGTCATATGAATGATGTGCCTATTTTCAGTATGTGAGAGAAAAATAAGCCTCCAAGAAATTATAATAATACTTAAATATGGAAATTGCCAGCAAATGGGTTTTGTAATATACACTATCACTTCCATAAAGAATGGATGGAGCATACAGAAAATAGTATCCAGAGGTGGATTTTAATAAATATATTAAAACTGCTTATTTTAAATCTGTAATCATATCATGAACTTGAATCCCACTGAACAAATATGGTTACTTATTCAATATTGCATAGTATATCTGAATTTTATGTATATAGTTTTGATAGTTTCTGATTTATTATTCTAGAAAAATACTGATAAAATAAATTTTGGTGTACATATGAAAATATAGATATCATTATTTGATTAGATTTTGGTAATTGAAAAGTTTCTTTGAGAAATAATCATAAAACTTTCAATTTTTTAGGTATTATTCTATCAGGTAAAATTTTTCCCAGTTCAGTTTTTGCAGAAATAAATTTGCATATGAGAAATTCACATATCACATTTTAGTATAGCAGATTGACATTTCTTTGTTGTCATTACATATTATTTTAATTATTTATCTGTAAAATTTTTAATTTTATACATAATACTCAGAGAATTTCCCTAGGTTCCAACTTTGGGATAAAACCATATTCTAAATACTCTGTTACAGCCTCTTTATGTGTCCCGTATTCATACTTAGCATACCACTTGTCATGTGTAATTGTCACAGCTAGAGTTTTGCCTGTCTCATGTTTGATAAAGCTACTTTATAACTTATTTTCCCAAGATCTAGAGCAGCTCCTGAGAGTGTGTTGGTATTGTTATTATTATTTTACTTCTACTAGACTATCTGAATGAATTGGAAGTTCTTTGATTAGAAAAATGTTATAGGTAGCACACCGTTTATATCAGATCTTGTTAACTTAGAAGAAGTTAACTTAGAAGACCTAACTACATTCAATGAGATAGTTTTCAACTAATTTTGCAAAAACCATAGGAATTCACATTGACTGGAAGGAGTGCTTCCTCTCTCTATAGTGAATATTTGTAAGCTTCCAAGGGTGTATGTGTTTATATCTATCTGTATACATAACAACAACAACAAAAAAAGAGACAGAGAAATAGAGGACAGAAGGAAAATTCAAAATAAATTATTCAGGGAAACTCTATCTGCATTCACAACCAAATTTAACTGCAATATCAAAAAAAAAAAAAAAGAGTATGTGTGTCAAAATGCCATTTGAAATCACATTTAACTACTGATGGTATGAACCTAGGTAAAAACATAAAACATACTGATAGTATGAACCTAGGTAAAAACATAAAACAAGAAAGATACTCAACAAAAACCACCATCTTGAATCAGACTCTCTAAACCAGAGAGTTCAAAACAATCATGTTCCAGCTCAATGGTACAGTCTTCATGCCCTCGGTGCTGACACTGATTGGGATCCCTGGCCTGGAGTCTATGCAGTTCTGGATCAGCATTTCTTTCTATGCCATGCACATCAGTGCTCCGTTTGGGAATTTCCTGCTACTGGTCATTATCAAATCTGAGCCCAGCCTCCATGAACCCATGTATCTTTTCCTGGCAATGCTTTGAGTGACAGACATTACTCTCAGTACCTGCATCCTGCCAAAAATGTTAGGACTATTCTGGTTCCATTCATCCGAAATATATTTTGATGCCTATCTTTCAGATGTGGCTCATCTATACCTTCCAGTGTATTGAGTCAGGTATTCTGCTGGCCATGGCCTTGGATTGCTACATGGCAATCTGTGATCCTCTGAGACATGCAATCATTTTACCCACAAACTCCTCACTCAGATTGGGGTTGGAGAGACACTCCAAGCAGTCCTCTTTGCAACTCCATGTCTCATCCTCATCAAATGCTGGCTGAAACGCTACTGGACCACTGTGGTTCCCCATTCATACTGTGAACACATGGCCACTGTGAAGCTGGCAGCAGACGATATTCGAATCAACAAGATTGATGGTCTCTTTGTGGTTTTCATTACACTCTAATTTGACATAATCTTCACCATACTCTCTTACATTCGAATATTTGTAACTGTCTTCAATCTGACTCAAAAAGAAGCTAGACTCAAAGTTTGTAACACTTGCATTGCCCACATTTGTGTCTTCCTTGAGTTTTATCCCCTCGGTTTCTTCTTGTTTTTTGCACACAAGTTTGGGTTCCATATTCCACCTTACATTCACATTCTTCTATCTAATCTCTATCTGCTTGTCCCATCTTTGCTCAATCCTATTGTTTTTGGTGTGAAGACCAAACAGATTCGAGATCAAATATCCAAGATTTTCCACTCTAAGAATGCATCTTGAGTTCTCATTTATCTTATTTCAAACAATAGCAGAAACAAGTACTGAGAAAAATGTTCTTGAGAGTTTGTGCTTTCTCAGGTTCATTGTGTGCTGAAGAGCAATGTTCTGGTTTTGCATTCAAGACAATAAGGCCTTGACTCCTATTTAAACATCTTAGCTTGTTTTGGATACAAAGTTTGTTGAAACACACAGAATTAGTCATATCTAATCTACACATGATATAAAGTACAAAAATTAAGCTCAATTGACTCTTGGCGACAGATGTTTCTTAAAAGAAAAATTAAATAATAATATTTTAGCCTATGTTAAAATATATCAAGTGTCATTTTAGGGACCGCAAAAGAAATTCAGTATAATGTATTATAATTCTAGTAAATCTGAAAATAAATTTGTCCTTTTCCTATATCATTTATTGTAACACTTCATTATCCTAAAGTTCCTTACTGAGTGATCATGAAGTAATCATTAAGTGGGGAATGAGGGTTTTACTATATGCATCAAATGGTAGTCATATTTTCTTATTTCCTGAAAAAAATATCACACAGCCTACTGCAGGAGCATATATAGTGGAGTTCTTATATATTAAACTCAAATAGAAAAATTTGAATTGATAGTTACTAAAGTCAATGTGGAATGATTAGCAATGTACTTCCTTGTTTTATGTTGTGGTCTTACAAATAAGTAAAATAGTTTTAAATAATGTGTTTTATGACTATAGCTGAAAAGGGAAATAAGTGCTGCAAGTCAAGCTATATATATATATATTTTTAAATTATGCTCATGGTTTTATTATTTGTATGTTTTCCTGAAACTAATTTTCAAAATAATGTGCAGTTGGATTCATACATTTGAACTTGCATTAGCATTTGTTAACTTAAAATTGCTTTTATTCTAAATGTTTTTGTGGATTGGTTAACAGTCGTTCTTATAGAAATTTAAATAGAAATTTTAAATGGTAAAGATCAGATGTAAGTTGATAAAAGCAACTATACAGGAAGAGTAGTGAGTGTGGCCTAAAGAAACAGCCAACTGGTGGCCATGGCCAGCACCTGGAATATTTAGAGATGTGAATTTGGATCCTCTCCATTATTCTACATTCTACCTTCTGATTAACGTATATTCACTTCATGTTCTTTGTTATGATCCTGAAATGTTCACATTCCATGTAGTTTGTGAAGTATAATTTCAGACTCTACCAGGGCTAAAAGTAACATTTTCTTTATATTTAGGTGTTCAGGTTTTGGACTAGAATTTTTTTAATGGAGTTATGGTTGTCTGTCTTACAAAATTGTGTGTGGTCTTCACCATTAACACTTCATTGTCTTTTAATTCCAAAAGATGACCAATGCTATGCATAGTGCCAAAAGTCAGAATTTTTCCAATTGGACTTTTTTTGCTCTTAGGACATTTTTATACTTAAGAGATGTATCCATTTCTATTATTTTCACTCTCATTAATTGTGATATATCCTCTACCTGGAGACCCTGACCCTGATTCCTGAATTGGTAAAATAGTCTTCATTCTATAACATTAGGCTCAGACTTTTTTTTTGGTATCTTCTTTCTCAAGATTCCTTAACTGAGGTTTCCTTTTGGGGTCAGTGTTGTTTTTGTAATCCACAGTGATCTGTGCAGTTCAAACCATATTATATTAAAATGTATCTGTAGTTTAGGGAATTATGTGTGTGTGTGCTTAGTTGATCAGTTGTGTCCAACTCTTTGCGACCCCATAGTCTATAGCTCGCCAGGCTCCTCTGTCCATGGGATTCTCCAGCAAGAATACTGGAGTGGGTAGCCATTCTCTACTCCATGGTATCATCCTGACCTCAAGGATTGAACCTGGGTCTCCTGCATTGTTGGCAGATTCTTTATCATCTGAGCCACCAGTGAAAGCCCCTGGTGAATTATACAGGATGTCTAATAATTTAACTTTATCTCTTTTTGTCATAATGTGGCACAATAAATTCTTAATGACTTGGACTGATTCTCTTACTGCTTTTATTGATTTGGTTTGATGTTCACTGAAAGAAGCAATTTTGAAGGATAGTCTGGTAGAAAAACACATGCCATAAATCCATATATATTAATATTTATTTAAGGTAATAGAGCTCTCTAGTATTCTCTGGCACCTCTCTGGTGGCTCAGCTGGTAAAGAATCCACCTGCAATGCAGGAGACCTGGGTTCAATCCCTGTGTTGGAAAGATGCACTGGAGAAGGGAACAACTACCCACTCCAGTGTTCTGGCCTCAAGAATTCCATGGACTGTATAGTCCATAGGGTCGCAAAGAATCAGACATGACTGAGCGACTTTCACTCACCCAGTACAGATATCTATTGGACAATTAAAAGTAAGATCTAGGGGGGTCGGGAAACCTTGTCTAGTTCATTTTCTTATCTTCTACTCCTAATATAGTTCTGACACTGGTATAAGCAGAATACAATTTATTGAATAAACATAATAATGAAATTCCCCTCAGCATCTAATTGCATCTTTACAGCAACCTAAAAAAATATTTAGTGCATGTTAGATTTGGTGAACCTGAAAACTGAGATTAATGAGAGGTCTGTTTCTCACTGTGGGGTGGAAGTTACAAATATCAAAAAGGAGAAAAGATGAATGATTATCTGTATTTCGGGATTTGTTAAAGATATCCATCAGTGAATCTGAAGGCTTACAATGTGTGTTGATATAATTTATCAAAATGAATGTAGATGTAATTTATGTAATGTGAGTAAAACTGATACACGTGTGAACATGCTTGTGTGTGATTGTGTTTTCTAATATTTTGTCTTCTGCAATGGCCTTTGCTCAGTGAATTCCCAGTATAAATAAGCCCAAAAGGCCACAAGCAAATTCTAAGCTACATCACAAGATAGAACTTTTGATTCTATGGATCTATTTTGTTGTTGTTCAGTCACTCAGTCGTGTCAACTGTTTGCAACCCCATGGACTGCAGCATGTCAGGATACCCTGTCCATCACCAACTCCCAGAGCTTGTTCAAACTTATGTCCATTGAGTCAGTAATGCCATCCAACCATCTCATCCTCTGCGGTCCCCTTCTCCTCCTGCCCTCAATCTTTCCCAGCATCAGGGTCTTTTCTAAAGAGTTGGCTCTCCAAATTAGGTGGCCAAAGTATTGGAGCATCAGCCTCAGTATCAGCCCTTCTAATGAATATTCAGGATTGATTTCTTTTAGGATTGACCGGTTTGATCTCCTTGCCATCCAAGGGACTCTCAAGAGTCTTCTTCAACATCACAGTTCAAAAGCATCAATACTTTGGCACTCAGTCTTCTTTATGGTCCAACTCTCACATCCATACATGACTACTGGAAAAACCATAGCTTTGACTAGAAGGACCTTTGTTGGCAAAGTAATGTTTCTGCTTTTTAATATGCTATCTAAGTTGGTAATAGCTTTTCTTCCAAGGAGCAAACCTCTTTTAATTTCATGGCTTCAGTCACCATCTTCAGGGCTTTTGGAACTCAAGAAAATAAAATCTGTCACTGTTTTTGTTCTTTGCCCATCTATTTACCATGAAGTGATGTGACCAGATGCCATGATCTTTGTTTTCTGAATGTTGAGTTTTAAGCCAGCTTTTTCACTCTCCTCTTTCACTTTCATCAAGAGGCTCTGTAGTTCTTCCTCGCTTTCTGCCATAAGGATGGTGTCCTCTGCATATCTGAGGTTATTGATATTTCTCCTGGCAATCTTGATTCCAGCTGTGCTTCATCTAGCCCAGCATTTTGTAGGATGTACTCTGCATGTAAGTTAAACGAACAAGGTGACAACATATAGCCTTGATGTACTCCTTTCCTGATTTTGAACCAGTCCATCGTTCCATGTCCAGTTCTAACTGTTGCTTCTTGACTTGCATACAAGTTTCACAGGAGGCAGGTAAAACCTCTGGATATATAGGTCTGTCAAATTCCATTCCAGTGATCTTGACTTTATCACATGAGCTATGTTTTTATAATTACAGAGTTAATGTCATAAACTTTGTTTGTGTGCATATCATTTTTATCCAGCTAAAATTAAATTGCTTTGAAAGTAGGAAAGGATTTAATTAATCTATGTTTTTCCAATACTGTAGAACCCACTGAAACTCCCTACTTCTCTGACCATGAGTCCTATTGATGTTGCACACCAGAGAGTCTGATGCAAAGTCTTTACAACTCTAATTTCCCAAACCCAACAATATCTTTAAGTGATATCACAAATCCTATAGGGCTAAGATTTATAGTGCTGGAATTGCCCCAAACTATCCAATTGTGTCTTTCTCAGATGACTTTAACAAGACAGCACCTTGCAAATTCTAGATTATACTAAATTAATCTCATTTGACATCCTTAATTTTATTCTTATATTGTTAATGTTGTTAATGCTACTTTATCTAAATTTATTACAAATTTCTGTTTTTACATCATTTTTCCCTTATGCAAAATTCTATCTGAATACAATAATGAACTGAAAACGTTCTAAAGTTATATTTTCTCCTGTGGTCAGCATGATATCATGAGGACACTCTGATAGAGGTACTGTTTATAGCATTAACAGTTCTTTACTAAGTTGTTACTTGGTGGTTTGTGATGACATTCTTTAACTGTTAGTTGCATATTTTTAATGAGGGAAATTTAACAAATTGTATTTTTTCATATTTTACTTTATGGTAGTTCAGTATGATGGCAAAAGGAAAAGAAATGATATTGTGGATATTTTGTTAGAATTTTAAGTCTCAGGGAAATTAAGTTTTTATTCATGAAATAGAGGAATGCTGCTTAAATTAGATAAATAATCTGAGTTGAAAAAATAGCACCATTAAGCTGCATACTGACTTTGGGAAAAAAAAATAGTACAAAGAATGTTTCCTAACCTACATCCATTTAACAGAAAAAGTAGATTCATGGATATCCACGTTGCACTTGAGACATGTGTCTTTTAGTGTATTTACTATCATATCCACACACTTCACACAATTCTATCAGTTCAACTCTAGGTTCAGCAAGAAGCACATAATGCATACTTTTTGGTATCTATGATTTAACTCTTCTGTTTGTAAGATGCCATTTAGGTAAATTTAGGCTTCCCAGGTGGCACTAATGGTAAGGAACCTGCTTGCCAATGCAGGAGACATAACAGTTGCAGGTTTGACCTCTAGGTCAGGAAAATTCCCTGGAGGAGGGCTTGGCAACTCACTCCAGCATCTTGCCTGGAAAATCCTATGGATAGAGAAGCGTGGAAGGATACAGTCCCTAAGGTCACAAGGAGTCCAACACGACTGAAGCGACTTTAGTACACACACATGCATTTAAGTAAATAGGATGCTATATGCAAAAATAATTGGGATTGGACTATAAAAGTCCTATTCTTAAACCTATAGACATAAATGTTCAATATTTTTGAGAACCTTAAATACAGCATAACACTGTTTTTATATTTTCAATTACATTTATTTATAATATATTAATGTAAGTGAGTGTAAATGTGGACTTCCTTGGGGGCTCAGTGGTAAAGAATCCATCTTTCAATGCAGGAGAGGTGAGAGTTTGATCCTCGGGTCAAGAAGATCCTCTGGAGAAGGAAATGGCAACTCACTCCAGTACTGTTGAATAGGGAAACCCATGGACAGAAGAACCTGCCAGGCTGTAGTCCATGGCATAGCAAAAGAGTCAAAAACACAACTTAGCCACTAAACAACAACAATACAATGTGATCAGGGGTAATTCAATATGCTCTTGAAGGATTCTCCTTCACAGTGTGTTTAATTTCTTATTTCACTATAAGAAAGTGAAGACAAACATTTTGGCAAGTGTCTTTTTGGTTTCACTAGTGAAAAAAAAACATACCTAGAAACATGAGACCATTTCAAGAATAAGTTTTGGCTGGCCTTACACTAAAAAATGAGAAATGATTGCAATTTTGGTCTCAAAATAAATGTTACTAGTCCCATATATAAATATAAATATATATATATATATTTCTATTGATTCCCTTTATTTATAAAGTTTAGCATAACCTATAAGTTGCTGAAATATTTGTAGAAATGTGAAATCAGTGTTAAATATACAGCTGAAAAATCTTGCCCAATGATAAAGTTTGAATTGCATACACACATTAGCTCTATTTAGTGCTATATGTCCTGCCTTTTTCGTACACTATCTATCATTGTTTTGATAATTTCAAGAACTATAGTTTCCATAAATGTTATTACAGATTTAAATAATGTGTTTAAGTAACATGCAAGAGAGAAAAGGTCTAGTATAAACCAGTTTCAATGGGTTAAAAATCCATAGATTTATTTTATCATAGGCCTCTAACAAATAAAGTAGATCATGTTTACACTGTTAAGGAGTAAGTCCAGCCTTAGAGTAATCTCCTTGTCTTCTTTATTTAATTCAAAACTACTCTTCCTTTTCCTCCAATCTCCTCATTCCATTCAGAGAATAAAATACAGTCAGCTCATTAGAACTGACTCAAAGGTGTGTCTTTTTATGGCTGAGTAATATTACATTATGTATATGCACCACAACTTCAGAGTTCCAGAAAAGCACCTACTTTTGCTTTATTGACTAGGTCAAAGCCTTTGACTATGTGGATCACAACAAACTGGAAAATTCTGAAAGAGATGCCAATACCAGACCACCAAACCTGCCTCCTGAGAAATCTGTATGCAGGTCAAGAAGCAATAGTGAGAACTCAACATGGAACAAGAGACTGGTTCCAAATCAGGAAAGGAGTATGTCAAGGCTGTATAAAGTTACCCTGTTTATTTAACTTATATGCAGAGTACATCATGTGATGTCAAGGCTGTATAAGGTTACCCTGTTTATTTAACTTATATGCAGAGTACATCATGTGAAATGCTGGGCTAGATGAAGCACAAGCTGGAATCAAGATTGCTGGGAGAAATATCAATAACCTCAGATATGCAGATGACACCATCTTTATAGCAGAAAGTGAAGAAGAATTAAAGAGCCTCTTGAAAGTGAAAGAGGAGAGTGAAAAAGTTGGCTTAAAACCCAACATTCAGAAAACTAAGACCATGGCATCCAGTCCCATTGCTTCATGGCAAACAGATGGGGAAACAATAGCAACAGTGATAAACTTTATTTTTGGGTGCTCCTAAATCACTGCAGATGGTGACCACAGCCATGAAATTAAAAAACACTCAGTTCTTGTAAGAAAAGCTATGACCAACCTAGATAGCATATTAAAAAGCAGGGACATTACTTTGCCATCAAAAGTCCATCTAGTCAAAGCTATGGTTTTTCCAGTAGCCATATATGGATGTGGGATTGGAGTATAAAGAAAGCTGAGCACCGACGAATTGATGCTTTTGAACTGGGATGTTGGAAAAGACTCTTGAGAGTCCCTTAGACTGCAAGGAGATCCAACGAATCCATCCTAAAGGAAATCAGTCCTAAATATTCATTGGAAGACTCATGCTGAAGCTGAAACTCCAATATTTTGGCCACCTGGTGCGAAGAACCGACTCATTGGCAAAGACCCTGATGCTGGGAAAGATTGAAGGCAGAGGAGGAGGGGACGACAGAAGATGAGAAGGTGGATGGCATCACTGACGTGATGGACATGAGTCTGAGTAGGCTCTGGGATTTGAAGATGGACAGGGATGCCTATCACGATGCAGTCCTTGGGGTCTCAAAGAGTCAGATATGACTGAGCAGCTGAACTGACTGACCACAACAACTTCTTTATCCATTCATCTGTTGATGGACATCTAGGTTAATTCCATGATCTAGCTAATGTAGATAGTGCTGACATGAGCAAAGGGATACATGTGTATTTTTCAATTTTGGTTTCCTCAAGGTATATGCCTAGGAGTGGGATTTCTGGGTCATATGGTGGTTTTATTCCTAGTTTTTTAAGGAATCGCCATACTGTCTTTCACAGTGGCTGTATTGATTCACATTCCCACCAACAGTGCAAGAGCCTTCCCTTTTCTCCACACCATCTCCAGCATTTATTGTTTGTAGACTTTTTGATGATGGCCATTCTGACCAGTGTGAGGTGATATCTCATTGCAGTTTTGATTTGCATTTCTCTAATAATGAGCAATGTTGAGCATCTTTTCATGTGTTTGTTAGGCATCTATATGTCTTCTTCGGAGAAATGTCTGTTTAGGTCTTTTTCCCACTCTTTGATTGGATTATTTGTTTTTCTGGTTTTCACTTGTATGAGCTGCTTGTATATTTTGGAAATGAATCCTTTGTCAGTTGTTTCAGTTGCTATTACTTTCTCCCATTCCAAGGGGTTGTCTTTTCACCTTCATTATAGTTTCCTTTGCTGTGCAAAAGCTTTTAAGTTTAAATAAGTCCTGGTTTTTTACTTTTGTTTCTATTTCCATTACTCTAGGAGGTGGGCCATAGACGGTCTGTCTTTGATTTATGTCATCAAGTGTTCTGCCTATGTTTTCCAGTAAGAGATTTTTAGTTTCTGGGTCTTCATTTAGGTCTTTAATCCATTTTGAGTTTATCTTTGTGTATGGTTTTAGGAAGTATTCTGATTCATTCTTTAACATGTAGCTGTCCACTTTTCCCAGCACCATTTATCGAAGAGGCTGTCTTTGTCCCATTGTATATTCTTGCCTCCTTTGTCAAAAATAAGGTACCCATAGGTTCATGGGTTTATTTCTGGGCTGTCTATCTTGTTCTTTTGGTTTATGTTTCTGTTTTTGTGCCAGTACCATACTGTATCAATGATGTAGCGTTGTAGTATAATCTGAAGTCAGGAAGGTTGAATCCTCCAGCTCCATTCTTCTTTCTCAAGACTGCTTTGGCTAATTGGGGTCTTTTGTGTTTCCATATGAATTGTGAAACTTTTCTTCTAATTCTGTGAAAAATTTCATTGGTAATTTGAAAGGAATCACATTGAATCTTTGGATTGGATTTGATAGTATAGTCATTTTCACAATACTGATTCTTCCTACTCAGGTACTTGGAATATCTCTCCATCTGTTTATGTTATCTTTGATTTCTTTGATTAGTGTATTATACTTTACTGTGTACAGTTCTTTTGTCTCCTTAGGTAAGATAATTCCTAGGTATTTAATCCTTTCTGTTGCAATGGTGAATGGGATTGATTCCCGAGTTTTTCTTTCTGATTTTTCATTGTTAGTATATAGAAATGCAAGTGATTTCTGTGTATTGATTTTGTATCCTGCACCTTTGCTAAATTCACCAATTAGCTCTAGTAATTTTCTGATACTATCTTTAAGGTTTTCTATGTACAGTATCATGTCATCTGCAAACAGTGAGAGGTTTACTTCTTTTCCAATCTGGATTCCTTTTATTACTTTTTCTTTTCTGATTGCTATAGCTAAGACTTCCAGAACTATGTTGAATAATAGTGGGGAAAGTGTCTTGTTCCTGATCTTAGGGTGAATGCTTTCAGTTTTTCACCATTGAGAATAAGGTTTGTTGTAGGTTTATCATATATGCCCTTTACTATGTTGAGGTATGTTCCTTCCATGCCCACTTTTTGAAGAGTTTTAGTCATAAATGGGTGCTGAATTTTGTTAGAGGCTTTTTCCACATCTATTGAGATGATCATATTGTTTTTATCTTTCCAGTTTTTAATATGGTGTATCACATTGATTGATTTATGTATATTGAAGAATCCTTGCATCCCTAAAATAAAATCAATTTGATCATGGTGTATGAGCTTTTTGATGTGCTGCTAAACTCCATTTGCTAAAATTTTGTTGAGGATTTTTGCATCTATGTTCATCAGTGATATTGGCCTGTAGTTGTGTTTTTTTGTGTTGTCTTTGTCTGGTTTTGTTTTCAGGGTGATGGTGGCCTTGTAGAATGAGTTTGGAAGTGTTCCTTCCTCTGCAATTTTTTGAAAGAGTTTTAAAAGGATAGGCATTAGCTCTTCTCTAAATGTTTGATAGAATTCTCCTGTGAAGCCATTTGGTCTTGGGCTTTTGTTTTTTGGGAGATTTTTGATGACAGCTTCAATTTCAGTGCTTGTAATTGTGTTGTTGAAATATTGAACTTGTCTAAGAACCTGTCCATTTCTTCCAGGTTATCCATTATTTTGCTATATAGTTTTTCATAATAGTCTCTTATACTCCTTTGTATTTCTGCATTGTCTGTTGTAACCTCTCCTTTTTCAATTCTAATCTTGTTGATTTGATTCTTCTCTTTTTTCCCCTTGATAAGTCTGGTTAAAGGTTTGTCAATTTTGTTCATCTTCTCAAAGAATCAGTTTTTAGTTTTATTAGTCTTTACTCTTGTTTCTTTGGTTTCTTTTTCATTTATTTCCAATAAGATCTTTATGATTTCTTTCCTCCCACTAAGTTTGGGGGTTTTTTGTTCCTCTTTTTCTAGTTGTTTTAGATGTAAAATTAGGTTTTCTATTTGATATTTTTCTTGCTTCTTGAGGTAGGATTGTATTGCTATAAACTTCCCTCTTAGAACTGCTTTTGCTGCATACCATAGGGTTTGAGTTGTGTTTTCACTGTCATTTATTTCTAGAATTTTTTTGATTTCCCTTTGATTTCTTCAGTAACCTGTTTGTTATTTAGAAACATGTTTTCTAATCTCCATGTGTTTGTGTTTCTTACAGTTTTTATTTTCTTTCTTTTAATTGATTTCTAGTCTCATAGTGTTGTGGCTGGAGAAGATGCTTGATATGATTTCCATTTTCTTAAATTCACTGATTTGTGATCCAAGATGTGGTCTATCCTGGAGAATGTTCCATGTACACTTGAGAAGAAGATTGGATGGAATGTCCTGAAGACATCAAAGAGATCCAACTCATCTAATGGGTCTTTTGAGACTTGTGTTTCCTAATTAATTTTCTGTCTTGATGATCTATCCATTGGTGTGAGTGGGGTGTTAAGTGAAAGTGAAGTTGCTCAGTCGTGTCCGACTCTTTGCAACCCCATGGACTGAAGCCTACCAGGTTCCTCCCTCCATGGGATTCTCCAGGCAAGAGTACTGGAGTGGGTTGCCATTTCCTTCTCCAGGGGATCTTCCTGAGCCAGGGATCAAACCCAGGTCTCCCGCATTCCAGGCAGATGCTTTAACCTCTGAGCCACCAGGGAAGCCCAGGGGTGTTAAAGTATCCTACTATTATTGTGTTACTGTCAATTTCTCCTTTTATGTCTGTTAGTGTTTGTCATATGTATTGAGGTGTTTATATGTTGGGTGCATAGATACTTACAATTGTTATGTCTTCTTCTTGGATTGATCCCTTGAGCATTATGTAGTGGCCTTCCTTATCTCCTGTAATCTTTATTTTAACGTTTATTTTGTCTGATATGAGGATTGCTACTCGAGCTTTCTTTTGCTTCCCAATTTCATGGAATATATTTTTCCATCCTCTCACTTGCAGTCTATATGTGTCTTTAGGTCTGAAGTGGGTTTCTTGTAGACAACATATTTATGGGTCTTGTTTTTGTACCCATTCTGCGAGTCTGTGTCTTTCGGTTGGAGCATTTATTCTATTTACATTTAAAGTAATTATTGATATACATGTACTGAACTGATGTTCCTATTGCCATTTTCTTAATTATTTGGGGTTGATTTTGTAGATCTTTTTTTCTTCTCTTGTATTTCTTGACTATATAAGTCCCTTAGACATTTGTTGTAAAGCTGGTTTGGTGGCACTGGATTCTTTTAACTTTTTCTTGTCTGAAAAGCTTTTTATTTCTCCCTTAATTTTGAAGGAGATCTTTGCCAGGTACAATAATCTTGGTTGTAGATTTTTCTCTTTCAGTACTTGAAATATATCCTGCCATTCCCTTCTGGTCTACAGAGTTCCTGCTGAATGATCAGCTATTAAGAGTATGAGGTGTCCCTTGTATGTTACTTGTTGCTTCTCCCTTGCTGCTTTTAATATTCTTTATTTGAATTTAGTCTTTGTTAGTTTGATTAGTATATGTCTTGGCATGTTTCTCCTTGGGTTTATTCTGTATGGGGCTCTTTGTGCCTCTTGGACTTGATTGGCTATTTTTTTTTTTCCATGTTGGGGAAATTTTCAACTATAATCTCTTCAACAATTTTCCCATATCCTTCTCTTTTCTTCTTCTGGGACCCCTATAATTTGAATGTTGATGCATTTGATATTGCCCCAGTGGTCTCTGAGGCTGTTCTCAATTCTTTTCATTCTTTTTACTTTATTCTGGTCTTCAGAATTTATTTCCACCATTTTATCTTCCAAGTCACTGATTCGTTCTGCTTCACATATTCTGCTATTAATTCCTTCTAGAGTAGTTTTAATTTCAGTAATTGTGTTTGTCTCTCTATGCTTATTCTTTAATTCTTCTGTGTCTTTGTTAATTGATTCTTGCGTTTTCTCCATTTTGTTTTCAAGGTTTTTGATATCTTTACTATCGTTATTCTGAATTCTTTTTGAGGTAGTTTGCCTATTTCCTCTGCCCTCTTAAGTTTGGTCCAGTTGTTTGTGTAAGCTTTTTATGGGGTGATATTTGTGCTGAGTTATATTTTTGTTTGTTTGTTTATTTGTTTGTTTTTCCTCTGATGGACAAGGCTAAGTGAAGTGGTAATCCTGTCTGCTGATGATTGGGTTGGTATTTTTGTTCTGTTTGTTGTTTAGGTGAGATGTCCTACACAATGTACTATTGGTGGTTGAGTGATGCCCAAACCACTTGTATTAAAGTGGTTTCCTTTGTGTGAGTTCTCACTACCTGATACTCCCTGACATTAGTTCTCTGGTTGTTTAGGATTTTGGAGTCAGGGCTCCCGTTCCAAAGGCTTAGAGCTTGATCCTTGGTCAGGAACGAAAATTCCACAAGTGGTTTGTGTGTCAATAAGTGAGATTAAAACAAATACCCCTAAGTGAGAAACCAAAGATGAACCCCAGACAAATGGCAATTACAAAATCAGGCAAATAATAGTTAAAATAATGGAATATGCACATATACATATACACCCATGAGCAAAGTCAAAACAGTCCAACAAAAATAAAGTACAATATATTGACCTGGCACACAAAGGAAAGAAAAAAAAATTATTTACCAGTTAAGAACAAAACTAACAAATGGACAAACTGGAAAACCAAACTAAAGCAAGGTGCCAAGTGGGGAATAAAGCAATGAAAAGAAAACTAACACATATTTTGAGAGGAAAGGAAAGAAAGAAAGAAAAGATATGTAAACTTAAATAGAGGAGATGAAGTTTATGTACATTAAAGATTAACTGCAAGGGGAAAGGAAGAGTAGGAAAAGCAAACAAAGGGATAAACGTAGAAGAAAATATAATACATTAAAAAAATTAAAATTATTAAAAGGTCAAAGAAAAAAAAGGAAGAAAAATGGAAAGCCCTACAGAACTGCAAAAGCCCAGTGTAGAGGCAGAGGTTTTTAGCAACAATAAAAAGTGTGGCTGAATATACATATACACCCATAAGCAAAATCAAAACAGTCCAACAAAAATAAATTACAATAGATTGACCCAGTGAAGAAAAGAAACCAAAAATTATATCTACCAGGTAAGAAAAAAACTAACTAAAGCACAAACTGGAAAACAAAACTAAAGCAAGGTGCCAATTGGGGAATAAAGCTATGAAAATAAAACTAACAAATATGTTGAGAGGAAAGAAAAGAAAGAAAGAATAGATATGCAAAGTTAAATAGAAGTAGATAAGATTTATATACATTAAAGATTAACTGCAAGGGGAAAAGAATAGTAGGAAAAGCAAACAAATGAATAAATATATTAAAAAGCTAATAAATTTAAAAATTGAAGACTAAAATTAAAAATAGAGAGAGAGAGAGAAAAGGAAAACTCCGCAGAACTGCAAAAGACCAATGTAGAGGCAGAGGTTTATATCAGCGATCAAAAATGTGACTGAGGAACCAAAAAAAGACTCAAAAGCTTAATTAGATTTCATAGTGCCAATAAAATTGACAATTACAATGGGGGGCGGGGAAGGGAAGAAAAGAAAAAAATCCAAAAAGAAATCTACAGAACAAGTTAAAACATAAGAATAATACATAAATTTCTTGAGTCACTGCTGCCAGAGTCTTTTCTTTCTCTGGGAGTCACAGTCCACCTCACTCCCCTAGGATGCCCTCCAACACTGTGCTGATCTCTGGACCTGCTGTGGGGGCAGCTCAGGTTCTAATCTGATCCTACTCCTTTGTCTTCTTGCCTCCAATGTCCTCAGCTATCAGAACTAGTGTGTTTTCTTTTGTGGGAGCTCTCAGTGTCCTTTTATATATTCCATAGAAAAATAGTCTGCTTAGTTGATCATGTGGATTTAATCTGCAGCTTGTACAGCTGGTGGGAAGGTTTTGAGTTTCTTCCTTATCAACAATGACCCTGGGTTTTAACTGTGGTTATATTTCCACCTCTGCCTGTGGGTCATCCACTGGGGATTGCTCCTGAGGCTTCCTTGAGCACTTGGGTTTGGTTCTGTGAGGGCCAGGTCTGGGGGTGGTGCAGCTACTTGGGTTGGAGGGGTTCTGACAGCACCAGGTACTCAGGAGGGTTGGTGCCTAAGGCAGCAGGAAACATTGTGCTCTAGAAGGGTATGGCAACCAGTATTGGCCAATACACTCCAGTATTCTTGCCTGAGGAACCCCCCTTCCTGAAGAGAAGCCTGGAAGGCCACAGGGTTGTAAAGAGTTGGACATGACTGAAGTGACCCTGCAAGCATAGATGCAAAATTTTTTTTTGCCTGTGGCAGCTCTGCCCCTCTGAGATTTGAGCGTGAAGGTGGCACAGCTGCTTGGCTTGTGGGGACCCTGGTGGCACAAAATATGCAGGGACATGGACTCCCTCCACCCCAGAAGTTACGGCCCTATCAGAGTCTTTTATTGAACCTCTTGTAGCTGGTGATCAGAAAGCCTCTTTGGCCAGTCTTTTTCCATAGCTCCACCTGTTCAGGCACTTTGAGGACTCCCTTGCCTGGGGTCCATCTCTGTTGTTCGGTATGTCAGGCACATATACGGGCCCCCCTGGCTAGGGTGCTACTCTGTAGATCAGCGCATCAGGCACTTAAAGGGGCACCTTGAGTGGGGTCTTACTCTGTAGTTCAGTGGGCTAGGCATTTGATGGGTCAGCTCTCTATTGTTCACCTTCAGGTGCTGGCATGTGGCGAGAGAGTCTATGGTGATGGCTCCACCCCCTAGGCGTGACTCAATAGTATTTGTTTCCATGGCTGCCCAGCTTTCCTCCACAGGCATTTCCCACCACCATCTCCTCCCTCACATCCCCTTGATCCATCTCTCCACAGATAGCAACCCTCACCCTGGGATTGTGGAACAGTCCCTAAACTCCAGCTCCTAGCTGCTGCACCTTCCAGGGGACCACCGTCCTTGTCTGAAGTACGTATGCTGTACAAGGACTGTCTGATTCTCATCCCATTTCGGCTGCCACAGATCAGCTGTTTCACTCTGACCCTAAAATGTTTCTGCTTTGACTCAGACTTTTGCCCCCATGTGGGGATTGGACCCCTGTTTCAGTTCCCCCACCCACTGAAGGCAGGTCCAGTCCTACTAACATGCCTATTTTTTTCCCCCTAGTTACTTGGTCCTACCGAATTTTGGGTGGTTCTGTATATTCTTTTCTGCTGGTCAGGTACCCCTTCCACTCTCAACTGGTGTTCTGCATGCATTTCTGTGTCTGAAGGTGTATTCATGATGCATGCACAGAGAGAGATGTACTCCATGTCCACTTTCTCCTCTGCCATCTTGTTCTCCTCCTGGCTGTTGGATTTTTATCCCTCCCTCACACACAAATAGTTTTTACTGCATCAATTCATATCATCATATGATTTAGCTTGTTGATGTGATGGGTAACATTCATTGATTTCAAAATATTGAACCAATCTTGCACACATGGAATAAATCTCACTTGGATGTAATGTAATATTTTTAATATATTCTTAGATTTTATTTGTTAACAGTTGGTTGAAGATTTATGTATCTATATTCATGAGAGATATTAATATAATTGGTCTTTTCTGTTAAAGTTTTATCTGTTTCTGTTACTAGGGTTATACAGACTTAAATATCTAGACAGATTACTACATATATTTATTCTTATATAGAACTATGGACAGAAGTTCATGACACTGGACAGAAGGCGGGATCAAGACCATCCCCAAGGGGGGGAAAAATGCAAAAAGGCAAAATGGTTGTCTGAGGAGGCTTTACAAACAGCTGTGAAAAGAAGAGAAGTGAAAAAACAAAAAGAGAGAGAAAAGGAAAGATACACCCATTTAAATTCAGAATTCCAAATAGCGAGGAAAGATAAGAAAATCTTCCTCAGTGATCAATGCAAAGAAATAGAGGAAAGCAATAGAATAGGAAAGACTAGAGATCTCTTCAAGAAAATAAGAAATACCAAGGGAACAGTTCATGCAAAGATGGGCTCAATAAAGGACAGTAATCGTATGGATCTAACAGAAGCAGAAGATTTTAAGAAGAGGTGGCAAGAATACACAGAAGAACTATACAAAAAAATTTTCATGACCCAGATAACCACGATGGTGTGATCATTCACCTAGAGCCAGACATCCTGGAATGTGAAGTTAAGTGGGCCTTAGGAAGCATCAATAGGAACAAAGCTAGTGGCGGTGATGGAATTCCAGTTGAGCTATTTCAAATCCTAAAAGATGATGCTGTGAAAATGCTGCACTCAATATGCCAGCAAATTTGGAAAACTCAGCAGTGGCCACAGTATTGGAAAAGGTTAGTTTTCATGCCAATCCCTGAGAATGCTCAATTCATTCAATTCCATTCAATTCATTCCATTCAATTCATTCAGTGCCAAAGAATGCTCAAACTACCACACAATTGCATTCATCTCACACACTAGTAAAATAATGCTCAAAATTCTCCAAGCCAGACTTCAACAGTACATGAAGCATGACTTTCAGATGTTCAAGCTGGTTTTAGAAAAGGCAAAGGAATCAGAGATCAAATTGCCAACACCCATTGGATCATCAAAAAAGCAAGAGAGTTCCAGAAAAAACATCTGTTTCTGCTTATTGACTATGAAAGACTTTGACTGTGTGGACCACAACAAACTCTGGAAAATTCTGAAAAAGATGGGAATACCAGAGAGAAATCTGAATGCAGGTGTGGAAGCAGCAGTTAGAACCAGACATGGAACAGCAGACTGGTTCCAAATCAGGAAAGGAGTATGTCAAGGCTATATATTGTTACCCTGCTTATTTAACTTATATACAGAGTACATCATGAGAAACGCTGGGCTGGATGAATAACAAGCTGGTTTCAAGACTGCTGGGAGAAATATCAATAACCTTAGATATGCAGATGATGCCATCTTTACGGCAGAAAGTGAAGAAGAACTAAAAAGCATCTTGATGAAAGTGAAAGAGGAGAGTGAAAATGTTGGCTGAAAGCTCAACATCCAGAAAACTAAGATCATGGCATCTGGTTTCATCACTTCATGGTAAATAGATGGGGAAACAGTGGAAATGGTGACAGACTTTATTTTGGAGGGTTCCAAAATCACTGCAGATGGTGACTGCAGCCAAAAAATTTAAAGATGCTTGCTCCTTGGAAGGAAAGTTATGACCAATTAGACAGCCTATTAAAAAGTAGAGACATTACTTTGCCAGCAAAGGTCCATCTAGTCAAAGCTATGGTTTTTCCAGTAGTCCTGTACGGATGTGAAAGTTGTACAATAGAGAAAGCTGAGTGCCAAAGAATGATGTTTTTGAACTGTGATGTTGGAGAAGACTCTTGAGAGTCCCTTGGACTGCAAGGAGATCCAATGAGTCCATCCTAAAGGAAATCAGTCCTAAATATTCATTGGAAGACTAATGCTGAAGCTGAAACTCCGATGCTTTGGCCATCTGATGGGAAGAACTGACTCATTTGAAAAGACCCTGATGTGGCAAAGATTAAAGGCAGGAGGAGAAAGGGACGACAGAGGATGAGATGGTTGTATGGCATCACCGACTCAATGGATCTGAGTTTGGGTAAACTCCAGGAGTCGGTAATGGACAGGGAGGCTTGGTGTGCTGTAGTCCTTGGGGTTGCAAGGAGTCAGACATGAGTGAGCAAATGAACTGAACTGATAGCTATTATTAAAGAGGAAAATCTATTAATCTCTCAAAGGATACTGTTTGTTTCTGTATTATATATGCACATTTTGGTCATTGAAATCTGTTGTTCCTGGAACTAAGCTAAATTAAATTACACACATGAATGTGTGTATACCGGAAGCAATGAATGAAAAATCAGACCTATATCTGATCAAATATTTGTTGTTGCTAGGTCACTAAGTCATGTCTGGCTCTTATGTGACCCCTGGGACTGTTGCCCACCAGACTTTTCTGTCCATGGAATTTTCCAGGCAAGAATACTGGAGTGGGTAGCCATTTCCTTCTCCAGGGAATCTTCTCGACCCAGGAATCAAACCTGCATCACCTGCATTGGCAGGCAGATTCTTTACCACTGAGTCACGGGAATCTCAACTAACACATTATGATGTAGTGAATTGTTGCTCTAAATTATAGATTAGCAAACTTTTTATATAAAGAGATTGACAGTGAATATTTTAAACTTTTTGCATGATCTGTGTCCTAATTATTCAACATTGCTCCTATAGTGCCAAAGCTTCCATCAACAATACATTGATCAATGGATATGATGGTGATCCAAAAAAATTTTTTCTTTAGAAAAAGAGGCAGCAAGATGGATTTAGCCTATGTGCTACAGATTGCCCCGTGGACTTGACAAAGTCATATTCTGTGAAGTAGGTCAAAAGTAATATTAGGCTCTATAAGTGCAAAATATAATGTAGTGTTTAATTAAATAATTTCCTATTTTTGGCTAGATTTATCACCTGGAGACAAGGTCATTAATTGTATACAAGATTGTATGGCCCTTTCACCATTCTCATTGTTCAAATCTTTATTTTTCAAGGTGACCTATGACCTTCACAGTGCCCCAAATTAGATATTTTCTTATTGGATGCCCCTCCTGCTTTTCTAATTATGTTTTTTCTTTAAGTTTTATTTTCCTTTTTTAGTATGCCATGACTCTCTTCTGGATGTATTTTTACTTTTCATACAGTGTCTATTCACCTCCATTGTGATGTTACCTCTTGGAAAACCTTTGACACCCTTTCTCCCTGGATATGTTATCATTACTCTTCAAGATTCAACTCCTCCTTTTCCTAGAGTTTCCTCCAATATACCTTAGAAAATTGTCTCATCGTAGTATTTTTGGTATTCCATAATTACCTGCACAATTTTTAAACTGTTACTTTGAATTTATCTTTTTTTTATTATCTGGGATATATGCTGATTTTTTTAATAAAAATTAGTTCATTTTTTACTACTTTGTTTCTCAAATATTTGGGCAAATATTTGACACTTAATAAATGCTTTATGACATTAACTGATTCTCCCACTCACTTAAGTGACTTGATGTATTTGTTACTTACTGAGACAATAAATTTTTTAGGATGGTTTGGGTGGGTGAATAAGTGCGAAAGGTCCACTTTGGAGAATGTTGAATAACGAAGAGGATATCTTTGTAGAGCTATCTATTTCAGAACTCTATAGGTATTTGGAAAAACATCTTTTCTAACAGATCTTCCCATTTTCAGTAACTATCATGGCACTATCCATGATAATATGGAAGAAGATTGTTGATTACTGTGATAACTGTCTTCCATTCATCATTTAATTTAATCCTTGCTCTGACACTATAAAGTATAAAAATTATTTCCTCTGTTTAATCAATGATGAAACTCAGAATTTATACAGTCAAAAATGAAAGTAAGCCAGTCAGTAACAGAAGCAACATTTGAAATTAATTTATCTTCCCCAGAACTCTACTCTAAAATGTCTGATAGAGCCACTCAGCATATACTCATTGAAAAAAAAAAAAAAAGGAAGATTTATATTATTGTAAGGAATCAAACTATTTGCAATATAATTCATACAAAAGTTAATGTGATATAAATACAGTTATAAATAGGTAAGATTATGGCTACAGCAGGAAAAAAAGTCAGAGGCTAGGAAGCTCATTCATTTGAAAACATACTTTAGCCAATAAGTATTTGAGAAATATATTCCAATCTTTGTCAAGAATCAACAATTTTCGATTCAGTGAACATTCATTCCATAAAACAATCCTAAAAGTAAAAGGATATTTTGCACAGAGCATTTATAGATGGGTCTAAATTAGGGTCCCCTGTGCTACATGCATAGTAAAATTAATGTTCCTAATTGGGAAGCAAATTGTTTACAAACAGCACTGGATGAGTGTGACTGAAAAATTGATATTCTCTGAAGCCAACAAAAAGGGAACTGAACGTGGATAAATAGGATTTTCACAAGTGTGAAGTGAAAGTGTTTAAGTATTTCAAGTGTTACTGAGGATCCATAATCATGTTACCAGGTTACCCTGAATGAACACTTCTAGTAAAATAGAAGTGACTGTTGCCTAGGAGGTTGCCAAAATATTATAATATTTATCAAGCATAAGGAGACTGAAAAACCTATCATGATACCTAAAAGAAGAGCAAATGTATGGAATAAATATAAAATATTGAGAGAAATGTGCTTCATTTTTTGCATGCTGACTCATCATTGCTACTAAAATAATAAGTAAAAAGACACTTGAAAATGATTTTTACTCTACAGTTTTTAAACAAAGCGTGTAACAATTAAAAATGGAAAAAAAAATGTTTTCAAGAATGGCAATGTCCAGTATACGGAGAAGTTTTAAATTGTTACAATAACTAACCTAGTCTTTTCACATGAGTGATTATTATTAAATATTATGAATAAATATAAAATGTAAAGTAATATTAACAATAAATGACAATTGTTGCTAACATTTATTGAAATGCCAAATATTTCAATAATTTAATATTTATGAATGTGAAGAAACACACTTTTATTTCTAAAAGAAAGAAAGCATAAAAATTGAAAATAGAGAAAAAAATAAATGTACAGCATCAAATATCCCTGATTAAAACCATAGATGAATCAAGAAATATGTTGGGGACAAAGTTGTAACTATTATTAATGTACTATGACTTCATGAAAAAGATTCTACTGCCATGGGTTTGTTTTTAAATACCTTAGTTTTCAGAAGTTTTTTTGTTTGGGAAAAAGAGACCAATCACTCAGTCACGAATCTGCTTGGTCTTGACACCATATACCAGGGGATTGACTGTGGGCGGCACCAGAAGGTACAAACTTGCAAAAATGATATGGACGCTTGGAGGCACCTTCTTGCCAATGCGGTGAGTTAGAAAGCTAAAGAGTGCAGGTGTGTAGGAGACAAGGATAGTGCACACATGGGCAGCACAGGTGCCCAGCGCTTTTGAGCGGGCATGCTGAGAAGAGAGCCGGAAGACCGCCTGAAGGATTTTGAGATAAGATGTGGCTATGAGCCCGAGGTCCAATACCATCACTGAAAGGGCCACAGAGATTCCATATGTTCTGTTAACATGGGTGTTTGCACTAGCCAATTTCACCACAGCCATGTGCTCACAATAGGCATGATTGATGATATATTTGGTATAATATGGTAGTCTTCTAATGAGAAAGGGACATGGCAAAACCAGGAAGATAGCTCGGACCACACTAGCTAGACCCATTTTAATGACCATTGTTGTTGTCAGGAGGGTTGTATAATGTAGTGGGATGCAAATAGCTACATAGCAATCAAAGGCCATGGCAACTAAGAGGGCTGACTCAATTATGCAAAATGTGTGGATGAAATACAACTGTGCTAGGCAGATATCAAAGTCAATCCAATGTGCATCCAACCAAAAGATGCCAAGCATCTTGGGTGCTGTGGAAGAGGCAAGGGCCAAATCATTCATTGCCAGCATGCAAAGGAAGAAGTACATAGGCTGGTGAAGGCTTGGCTCTAGTTTGATGGTAATGATAATTATACTGTTCCCCAGCAGGGTCAGGGAAAACAGGAGGCAGACAGGAATGCCGATCCAGCAGTGAAAATCTTGCAACCCAGGAATACCAACCAAGAAGAAAGATGAAATGTAGTGATGAGTAGCATTGTCTGCCATGTTAAAACTGGACAGTTCCCATGCTCAGATAAAAATAGGCAAGTGAATCTCCCTATGAGCCAAAAGCAGGATGACAGATTAATTCTTCCATGGTCCTGTATATGGAAGTTTTAGACACTTTATAATGGTCTTTCTGAGGAGCTGACTTTTCTCAAAAACTTCTGTTATCCTGCTGCTGCTGCTGCTGCTGCTGCTGTCACCTCAGTCGTGTCCGACTCTGTGCAAGCCCATAGACAGCAGCCCGCCAGGCTCCCCCGTCCCTGGGATTCTCCAGGCAAAAACACTGGAGTGGTTTGCCATTTCCTTCCCCAATGCATGAAAGTGGAAAGTGAAAATTGAAAGTGAAGTCGCTCAGTAAGTGTCCGACTCTTCGTGACCCCATGGACTGCAGCCTCCCAGGCTCCTCTGTCCATGGGATTTTCCAGGCAAGAGTACTGGAGTGAGTTGCCATTGCTTTCTCCTATGGATACGTAAATCACTTTACCATATTAAATTCCAATATTTGATCTGCAATTAAGAAGACTGAATTGTTATTTAAAATTTTTCTCCTGATTTACAGTTTTATTGTATTCCATTCTTTCATTTTTATTATCTAATAAGTTAGCAGGTCATGGTAAAATTTCTGCTTCTGTGTGCCTAGGTTGTGTGACATAGACAATCCAAATAATTGTTTTCTGGGTTGTGTGAAAGAACACAAAGCACTATTTTTAGGGAATTTTTGATCAAGTGTGAAAATGCATATAGAAATATACAGAGATATATTCATGCACACAATAATTAATAGGTTATACAAAAGGCAATTGATCTTCCCAGATGGCTTAGTGGTAAAGAATTTGCCTGCTGGTGTAGGAGACATAGGAGACATGTGTTCGATCCCTGGGTTGCCAAGATCCCCTGGGGAAGGAAGTGACATTGCACTACAGTATTCTTGCTGGGAAAATCCCAAAGACAGGAGCCCGGAGGGCTATAGTCCACAGGGTCACAAAGAGTCAAACATGACTGAGCACACACACAGAAGGCAATTGTAGTTTTAACAATATACTAGTTCACAGACAAACTAAAAATCAGGAAAGAAGAAAAAGAAATACAAACAATTTAAGTGGAACCAAAATTCTTCTGAACACTAAAAATAAACTCCTACCCTCACTTTTGGTTAATGCATTTTTATTTCAGAAAAAGTACATCAGAAGCATACCCTAAAAGTGTGGAATGCCTGCTGAAAACAATAGAACAATGAAAATAGGCCATTAGAATTTTAAATGCATATTCTCTAAATACAAGTTTTTGCCATGGTTATACTTATACAACTTGGTCTTTCTGTGTAACTAAAAAATAAGTACTTATGTAACTACATGTGTTAATCCACACAATTTTTTTCAGCCTATACTATGTTTTCAGTCATAATGATGAACTGGCTTTTCTGAACCATAAAGACTAGTTGATTTTGTTCAACATCCCGTAACAGTTATGACATGTAATTAGAAGATTTACATGTAAAGTTGTTTAGCATTTTAAGATATGAAAATAACAGTTGCAAATGATACTTCCCACACCCTCCAATTTTTTTTTTTCTTTTTTGAAAATTTTACTTCTTTACCCTTTCAGATAATTAAAACACTGCTGTAAATGAACACAGAATAATATAAGCTTAGCTGGTGTTCTGCCCACCCCTGTCTCATACTCTTGCCTCTGGCTTTGCTATCCATCCTATCTTAATGGCAGTGAAAAAGGAAGCAGCTACAATTCAGTTTTCAAGGTCTCCTTGTCACAAGTATCTTCCTATGCTTCTTGCTCTGACCTTGTCTTTTTGTTGTGATAAATGCCTTCTAACCTTCCTAGGACAGAGTTTCCTTCCAGTATCATAATTCTGGGATGTGCTTCTCAGTCTTCATAAGACACACTTTAAAAAAAATTCAAATTGCTAATATATCTAGAATCTTGCTCCTGCATGACACTGGTATGAAAGCTCATTAAATATTAATAAATATTTCTACTGAAAATACTCTTCTGTTTGAATTTTCAAATACTACATATGTAGATTAAAATGTTCTGAATATAATATGTGCATTCTCTTATTAAAATATATATATCTGGACCTATACCCAGTATTTGGGGTGTTCCCTTGTGAGAATATAAGAATTCAAATTTAAACTAGTCATTAAAAGTATTTAGAAGACTTTAGATATTAAACCTTACCTAAAGTATAGTAACCCAGACTTAGTGGATTACTACAACAGAAATGAGTCTTATAAACTCAGACAGAGGTAAGGACTTGAGGTGAGAAACTAGGAGTACTAAGTATATAAATAATGAGATTTAAATTTAATAAGAAGAGTAACTGATACCTTTCTAGGTTTTTTTCATGTTTCAGAATTTTTTCTGCTTTTGAAAGACCCAAAAACTCAAATGACTGTTTGGCAGAGGAATAGGTGTACCACAAGCTAGACAATACACACAGAAATACAAACATGATTTCTCTCTAGGAAAATTTCTTAGGATTAAAAACATAAACTTAATGGCTTGTGATATTAGCAAATACATCTTTAGTTGTCAATTAATTTACTTATAAGATAATACAAAGAGAAAGATGTTAAGTAGCTTTGACTTAAAGGGACCAGGCTACCTTCAGGAAATTGAAGAGAATGACTCCAAGAGCATGATCTTCTGGAGAGTCTGTTCAATTTTATTTTAGGCCTATTTTGAATGAAATTGATTAGGTTGTTCATTACTTTATATTCAGCAGACAGATTTATAACTTCCTGTTGCTCTGTCATTGTATGTTTCTGAAATATATAGATACAATATTTCTGACTCCAGACTTTGGCACTGCATTTGGGTCAGTTAGCAGAGAATCCCTTACTTGGAATTTTGCCCTTCAGAAAACATGGTGCTAGAAGAATAAATGCTGCTTTGCAGACTACCTATTACAGATTAAATCTAGCTTTTTATACAATGTCTTATATAATCATTCTTCAAGATATCCCAAAAAATATTCACATTTTCCCAGAAAGCTCCACTATCCATCTAAGTGTATCTCATATGCTGGCAAAAGCATGCACACAGTCATTTAGACAAAAATATCTGAGTTATCTTTGCATCCTTAACCTTGCAACTTTAATACTAAAATCAAGCAACTGTTAAATCTTGCTGACTTGAATTATTTACTACCCATCAAATATAGCATATCTCATCCATCTCCATCTCCTTCAGCTATGATATTCAATGCTGCCCACATATTTTATGGCAGTTTATATTTTTGTTTATAAAGTCCATCTTGCATGATCAGCTATCCTTCGAAAGTCAAATACGGTTTAGCTTGCTTAAAATCTTACCATTAAATGCATCCTCTTACTAAAAAAAAAATTAATAAAAAAATTCTATGTTAAAAAATGTAATCTATACTGTATCCTTTTCCAGTCTCTTTCCAGCCTTCCATCTTGCCATGCCTTCCTTCAGTGTATTCAGGACTTCTAACAGCTCTGGGATCATACTACCTGCTTTTACTTTTCTATACTTTTAGACCTTTTTTAGCTTTGGACTTGATTCTACTTTCCCTTATCTACTTGATAAACTTCTACTTATCTTTTTAATCCCTGATGAACATTATCTAAATCTCTTTGCTCTCCATTTTGAACAGTTAATGACCCCTCCTTTGCAATAAGCTTATATCTTTTATACACATTGATGCGGACAGATATTATATCCTTTGGAAACTATTCATTTACTTGCTTTAAATACCCTACTATCATATAAAACATGAAATGAAAGAAACATATCTTAAAGACTTTATGTCTCCAGTATTCTGCTGCTGCTAAGTTGCTTCAGTAGTGTCCGACTCTGTGCAACCCAATAGACGGCAGCCCACCAGGCTCCCCCATCCCTGGGATTCTAACACTGGAGTGGGTTGCCATTTCCTTCTCCAATGCATGAAAGTGAAAAGTGAAAGGGAAGTCACTCAGTCATGTCTGACTCTTAGCGACCCCATGGACTGCAGCCCACCAGGCTCCTCCATCCATGAGATTTTCCAGGCAAGAGTACTGGAGTGGGGTGCCATCGCCTTCTCCAGTATTCTACTCACTTTCTATTGTGGAAGCAACTAAAATGTCAGTGATTTTATGTTAACTGAGACATCTTTTATGCCTGATAATATCACATTGTACTGTGCTTAGTCACTCAGTTGTGTCTGACTCTTTGTGACCCATGGACTGTAGCCCACCAGGCTCCTCTGTCCATGGCTATTCTCTAGGCAATAAAATTGCAGTGGGTTGCCATGCACTCCTCCAGATGATCTTCCTGACCCAGGGATCGAACCTAGATCTTCCACATTACAGGCGGATTCTTTGTCATCTGAGCCTCCAGCACCTAATGCTCTGTGTCAGTAAGTGAGGGGAGTGTTGGTTCTAGGCTTCCTAAATATCTCTTTGTCATCAAATTCAGGCATTCTCCAGTCTAATCAAACATATTAGATTCTCTTAATTTTTATCAACATGGTGCTTCTTTCTATAAAGCAGCAGTTTGGAGTCATAAGTTTACCTCCAAATGACCCCAGTGTGCTCCATTGCTGGCGACGGAATGAAACACCAACACTGCAGAGTGGTTTGAATCTTTATATTTTAACACTTGCTTCTTACAGCTGCTTTATTTTATATCCCTTGCACAACAACCTACAGGGCAAGTTGCCAAGCACTATGATTCAGAGACTATACAGTGCGCAGGCGCAGGGCGAGATAACCTTTACCTTGACTTATTTACTGCAGCTAAGACTTTGTTTTGGGGAACTTCTTTATCAACTTAGAATCCGTTTTGTCCCTGGGTCTGTTCCTTTTGAGGAATCGGAGAAACATCCTTGTGTGCAAGAAATGTTCTTTTCCCACGGGAACAAACAGAGGATTCTTGACTGAACATCTCGTTTGCAAGAATGTTCAGCCCTGGTTGAGAGTCTCGTTTGCAAGCACTTCTCAACCTTCCTTATACCTTGTTCCCTACACTACATCCTAACTGCGTATGGAAGAAATTCTTTTGAGACATTGAAAATAGCACTCCATGACTACATTTTTGAGTGACAGGCATAAATTCAAACCTATTTTTCTTCTTCATAAGCAAATGTGCTAATGTATACATTACCTTGAGTTTTGTTTTCTTTCTAGATGCCATTGTTATTCCAAAGTTTACTACCATTAAAGAAATGTCAAGTATATTAAAATAGTAAAGAGCAACAATTTATGTATGCCAAATCTATATTTTTAGCCCCTTAAGTTTCTAGGGCTTGAGAGAAAACAATTATACTTTGAAAAATAATTAATACCATTTTTTTCCAATAAAAAAAACTAGAGAAATGAAAGATTATTTATCTCATGTCTATAGCTTCAGTTTCATCTCACAAAATTCCAGCCCATTCTCTCATCTTATAGAGAAAAAAGAAAGAAGAGAAAGAGGTGATAAGAAAAATAAAATGGAAACTTTCTTAAATATGCCCTTCTCTTAAACTGGGATAAAATGGAGTCGTCAAGAGCCTCATCCCTTGCACTATTTTTCATCTCACTTCACGTTCAAACAACCCACGAAAAACACTCTTCATCATCTTCTTTGATGTTTAAAAATAACTAGAACTCAAATCTATTCACTGAAGTACTGTTAGGCCTGAATAATCAAACCTGCCTTATTGTTACATTAATAGATGACTTGCACTGTATATGGATGAATCCTACTCTTCGCTCATTATTCCCACTTTCCTTCCTCACAACAACTTACACTACAGTTTATATCATCACACATGTATCTATTATCTTCTATAATGATGCTCCTCTGAAAACATTAATTCCAAAATATTGCATCATAGGAACCACCTAATCTTCTTCCAAATTTTAACACTGAGCTCAAATTCTTTTTCTCTAGACAAACAGACTTTGTGAAACATAACTGCAAAATATTGCTCATCAGAATACTCAAATGTCTTATTTCCTTTCTGTTTTTTCTTGTCTATTTTGCAAAACACCAACTTTGCATCTAAATCCTTTGATTCTGCATCTGCTCTATTGAATACTACTGAGGAAAAGCATATAGCTATAGGGAATTGTATCCTTTAAATTATATCTCAGTTTTCCTACCTCTAAAACGTGGGTAATAGAAATATACTTTACTTTTGTTTTGTTGTTTTGAGTATTATGTATATATAATATATATGAGTATATAGTTAGCATCTAACAAGTGGTGGCTATTTTTGTGAGAGATAATATTTGAACAATAGCATTCACTAGGTAGAAATTCTGGCTGTTCTACTTAAGAGATGTTTTGTCTCCATCTCAAAAAATTACTTAATCTCTCCTCTTGGTTTCCTTATAAGGATGATGGAAATAAAGAATACTCAAATGGTTTCTATAACAAATGAGAAGATTCATGGAAATAAAATAAAATAAATGAGTTTGCCTTAAAAAGTGGCTGAAACATAGTGAATACCCCCAAAATGTTAACAATTAGCAAATCCAATAAGCCTAAACTTACCACCTTGTCTTTCAGTTCCATTCAGTCACTCAGTTGTGTCCAACTCTTTGTGACCCCATGGACTGAAACAAAACAGGCCTCCCTGTCCATCACCAACTCCCAAAGTTTACTCAAACTCATGTCCATTGAGTCGGTGATGCCATCCAACCATCTCATCCTCTGTTGTCCCCTTCTCTTCCCACCTTCAATCTTTCCCAGCATCATGGTGTTTTCCAATGAGTCAGTTCTTCACATCAGGTGGCCAAAGTATTGGAGTTTCAGCTACACCATCAGTCCTTCCGATGAATATACAGGACTGATTTCCTTTAGGAAGGACTGGTTAGATCTCCTTGAGTCCAAGGGACTCTCAAGAGCCTTCTCAACACTGCAATTCAAAAGCATCAATTCTTCAGCACTTAGCTTTCTTTATGGTCCAACTCTCACATCATAACATGACTACTGGAAAAACCATAGCTTTGACTAGATGGACCTTTGTTGACAAAGTAATGTCTCTGCTTTTTAATATGCTATCTAGGTCGGCCATAATTTTTCTTTCAAGGAACAACCGTCTTTTAATTTCATGACTGCAATCACCATCTGCAGTGATTTTGGAGCCCCACAGAATAAAGTCTGTCACTGTTTCCACTGTTTCCCCATCTCTTTGCAATCAAGTGATGCTACTGATGCCATGAACTTATTTTTCTGAATGTTGAGCTTTAAGCCAACTTTTTCCACTCTCCTCTTTCACTTTCATCAAGAAGCTCTTTAGTTCTTCTTCACTTTCTGCCATAAGGGCAGTGTCATCTGCATATCTGAGGTTATTGATATTTCTCCCAGCAATCTTGATTGCAGTTTGTGCTTCATCCAGTCCAGCATTTCTCATGATGTACCCTGCATATGAATTAAAGTAAGCAGGGTAACAATATACAGCCTTGACATACTCCTTTCCTGCTTTGGAACCCATCTTTTGTTCCATGTCCAGTTCCAACTGTTGCTTCTTGACCTGCATACAGATTTCTGAGGAGGCAGGTCAGGTGGTCTGGTATTCCCATCTCTTTAAGAATTTTCCACAGTTTATTGTGATCCACACAGTCATAGGCTTTGGTGTAGTCAATAAAGCAGAAGTAGATGCTTTTTGGAATTCTCTTGCTTTTTTTGATGATCCAATGGATGTTGGCAATTTGATCTCTTATTCCTCTGTCTTTCCTAAATCCATCTTGAACATCTGGGGGTTCATGGTTCACGTACTGTTGAAGCCTGGCTTGGAGAATTTTGAGCATTACTTTGCTAGCGTGTGAGATGAGTGCAATTGTGTGGTAGTTTGAACATTCTTTGTCATTGCCTTTCTTTGGGATTGGAATGAAAACTGACCTTTTCCAGTCCTGTGACCACTGCTGAGTTTTCCAAATTTGCTGGCATATTGAGTGCAACACTTTCACAGCACCCTCTTTTAGGAAATAGCTCAACTGGAGTTCCATCACCTCCACTAGCTTTGTTTGTAATGAACCTTGTCTTTATATAATATTAAATATTGTGGCTTTGAAATTGGTATGAATTATGTTACTTGAAAATTCCTATTCTATGGAAAACATTTTTAAATATATACTTATCTTACCCTCCCATCTAAAGACAGAAAAGAAATAATCCCTTTCCATTTCCATGTTTGCTCTAAACCAATGATCTACATTTATACTGGTCACTATATCAATAACTTTGATTCTCCTAAAAGTACACTCCCCTTTACCCACAGTACACTTTCTCTTAGTGAATTGCATTGATTTAAACTTACCAATGCTTTTTTGCTTTACATTTATCAGCCCATAGCTCACATATTTCTTGAAGTAAAATTGAATATTATTTATTTTTGATATTAATTTATCTCTACTATGGATAAGCAAAACTGTTCTGCAAAATAGGTACATGTTTGCCTAAAGTCTATTGAGAATTTAAGTGTTATTAAATCAAATGCCCTTGTTCATTCTCATGTTCATCTCCAGCATGAGACTATGAGTCCTATTAAAAAGAATGTACTGAAACCCAATAAGCTCCCAATAAATTCCGAGTGAAAACTGGACATTTTAGTGTAACTTAAGTCTAAATATCTCCTAGGTTTTTGTCCTGTAACTCAAGCATTAGACCCTCCAGAGATGGTCAGTGTCTGCAGAATCATTTTCTACTTTTCATTTTTTAAAAAATCTATTTCCTAGGGTATATTCTTTCAACAATATGACTACCATGAGCTGCATATACAGAAACAACTCTGTTAAAGGAACCTCGATTCTTGCATTAAAAAGATATTGCATCAGTAGGGCTTCCCAGGTGGCTCAATGATAAGAATCCACCTGCAATGCAGGAGATGGGTGTTCAATCCCTGAGTCAGGAAGATCCCTTGGAGAAGGAAATGGTAACTCATTCCAGCATTCTTGACCAGAAAATCCCAGGGACAGAGGAGCCTGGAGGGCTACAGTCCATGGGGTCACAAAAAATTCAGACAAGACTTAGTGACTAAAAATAACTGCAACAATTGCATCAGAACTATTTTAACTTTAAGAACATTTCATTTTTATTTTCTAGTATCAAATCACATTACTGAAAGACACTTATGTTAGTTATAAATATGAATACGTTCAGTTTGCTATCTAGACAATTTCTTTATGGCTTGACTTCCACATACTTTATTTGAAATAATACCTCATATAATAAGACAACTTGTGGCTCTCTTCAAGTCTTCAGTTGATCATTTTCTATTGTAGTGTCCAATTGTTTGGGAACGGTTGGGAATGATTAAAATATATAACAGTGGTGGATTTGGACAATGAGTCCTCTGTGGAAAGCTAAGGTTTCCTGGTGATGAAATATTGTGATGCTCATGATTCTCTTCTGGATTTGGAAGGTCCAGAAGTCCCCTGATTATACACATAGGAGACATAGAGATGAAGGGAAAACAACCTGGGCCAGGGCTATGCCCTGATATATTAACACAAGGGAGGGCATGTAACACTGTGATTCCCTAGAGCTTGTGCGTGGATAGAGCTTATCTGTTTCTATTTGGAAAATACAGTCTCTAGAGACAGATCTTGGAGAAGGCAATGGCACCCCACTCCAGGACTCTTGCCTGGAAAATCCCATGGACGGAGGAGCCTGGTAGGCTGCAGTCCATGGGGTCGCGAAGAGTCAGACACGACTGAGGGATTTCACTTTGACTTTTCACTTTCATGCATTGGAGAAGGAAATGGCAACCCACTCCAGTATTCTTGCCTGGAGAATCCCAGGAATGGGGGAGCCTGGTGGGCTGCCATCTATGGGATCACACAGAGTTGGACATGACTGAAGTGACTTAGCAGAGACAGATCTATAGTGCCCAGTGTTACTGTCCCGCTGAGCAAATGTTTAGCCTCTAGAAAAGGCTGTAAGAAGACTAACAAGAGCAAGTTAATTTTGTGCAAACATAGAATCTGGAAATTAATATAGGACACAGGAAATACCAAGGCTAGCAAGATTGAAAACTCAGACTCTTTGAGGATCTCCATTTTATGATAACCTTTGCACTTGTGCCATTTGGCCTGCTAGTTCTTCTCACCATATACATATATGCTCTTAGGTACAGGCTCAGGTGTATTCTACCATCTATTTTCCTACCAGCAGTTCAGAAGTTATGTTTCTTGTACTTTTATATTTACAGTTTCTGATATTTTCCTGTCTTCTGGGGTAATTAATTGATACTATAATGATTCATATATTTCAGATAATCCATTTCTCTTAATACTAATGTACCTGAACATGGAAGTGTTAGTTGTTCAGTCGTGTCTGACTGTTTGTGACCCCATGGACTGTAGCCCATGAGCCTCCTTTATTCATGGAATTCTCCAGGCAAGAATACTGGAGTGGGTAGCTATTCCCTTCTCCAGGAGATCTTCCCAACCCAGAGATCTCCCGCATTGCAGGCAGATTCTTTATTGTCTGAGCCACCTGAGAATCCTCACCTTTACATCATTTGTGACTTTTTTTTCTCATTTAAAATAGTTGATTTGACTTGGTGATTATTTTCATTATTGATTTTGAGTTTTTCCTATTGATTTGCAGGTGTTTCTCAGATATTCTAACCTAAAACTTGTTAATCTTAAACTCTGTCAATAACTTCTAATTGGGCTTTTATCTGTTAACTTTGTCTATGATGCCATTAGTTGACAAAAAAATCTTCCATTTTGATGTAAAGTCAATCACATTTTGCCTGTTTTTTAAAAACTCTGAATTTTTTATTCTGCTTTAACATTTCCCCATCTATCCCTTGAGACTTAAAACCCTCAGTTCTATTTTCTAGACTCACTTCCAGCCTAATATAGATTACAGGCATCTGTTCCTTTCTCCCTTTTATTCTAAATTATGTCTCAATCCTGGCTTTTTCTAGCCTGGCCCATTCTTAACTCTAGTTGAATTGTCTTCCTAAGAATACCACAGCTCCCACTTTCTCTTTCTGTTCTTTCTCTCTTCTATTTGTGAGCCAGGACCTTCAACTTCAAAGGACCTTGAAAGTTCCTGGATATCATTCTATTTCATATTCTTGAGGGAATTTAGTTTTACATTCCTATTCATCTATCTGGATGTAGTTCTTCCTCTTAGGAATAATGTGAATGTTCCATGAAATGAAAATTATGGATCTCTGGGCCTTATTAATAACTTGATCCTAAAATCAATGTAATAGCCTAATTTTTTGCCCTTGGTACTAACATTATTTTGAATAAGTGATGTGAAGGTGTTATAGACTGACAGGCCCTTTCATGTTTTGTGACTATTATCTCTTTGATAGAAAGAAACTGATTTTGATTATAATAAAACCTGAGTCTGATTTCATATAAATCACCATGCAGTTCTACCCATTATAAATTGTGAGCCATAGAGAGCTAGTATTCTTCTTCACAGAAATTTAGATGCAACCAGCTTGATGCATTTATAGCTCACATAGATATATTTTAGCA
Organism: Oryx dammah; assembly: GCF_014754425.2. NCBI lineage: Eukaryota > Metazoa > Chordata > Mammalia > Artiodactyla > Bovidae > Oryx > Oryx dammah. The sequence continues at coordinate 47,395,589 of NW_024070201.1, read as the reverse complement.
AATGAAAATAGGAATTAAAATTTGCATCAAAAGACATGCTCATTAGTCAGATCTGAGTACTCTGTGGTGTTTTCCATGACAGAAAAATCTTGTCTTGATTTTCAAAGCTATTCTTTTTGACCAGTGTTCATAACAAACTTTTGGAAATCTTAGAACTCAAAGAGAAAATCACGGCCATTTCTCCACAAATTATCTTTTGCACCTCAAGTAAATTTTAGTTTCTTGAAAGATCCTGTTGAGAATGGTTAATTTTAAAAGCACTCCAGCCAAGATTTAGTGGTATTTGTAAATATTTCTCTATTACATAAGCCAGATTCTAATATTTTGTTCTTACATTTTGTCACCAGGAAAATATAGACTAAATTTAAAACAAAAAAAGGTGAATTTTAGAGTTTGATTTAAATATTTTGTAAAAATTAAGGAAAATAATGCTAAATGTCATTTCATGGCACAACTTTTAAAACAAATAATACATCTTAATAATTTTATTATTATAAAATTAATAAATATTAGCTAAAAATACCCAAATGTATAGAATTTATAGGATATATATTTTAGTAGTTCCTCAATCTAACCTAAATAATAGATTTCACTGTTAACGTGTGATTTAATATCTGAATATCATTCGTGTGTGTACCTCCAAACACATTTTGCTAGCTTTCAGCCATATCAAAAGTATCTGAAAGTGAAAGTGAAGTCACTCAGTCTTGTCTGACTCTTAGCGACCCAATGGACTGCAGCCTACCAGACTCCTCCATCCATGGGATTTTCTAGGCAAGAGTACTGGAGTGGGTTGCCATTTCCTTCTCCAATGCATGAAAGTGAAAAGTGAAAGTGAAGTTGCTCAGTCATGTCTGACTCTTAGCGACCCCATGGACCACAGCCTAACAGACTCCTCCATCCATGGGATTTTCCAGGCAAGAGTACTGGAGTGGGTTGCCATTGCCTTCTCCGCTAATTTCAAAAATATACAAGCAACCCCTGCAGCTCAATTCCAGAAAAATAAATGACCCAATCAAAAAATGGGCCAAAGAACTAAACAGACATTTCTCCAAAGGAGACATACAGATGGCTAACAAACACACGAAAAGATGCTCAACATCACTCATTTTCAGAAAAATGCAAATCAAAACCACAATGAGGTACCATTTCACACCAGTCAGCATGGCTGCGATCCAAAAGTCTACAAGCAATAAATACTGGAGAGGGTGTGGAGAAAAGGGAACCCTCTTACACTGTTGGTGGGAATGCAAACTAGTACAGCCACTATGGAGAACAGTGTGGAGACTCCTTACAAAACTGGAAATAGAGCTGCCTTATGACCCAGCCATCCCACTGCTGGGCATACACAGCGAGGAAACCAGAAGTGAAAGAGAAATGTGTACCCCAATGTTCATCACAACACTGTTTATAATAGCCAGGACATGGAAGCAACCTAGATGTCCATCAGCAGATGAATGGATAAGAAAAGCTGTGGTACATATACACAATGGAGGATTACTCAGCCATTAAAAAGAATAGATTTGAATCTGGAGGATGAAACTGGAGCCTATTATACAGAGTGAAGTAAGCCAGAAAGAAAAACACCAATACAGTATACTAACGCATATATATGGAATTTAGAAAGATGGTAACAATAACCCTGTATGCGAGATAGCAAAAGAGACACAGATGTATAGAACAGTCTTTTGGACTCTGTGGGAGAGGGAGAAGGTGGGATGATTTAGGAGAATGGCATTGAAACATGTATAATATTATATAAGGAATGAATTGCCAGTCCAGGTTTGATACAGGATACAGGATGCTTGGGGCTGGTGCACTGGGATGACCCAGAGGGATGGTACGAGGAGGGAGGTGGGAGGGGGGTTCAGGATGGGGAACACGTGTACACCTGTGGCAGATTCATGTTGATGTATGGCAAAACCAATACAATATTGTAAAGTAATTAGCCTCCAATTAAAATAAATGTTTAAATTTAAAAAAAAGTATATGTATGTCTTTGGTCTTATAACCTTAGCAACTCTGGATCTTGAGAGTCAATTTTAATGTTTCATTTGTTTACCAAATATGAAATTTTAGTGAGTCCCTTGGACTGCAAGGAGATCCAACCAGTGCATTCTAAAGGAGATCAGTCCTAGGCATTCATTGGAAGAACCTATGCTAAAGCTGAAACTCCAATACTTTGGCTACCTCATGTGAAGAGTTGACTCACTGGAAAAGACTTGGATGCTGGGAGGGATTGGGGGCAGGAGGAGAAGGGGACGACAGAGGATGAGATGGCTGGATAGCATCACGGACTCGATGGACGTGAGTTTGAGTGAACTCTGGGAGTTGGTGTTGGACAAGGAGGCCTGGTGTGCTGCGATTCATGCGTTTGCAAAGAGTTGGACACGACAGAGCGACTGAATTGAACTGAACTGATGAAATTTTATTTGCTCTATTGTTTCAAATTTGGAGGTTTTAAAATTTTAAATGTGATTGAACATCTTTCCATTTTTATTGACCATTTTCTTTTCTAAGTAGTGACAAATTAAGCTCTATGTGTTCTTTCTGTTTGCTTATTTTATTCTTTGTGATACTGATTTGCAAGAATGTTTTGCCTAAGCAAATTAATTCTTTCATGGGTTGATTATGCTTATTTTAAGAGTCTGAGATTTCCTAGTATTTTTATGTATCTATGTGCATGTGTGTGACTTCCCTGGTGACTCAGTGACAGAGAACCCCCCTTGCAATGCAGGAAATGTGGGTCTATTCCTGGGTCTGAAAGATCCTTTGGGAAAGGAAATGTCAATCCACTTCATTATTCTTGCCTGCAAAATCCCTTGAACAGAGGAGCCTGGCAGGCTACCCTCCATGGGATTTCAAAAGAGTGGAACATGAATTAGCCATTAAATACACCACAGACACACACATAAACACATGCTTGTGTGTAGCCAGTGTAATTGATCCTCATTCTATGAACACTAATTTTCTGTCCTTACTGGGGAGGCAACTCAATCCAGTATTTTTGCCTGGGAAATCCCATGGACAGAGGAGCCTGGCAGGCTTGCAGTCAATGGGGTTGCAAGGAGTAGGACAGGACTTAGTTACAACGATGAACAACCACCAGCTTATGATGAATTAGTTTGCAGGGCAGGAAGAGAAATGCAGACATAGAGAATGGACTTTTGGATACAGAATGGGAAGGAGAGGGTTGGGCAAATTGAGAGAATAGTATTGACATATATACACTACCATGTATAAAACAAAGAACAGGAAGCTGCGTATAGCATAGGGAGCTCAGCTCCATGCTCTGCGATGACCTAGAGGAATGTGATGGGGTCAGTGGGTGGGAGGCTCAACAAAGAGAAGATATATGTATACATATGGCTGATTCACGTTGTTGTGCAGCAGAAACTAACACAACATTGTAAAGCAATTATATTCCAATTTTAAAAAGAGAAATGTGAAAAAAAAAAGAAAAAAAATACCGTTAAGTCTTTACATAACAGTGTAAGATTGCACAATGTGAACATATTAAGCGCCATTGAACTGTGCACTTAAAAAAAAATATTTTAAATAAAAAGCTAAAATAAAAAAGAAGATAGGAAGAATCCTTACAGAGAAAATGTTTCTCTTTAAGTTTACAGTTTTATTTTTGGATATAATATTGATCTACCTATAAATTATTTGGGAATATTGTGATATTTGCATTTAGGTTAAGCAAATTTGATGTAGACTTAGCTTTAAATTTTCCAAATGACCATTAAACAATCCACATATTATTTTACTTAATGTTCTTTTATATTCAAAAGTTCATATATCCCATTGTATCAAATATTATTGCTTTGTAATATACTTTATTAATTTTAAAAACCACTCTAATTTTTTTTCTATTTCTTGTTTAACTTGCCTCAGAGGCTATATAAAAGAATGTAAGTTAAAAGTGTTGTAACTTACTTAGTCACAGTGAAACTGTAGACTTGTTTTAGGAGGACAAAAATAGTTAAATAGAGTAGAGAATGCGGTTCTTTTTCTTCAAGTTGATGCTTTTACAATTATCAGTGTTAATGATTTCTAAATGTGTTTATGCATTTTAATACCTAGAAGTGTTACATTTGTTAATAGGATTTGTCTTTCTACTTTACTTTCTAGTGGCATTTTTTAGTGTAAATGATTTATTTTCAGAATGTGCTACTTGCTAAAAGTTTATAATTGTAAAAGTTGTTAGGAAAAAATTACTGAATTTTGCAATTTTGGTATATTTGAACATGGCTTTCTTCCATCACAGTTTAACATTATAATTAATTTCTCAATTCATTTCATTGACTAATAAATAAAGAAATAACATGAAATTATCATGCTATAGTGGGAATTTATTTTTTCCATTCTTTGAAGGGAATTATGACAACAATCTATGAAAAATCTTTTTTCATTTGCAGGCAGTCGTTGTTTTAAACTTCACCTGTTTTACTATAAATTAGATGAAATAAAAATTTCTTCCCTATTTATTTGAATTATTGATTCAATTCAGTTCAAAGTAAAGAGAAATAAATTATCAAATGTATATTTTAAGACAGCTTCACTTACAATATAGTTTCATTACATAATGGAAATAACTTCCACATTTTCAACCTTTGGTTTTCCTTATTTTCAAATTGTTTTGAACTCATTTTTAAAATTAATTTTCTTCTTTATAGTTTATTATTTAAAAAATTAATTTATTGCTTTAATTGGAGGCTAATTACTTTACAATATTGTGGTGGTTTTTGCCATACATTGACATGAATCAGGCGTGGGTGTTCATGTGTTCCTGATCACAAACCCCCTCCTCCTACCTCCCTCCCCATCCATCCCTCTTCTTTTAGGTCCTATTTCCATAAGTTTTATTTTCATTTTAATTTTTTAAGTTATGAAAGTATGATAACACATTTACAGGATATGTGGAAAATAAAGAACAAGGTTATATACAGTTCCACTACATATTAAAATTATTTTTTAAGTAAATAAGATTTTTAGTTGGAGTTTCAATATCAAACTCTTAAAAATTAATAGAATGAATATACAGGGAAGTAGAAGGATATGCTACTGCTGCTGCTGCTAAGTCACTTCAGTCGTGTCTGACTCTCTGCAACCTCATAGACAGCATCCCACCAGGCTCTTTTGTCCCTGGGATTCTCCAAGAACACTGGAGTGGGTTGCCATTTCCTTCTCCAATGCATGCATGCATGCTAAGTCGCTTCAGTCAGGTCTGACTCTGTGCGACCTTATGGGCAACAGCCGACCAGGCCCCTCTGTCCACGGGGTACTGTAGGCAAGAATACTGGAGTGGGTTGCCATTTCCTTCTCCTGTAGAAGGATATAGTAGATCTGATATTAATTTCTAACATAATTCCACAGAGATAAGAGAACAGACTCTATGATTTCAATACCTTTAGCCCATGAAATTTTTGCACCTTTTTTCATGTCCTTGGATATGTTTCAGTGTCTCCTAGTTTACAGTCTATGGGAATTTGTATCCTACTGCTGTGTGAAAATTGTATAAATCTTAATTATTTGAATTCATTCACAGTGTTTTCAGGTCTATTATATCCTTCTACATTTTCTGTTTTAAACTTTTATTTATTTTTTTGTGGAGGTGACAGCTGTTTTTATTAAAGTGAAATCAGAGGGGCCACAAGAACAAGGAAGTTAGATCTTGGATGCAAGAATCCTGTTGAGTGAGAGAGAAAAGAGAAAGACTGCTTTTTGTACCATATAATGCTGAAGTAATAAGATCTTAAAAATGAGGGACCCAAGGTGACTTTATATACAAGGTATAAAAGATTGGCGGGGCTTTCCTGGTGGCTCAGAGGTTAAAGAGTCTACCTGGAATGCGGGAGACCCGGGTTTGATCCCTGGGTTGGGAAGATCCCCTGGAGAAGGAAATGGCAACCCATTCCAGTACTCTTGTCTGGAGAATCCCATAAAGGGAGGAGCCTGGTAGGCTACAGTCCATGGGGTCGCAGAGTCAGACACAACTGAGCGACTTCACTTTCTTTCACTTTCTATAAAAGATTGGCATGAGTATTAGCTTGAATAGGGAAATGGGAACTCTTTCTCTGAGCTCATGAAGAAAGAATTAAAGCCATTATTAAGGCTGCACAGGACAAAATAAATACCCCAGTGACCCACATGTAAAACAGACTGTAAACAAGAGAATGAGATTTGAGGTTAATGGAGGGTCATCTTGCCCAGGCCGCCGTGTGTCTCAAGGCCAAATGGGCATTAACAAGCGCTGTCCTCCCAGGGTGAGGGTCAGGGGTGGGAGGGTGTGAGGCGTCAACTTTTATCTTTTGATGTACATTTAAATAAATTTTACTGAGAAGCAGAGAGAAAAGTCGAATCTGATGTAGTGAACTGGATGCCATGCTACCCTTGAAGATTTTTATTGTTAATCCACTGCACCATTTGTGATTTGTTCATTTTTTTTTAATTTCCAAAATATAAGACTCCAAAGAAATATAATAACAAACTCACATTTTCTCTATGTACAATTCTTCCTCATCTCTTCCTTTTCTATTTTAAACATTTTGAATTAAGAGTGAAATTTAACAGCTCTTAAAGTATATATTTAAAAGTACTGAATGTGTATGTCTAATACACACATAAATATGTAATAACTACTTAATGTGTATATTTATAAAGTGTATGTTTATAAAGTACTGAATTTCCAGTATTTTTCTCACCTGATGCAAACAACTGACTCATTGGAAAAGTCCCTGATGGTGAGAAAGATTGAAGGCAGAAAGAGTAGAGGGCATCAGAGGATGAGATGGCTGGATCGCATCATTAATGCAATGGACATGAACTCAGGCAAACTTTGGCAGATAGTGAGGGACAGGGAGGCCTGGCATGCTTCAGTTCATGGGATCACAAAGTCAGACATAACTGGGCAACTGAACAACAACAGTGTGTATATTTATATATTTGCTACTAGTTAACCTGTTTCATATCTGTTGTGGCTTAATATGTTTTACATTTATATCAAAGATAGTGTTGCCTGTTCAGAATGCATGCTATAAAGATTAAGTAATGAAATGACTAATTCAGAGTCTCTGGTACAGAACAGGGGATGTAATTCTGAGTTGAACTATTTGGAGAAATTTTTAAGGAGATGTAATGTTTACCAATTTTGGTCTAACAAATTCCTTGACAGAGGTCTACAAAGTAATCAAGATTTGCTTTATCTAGTATCATGAATGTCAAAGTGTTAGTCGTTCAGTCGTGTCCAGTTGTTTGTGAACCATGGACTGTAGCATGAGAGACTCCTCTGTCCATTAAATTCTCCAGCCAAGAATACTGGAATGGGTGAAATGAAGTGAAATGAAAGTCACTCAGTCGTGTCCGACTCTTTGTGACCTCATGAACTATACAGTCCATGGGATTCTCTAGTCCAGAACACTGGAGTGGGTAGCCTTTCCCTTTTCCAGGGGATCTTCCCAATCATTCTCTTTTCCAGGGGATCTTCCTGACCCAGGGATCGAACCTGCGTCTCACACATTGCAGGCAGATTCTTTACCATCTGAAACACAAGGGAAGCTCCGTCTAGTAGCATATTTGTCAGTATTTCCCTCTAATTTGGTGATAAGGATGAGGATAATGAAGATGATTTGTTGCTAGCAATAAAAAAAGACAACAATATCATCTCCCTTATGAGAATGGCCTCATGAATGACAATTCCACCAGGTTTGTAGTACAGAAGAGGCTTCATTGCTTTCCCAAATGGTTTGTCTTCTCACCTCATATTGATTATAGAGTAACATATTTCTCCATCAGTATGAAATGACTCTACCAACGACTTTGTGCCTTACTGGTAAACAAATATAGAAAAGAGTCAATAAAGTAAGTAAGTTTAGTTCAGTCACTCAGTCATGTTCGACTGTTTGAGACCCCATGGACTTCAGCATGCCAGGCTCACTTGTCCATCACCAACTCCCGGAGCCTACTCAGACTCATGTCCATCACATCAGTGATGCCATCCAACCATCTCATCCTCTGTCATCCCCTTCTCCTCTCACCTTCAATCTTTACCAGAACCAGGGTCTTTTCAAATGAGTCAGTTCTTCCCATCAGGTGGCTGAGTATTGGAGTTTCAGCTTCAGCATTAGTCTTCCAATGAATATTCAGGACTGATTTCCTTTAGGACGGACTGGTTGGATCTCCTTAAAGTCCAAGGGACTCTCAAGAGTCTTCTCCAACACCACAGTTCAAAAGCATCAATTCTTTGGCACTCAGCTTTCTTTATAGTTCAACTCTCACATCCATACATGACTACTGGAAAAACCATAGCCTTGACTAGATGGAACTTTGTTGGCAAAGTAATGTCTCAGCTTTTTAATATGCTGTCTAGGTTGGTTATAGCTTTTCTTCCAAGGAGCAAGTGTCTTTTAATTTCATGGTTGCAGTAACCATCTGCAGTTATTTTGGAGCCCCCCAAAATAAAGTCTGTCACTGTTTCCATTGCTTCTCCATATATTTGCCATGAAGTGATGGGACCATGCCATGATCTTAGTTTTCTGAATGTTGAGTATTAAGCCAACTTTTTCACTCTCCTCTTTCACTTTAAATGAATTTATTCAGAACTGGAAAGGACAACAGTCTTAGAATTAAAGGACATCAAAGACTAAAATTAAGATTGTGAGATTGGTAGCCATTTATAGATGTAAAAATGATAGTGATAAAAGTTCCTCTCAAAAAAAAATAGTTTTTTTTAAAAAGTTCCTCTCAGAAGCTAGATACAAAGTTATTAATTGATGCTTTAATAACAAGAGAAGGCTGATGGTGCATTTGAACAGCTCATGAGTGAACCAATCTGAAGACATCGTTTAAAGTTAGAAACCAGTTGTAACTTCTATGTTGATCAAAGCAGTCATACCAATTGGTGATAAAATTGTGCCTTCACTGACACACATAGCACATGGCTTCAGAAAATTGTCTTGGAGATATTTCCTGCAGGACAAGATTTTTTCTGGATAACTGTAAATATTACCTTTTCCTAGACAAAAATGATAGGGATCTCTGATGAATAAATCTATGATCAGAACTTTCAACATTATACTTAATGAGTAAATAGAGAAATAATTTTACCATTCTTGATATTTATAAATCCTTAAAATTTTCACATGATAATGACATGTCATATAAAGTCTTAATGTTCAATATACTTTCCTTCTTTACCAAAAGTTTTCTGAAATTAACCAGCTTTTGACATAAAATGTTTCACTCCATTTTCGTGGAGAACCACTTCTGAAGCCTGGTACGGATCTGTTGGGTCTTCACTGTAGATGATGCGATTCATCAGAGCTGGGAAGACGATGGAGATGTTGCCCATGAGGACATGGACCACAGAAGAGAGGTGTTTCCCAAAGCGGTGCACTATAATCAGACTGATGATTGGAATATAGAAAAACAGAACAGCACAGATGTGAGAGACACAGGTCTTCAAAGACTTGAACCACTCCTCCTGGGATGGAATAGCCAAGACAGTGCAGGATCAGAATGTAGGACTCAATAGTTAACATGGAATCAAACAAAAGAGTACAAATCACCAGAGCCAAGGCATAGAAACTGTTGAAATGGGTGTTGAAGCAGGATAATCTCAGCAGGTCTTGATGAAGACAGAAAGAATGAAAGAGTATGTAGGAATGGCAGGAGAGGAAAAAATTTAGACAGATAATGGGAGCAATGAAAATAAAACTCTTAATTAAAATGCAAGCCTGATTTGATGATCTTGGTATTGTTTAATATGGATGTATATCCCAGGGGATTACAGATTGCTGTAAAATGATCAAAAGCCATGTCAAGAAGGACTCCAGACTATGCATGGACTCCAGAAGAGGCCATGCATAAAGGAAGTTTGGGCAATGCAGGCATCCAGGTTGACTTCCTGACTGAGCCACCCCTGGATTCCTAGGACTTAATATTTTGTAAAATATTCTGAAACCTTGGTGATAGCAAAATAGATATTTCATATTTTGAATAGCTGATATTATTTCATATTTTTAAATGAGTGAGAATTGAGAAAATAGTTGTATTTCAGATTTCAATATATGCTAGGTCTGTTTTTGCTGAACTAAATATTTTCAACTGCAGAATTATAATTAGAATGTTAATAATTTAATAAGTTATGCTGTACTCTGCTTAGTTACTCAGTTATGTCCAACTCTTTGCAACTCCATGGACTGTAGCTGGCCAGGGTCCTCTGTCCATGGGGATTCTCCAGGCAAGAGTACTGGAGTGGGCTGTCATGCCCTCCTCCAGGGGATCTTCCCAACCTAGGAATCAAACCAAGGACTTCTGCATTGCAGGTGAATTCTTTACCACCTGAGCCACCAGGGAAGCACATGAATACTGGAGTGGGTAGACTATCCCTTCTCCAGGGGACGTTCCTGACCCAGGAATTGAATCTGGGTCTCCTGCATTGCAGGTGGATTCTTTACCAGCTGAGCTACCAGCGAAGCCCTCCTAGCACATAGTAAATATTTAAAAACAAAGTTCCTTAATATGATCACTATGAAAACAGAGGCTCTGATTTTAACCAGCTTATAAGAATTTTCAATCATATGCAAAATTATGTGACTTTAAGCAGTGTTTTATATTTGCTAGCACATGAACTCTTTGAATACTTAAGCCATGCATTCAAAAAAGAACAAGAGAGCCTGTAGCTGAAGTTAAGGGAAACAAAATGAAATTTGACATTAATAGCAATAGCTTGTTTTATATAAAAGGTATCTGCTTCCCTTCAAATAAAATGTAAACATCAATCAGGGAGGAAGGAAACTACTAAAGCTTCCTGGATCTCTCTGTCCAAAGCTCATTTCCAAATTTCCCAGGGTGAGACTTTTTTTTTTTTTTGTAAATTTGATGACAATGAAAGAGGAGGGTGAAAAAGTTGGCTTAAAAAAAAAAAACCTCAACATTCAGAAAACTGAGATCATGGCATCTGGTCCCATCACTTCAAGGAAAATAGATGGGGAAACAATGGAAACAGTGAGAGACTACATTTTGGGGCTCCAAAATCACTGCAGATGGTGACTGCAACTATGATGCTTGCACCTTGGAAGAAAAATTATGACAACCTAGACAGCATATTAAAAAGCAGAAACATTACTTTGCCAACAAAGGTCCATCTAGTCAAAGCTATGATTTTTCCAAGTAGTCATGTATGGATGTGAAAGTTGGACTATAAAGAAAGCTGAGCACTGAAGAGTTGATGTTTTTGAACTGTGGTTTTGGAGAAGACTCGAGAGTCCCTTGGACTGTGAGGGCATCCAATCAGTCCATCCTAAAGGAAATCAATCCTGAATATTCATTGGAAGACTGATACTGAGGCTGAAACTCCAATACTTTGGCCACCATGAGTTTGAGCAAGCTCCAGGAGTTGGTGATGGATAAGGAACCCTGGCCTGCTGCAGTCCACGGGGTCACAAAGAGTTGGACACGACTGAGTAACTAAACTGAACTGACTCGCAATATTATTCAAAACTTGGTGAAGTGAAAGTCTGCTGTGAACACACTCCCAATGGGTTTTCTCCCATTCTTCCCAAGGGACGTAGGCACTATATGTTGCATCACTCATCCTCAACATCTCCCAGGATCTGGGATTTACTCCAGTGGCTCCTATACGGTTTGCACCTGCATAAATCTTGCTTCTCCTGGAATCTAGAGACCACTGTGACCCAAGGGAAAAAAAAAAAAGGAGTATGATTGATTTTCAGGATTGGCAAGAACATCTCTACATCTGTGAGTGACAGTTGTCTTTTACTAAGTCTCTGAAACATGAGTGGAATGGACAACATCACTGATAAATGACTGTTATAAATGACTTAGTGCCTTATGTAATAAGCAGAGTTTAATCCTCTACCCATTAGCTGTGCTTTGCAATTTATGTCACCAGGATATACTTGTAAACAACCCAGATGTGTTTTCTTTTTCTACTTTGCATGCTTAAACATTATTATTCTTTGCCAAGTAAAAGATCATTCATATTTGAGACCTGTAATGTGAAGCATTCAGCTAAAAATTGGTGGTGACCTCTGATGGGGCCAAAAATCTAATAACAGGGAAGTTTCATGTGTAGGCCTAAATTTGTCTCTGTTTCAGAGAATACTTGGCTTCTGAAAAACTACAAGCCTTGGTTGTATATTTAATGAGCTACTGTACTAATCCAATTCTTATCACAGCTGTTACTTCAGAGTTTTTATGAAGGCAGTCATTTTTCCTTGAGAGGTTACTGTCTCTGGAAATCAATGTCTGATTCCAAAATCAGTAACTCTACCTTTCTCCTTACGGGTTTCCCTGGTCTGGAACAGGACTATCCCTGGCTCTCCATCCCCTTCTCCTGTATATATGTTATGGTACTGTCAGGAAACTGCCTGGTGCTGCATGTGATCCGTACTGAGCCGAGCCTGCATGAGCCCATGTTCTACTTCCTGGCCATGCTGGCCCTCACTGACCTGTGCATGGGGCTGTCCACAGTGCACACGGTGCTGGGGATCCTGTGGGGGCTCAGCCAGGAGATTGGTCTGGATGCCTGCATTGCCCAAACCTTCTTTGTTCATGGTCTATCTTGCATAGAGTCTGGAGTCCTTCTCGCCATGGCCTTCGATCGCTTTACTGCAATCTGCAATCCTCTAAGATACACATCTATCCTCACCAATACCAGAATCATCAACATCGGTGTGGTCATTTTAGGGAGGAGTTTCCTGTTTATTACTGCTCCCATTGTCCGCCTCAAGTTTTTCCATTACTGCCGACCCCGCATCCTTTCCCACTCCTTCTGCTTGCACCAGGACCTACTCCGGCTGGCCTGCTCTGACATACGCTTTAATAGTTTCTATGCCTTAGCCCTGGTGATCTGCACACTGCTTTTGGATTCAGTGCTCATTTTCATCTCCTACATATTGATCCTGCACTCTGTCTTGACTATTGCATCTCAAGAGGAGTGGCTCAAGTCCTTGAAGACCTGTGTCTCCCACATCTGTGCTGTCTTGGTTTTCTATATTCCAATCATTGGTCTGACTATGGTACACCGCTTTGGGAAGCACCTCTCGCCTGTGGTCCATGTCCTCATGGGCAACATCTACATCCTTTTCCCACCCTTGATGAACCCCATCATCTACAGCATCAAGACCCAACAAATCCGTAACAGGATTCAGAGATGGTTCATTAAACAAACTTGAGTTCTAGAGGTTAATGTGTTTCAGGGGAGGGAAGGTAGTATTTGCAAGAGAGGTGAATAATAATGACTTTTAACAACAATAACTGTATATGAAATACTTAACAGGTTAAAGGCATATTTATGGTAATTTTCTTTATTTTGCCACTGTTTTCTACTGCCATTGTTTTAAATTTAACATGATTGACCTGCAAAAATATAAAAAGTAATTTTTTATATTAGTTTTTGAAAATCAGATAAATAGGTAGAGAAAAAGTTACTAGTCTTATAGTCAGAGAGAGAAAGGGTTATTTGTCTTATTTCTTAATTGTAAAATTAAGTATAATATTAACTGAAGTGAACCAATGAGCATTTTCAAATTTCTAAGGCTATGATTTTTCCTGTGGTCATGTATGGATGTGAGAGTTGGACTGTGAAGAAGGCTGAGCACTGAAGAATTGATGCTTTTGAACTGTGGTGCTGGAGAAGACTATTGAGAGTCCCTTGGACTGCAAGGAGATCCAACCAGTCCATTCTGAAGGAGATCAGCCCTGGGTGTTCTTTGGAAGGAATGATGCTAAAGCTGAAACTCCAGTACTTTGGCCACCTCATGCAAAGAGTTGACTCATTGGAAAAGACTCTGATGCTGAGAGGGATTAGGGGCAGGAGGAGAAGGGGCCGACAGAGGATGAGATGGCTGGATGGCATCACTGACTCAATGGACGTGAATCTGAGTGAACTCTGGGAGTTGGTGATGGACAAGGAGGCCTGGCGTGCTGCAATTCATTGGATCACAAAGAGTCGGACACGATTGAGCAGCTGAACTGAACTGATAATACATCTATGTTTTTTTGAATTCTAGCTTAGAATATTTTATTTTTTCATGTACTATTATATGTGTTTAATACACATAGAAGAAGCAGATTTTATATATTATTTTTATGTGTCACAAATCATCTCTATAGTGATCATTCATACTTCTACTTATTACTGAACAAAAGTGTCTGGAGAGCCCATTCCTTTCCATCTAGTAAAATGTATGATATTCATAGATTACATTACATAGCTAATGCAAAAGTCTGATAAATAAGGACATTGAATCTGCTACCACATTTCTATATTTCCTAGCCAGTACACCCAAATACATACATTTGCAATTTGTAGTAAATTTAGAGTAGTGTGGGATGCTCATTGATTTTTAAACGATATTTTAATTGACTTTTGGAGGAGGTCATGGCAACCCACTCTGTTATTCTTGCCTCAAGAATCCCATGGAGTTAGGAGCCTGCAGGCTACAGTTCATAGGGTCTCAAAGAGTCAGACACTACTGAGCAACTAACACTTAACTGATTTTAACATCAATTGACTTTACCCTTGGGATCTGTAGACAAAATGACACTTTACAGACAGTTTGATCAGCCTCTTCATTTTTAGGAGAGGAGAATGAGGTACAGAGGTACTAATGTTTTACTAATACATTAGTGGTTAATCCAAGGATAGAACTGTGTTTTTGAGAATCTTTTGAGTATATGTCCCATTTCTAATTCTCATCCTCTTCATATGTAAAATTAGATAATTTAATTCAATCATCAAAAGCAGGTGTATATTTTGGGGGAGGTTTCCACTTAAAAAAATGCCCCCCCCCCAAAAAAAAGTCAAAGAAAAATCTGGTGTGTCTCAAGATTTGTTGTTTTTCTTTTTTTTTTCTTTCTTACTTTGAATATTGCAACTTAATCATGGCTATGTACTCGTCATGACTGGGGCAGCAGGGTTACTAGCAGAAGCTAACTGCAGTTAAACTACACAATTTGGAAGTAAATTGCCGCACATTTACTTTGAAGTATACAAAACTCCCTGTATAGCACAGGGAGGTCTGCTCAGTATCATGTAACAACCTCAATGGGAAAAGAATTTCAAAAACAATAGATACATGTATGTGTATAACTGAATCACTTTGTTGCACAGCTGAAACTATCACAACTTTGTTAATCAGATATACTCCAATATAAAATAAAAAGTTCAAGAAAAATATGAGTATAATGTTCCATCCATAATATTCTAGAGAATATGGAAATATTCAATTTTGAAAATTATTATTTGCTTTGTTAGTTTTCAGTTTGTCTTTTAGCACACTATTATGAGAAAAATAATGGTTGTTTTTTCTTTTTACGTAAAAGACTCTGAGTTTATGTTTTTTACTCTTGCCTTTCAGAATGGTCACCATTCATGCCCACACACATCCCTATAGCTCAGTCTGCCTAAACAGCTCTGCCCTTGTCAGATGAGTTCCTTGATGCTGCCTTTCTTCTGATTTCCCTGTGATGGTAATTTTAAAATTGCAGAATCCCTGCCTTTTGCATCAGTCTTATTTGCAAATTATTGTTAATTAACTTGTTCTAGTTACAATGGAGAATGTATATTATTTCAGAAATAAGGATGGGAAGAAATGTCATATTCAATAATCATATTGATCAATGATGATAAGTAAATGATCCCTATCATATATACATTAAGGTTGACATTAAACAAAATACATTTATGTATATCATAAGTCAAATTCTGAAGTAAGAATAACTAGCAGAGTTAGCCATGGGCAGTAGTATGCCCCATTTTATACAACAGTAAAGTAGGTTTGGGGAATTTAAAATTTTATGTAAGTTGAGGGTTTTTTTTTTTTTTTTCTCCATAAATATTTCTAAGAAAAGTTTCCCAGTATTCAGGTCTCTTTAAAATCTCATATTGTAAGTTATCCTCTCAGTTTCTTTATTCTAAAAACTGACTGGAAGACACAAACTGAAAGGAACCCATGTAAATAACAGTGAAAAAAGAAAACTTGAAAAAAAAGTGATTCATGAAATGAAGTCAAATGCTATTTTTACACATTCAGTCTTTAATTAAATTAAAATATATAGATGACTTATAATTAGAAATGTGTTATTAATCCTTGGTGGCTCAGACTGTTAAACATCTGCCTGCAATGTGAGAGACCCGGCTTCAATCCCTGGGTTGGAAGATCCCCTAGAGAAGGAAATGGCAACCCACTCCAGTACTCTTGCCTGGAAAATCCCGTGGATGGAGGAGACCAGTAGGCTACAGTTTACGGAGTCGTAAAGAGTCGGACACGGCTGAGCGACTTCACTTTCACTTTAGTATTAATGCATTATGTGCATATGTGTGAATATATATACACATGGTATATGTTTATGCATATATATGGGGCTTCCCTGGTGGCTTAAATGGTAAAGAATCTGCTTGCAGTGCAGGAAACACGGGTTTGATCCTTGAGTTAAGAAGATCCCCTGGAGAAGAGAATGGCTACCCACTCCAGTATTCTTGCGTGGAGAATTCCAGGGACAGAAGAGCCTGGTGGGCTGTAGTCCATTGAGTTCCAAAGAGTTGGACATGACTGAGCAACTAACACCTTCCCGTTTTTTCATACATACATATTCGCTTCCATGGTGGCTCAGTGGAAAAGAACCCAACTGCCAATGCAGAAGATGTGGGTTCAATCCCTGGATTGGGAAGATCCCCTGGAGAAGATAATAGCAACCCACTCCAGTATTCTTGCCTGGGAAATCCCATGGACAGAGGAGCTTGGTGGGCTACAGACTATAAAGCAGCAAAAAGTTGGACATAAGTTAGTAAATCAACAACTGTATATATATATATGCACTTGTGGTAAGTTGCTTCAGTTGTGTCTCAGAGTTGGATACAACTTGACAACTGAACAGCAAATATATACATATAAAATCCTTATAATTTGCAGATTTGTAAACTCACCTACTTGTTAAAATTTATTTGAAATATCAAAATCAATACTGAAGAGTGTCTTCATTGTCATTGGTAATTGTGCACAGATCAGCAAAATATTTGAATTGTCCAATGCACATATTCCCATCTCCACAGGGTGATGTTCTGCCTTCTTGTTTCAGATCTTATACTATAAATGAGTACCCTTTCTTGCAGTCTTTTTATAATGTGTTTTTTTTTCTCATTTTTGTGCTTCCAGTGGTGATTTTTCTGTATAAAATGGCCCCCAAGCAAAGGGCTGAAGTGCTGCCTCTGTTCCTAAATACAAAGCTGTGATTTACTCTATGAAAGAAATAATATGCTGGATAAGCATCTGTAAGGCATGTGTATAGCACCGTTGTCCATGAGGTCAATGTTAGTGAATCAAAAATACTATGCATCCAGTAAAGAAAGAGGAAATTTATAGTCTGCATATGAGGCTGCTCAGACAAGTGCTTAAGTAACATTTACAGTGTGTGATGATGCTATGGAAAAATGGGAAAATGGCTAAATTTGTAGATCATGAGATAGTAGTCAATTAAATAACATGTAGTGGGCAACCCGGTTGTGAGGGCAGAATCCAAATAAATTTACAGACACATCACCCGGGTTGAGGAAAATGTGTAACCCTTTATGACTAGTTTTATTATAATGAAACACTGCATGTGATTCCTTATTTGTAAGAAATACGTATTAATTGTGTTTAACATATATTAAAATGTATCTTTAAACAGAAATACACACACAAAAGATTACGTGCTAATTGGTTGATGAAAATGTGTCCAGAAGCCCAAAAGAACTTCATGCTGTATTTCTCCAAAGGAAAGATGGTTCAGAATTTACTGGAGTGTTTGCAATAACTTCACAGAACATAACTGCAGCAAATAATGAGGACAGATTGTCTGTATGTATATGTATATATGTGTATATTATGTATATATATATATATATTCTGAAATTCTAGTCTTTTGAGATATACAGGAAAATATATGCATGTTTACATATATATACATACATACATGTTTATGGCATCATTAATATGTTTGAAAAAATGTTTACTTAAAGAAAAAGTTAACTAAATTATGAAACTTCTACAATATTCCATGTTATAGGAATTTTAAAAATGAAGGAAGCCCAAAAGTTTTAATTACAGAGATGTCTGTTTCGTGACAGTAGATGAAAAATTCCTGAGGAGCAATATTTATTATATGAAGCTCATTTTTATTTTAAATAATTCCACATATTACCTGAATATCACACTCTTTAATTAACTCTGATAAGAAAGTAAGGAGAGCAAAAAGAAGAAGCAATTTACATTGTTTGAGTTTTATATAAGAAAATGCATTGTTTCAGTTTAAATAAGAATATTCTGTGGGTTTTTCATGAGATGTAGTGTAATTTTGACCTAATTTTGACCTGATTTTTCATATATGTAGAAGTCACAAAAGTTTTCATATATACTAAAGATTATATAATTTTGTGTTTGCAAAGTTATCTAAGCATAAATTTTAAATGTGTTGAAAGGTAAAAACAAGCTAAATAAAATATTATATATATGAAATCTAAATTATAACTCAGTCAAGATAAGCAGATAATGGAAGCTAGAGGAAACACTTTACCAATGAACTTTTTAAAAAGTTAAAATGCATTACAGACAATCTGAAGCAATGGAATGACAGAGGAATATTTCAGAGAACAGAGAAAGTGGACTGTCTAAAGCTACATTTGTAGAGTCACCTGCTGTTCCTGAGGATAAAGCAGGAGGAGAAGAACAATTTTTTTGCTAGCAGAAAACCAATTTTAAAAGTCAGGAAAAAACAGCAACAACAAAAAAAGAGAGAGACAGAGCAGGCAATATAAGTATCTAAATTCAGGTGAGAAAGAATAACCCAGAACTAAGACTGATAATGAAGTAGTTTTCACATAACATATTGGCTGAGTGGAGCTTTTCCAGTGACTCAGACAGTAAAGAATCTGCTTACAATGCAGGAGACAATCTCTCCCACAATCTCCGAGTTGGGAAGCTCCTCTGGAACAGGGAATGGCAAGCCACTCCAGTCTTCTCAGCTGGAGAAGAATTCCATGGACAGAAGAGTCTGATGAGCCACAGTTCATGGGGTTGCAAAGAGTCAGACACAACTGAGCAACTAACACACACACGTGCACGTGCACACACACACACACACACACACACATTGGCTGAATTGGAGACCAAAAATGAAAAGAACTTTGGGGGAAGAGGGAAAGAGTTTTTGGCAGTCTTGCCGTGCTTGACTCACAGGATTATTAAACTGGGTTATGGATTGTATACTTAGCTCACAGTTGAAAGCTCTAGCAAGCAAAACCTTATATGCAGAAATGTAGACAATAAAGAGGGAGAGGAATCTCTGTTGAGTCAGAATCTTGACTAGATAAATGTAATAAATCCTGGCTGGTAAAGAACCTTCCTGCCAATGCTGGAGATGCAAGAGATGCAGGTTCGATCCTTGGGTGAGAAAGATCCCCTGGAGAAGGAAATGGCAAACCACTCCAGTGTTCTTGCCTGGAAAGCTCCATGGATATATGAGCCTGGTGGGCTACAGTCCATGGGGTCAGAAAATTTTATATATCAAATCTGACACCGTAGAAAAATTACTAGATTTGGCAAGAGACAGGAACATGAGTTCAGAAACAAGGAGAAAAACAAATAATTTGAAACAAATACACAGTTGTTTTCTATTGTAATTATTAGTCAAGAATTTTCAAGTAATGGTGTTTAATATGCTCAAGGAAACAGTGAAACAAATAGTAAATAAATGAGAAAATTGGGAATTTCACCAAAATATACCAAAATTAAAATTAAATAGTGAGACAAAGAGATAGGAAGAATGAATTAGATGGATATTATAAAAACTATGAGCCACAAAAACTAAACTCAATAAATCAGGAAGGCAGAGTTACAGAAGTGGAAGGTAGGGTTAGTGAATTAGAAAAAAAAGTTAGTTGAAAATAACAAAACTAAGTCAATAGGTCAAGATATATTGCTAGAGAAAAAGAAACACTTCACCATGATTAAAAGGTCAATCAAGCAATAAATTATATTTGCTTTAATATTTACTTAATAAATGGAAGTGTCTAACTACTCATAGCTTAAAAATAAAAATTCAGTAGTTCTAACAGGAGAAATAAACTACACAGTAATCCATATTCACAGTGGGAAACTTTAATTCTATTAAATGCTAAAAATACAACCAAGGAACTGTAAAATTATAAATAACAAAATCATATAACATTAAAAATTTTGATTGTAGACACATAAATATATAGATATGGAAATAGTTACAGATATAAATAATACTGCACTCAACATGTACATCAACAATGAGTGACAACAGAATGGGTCATGAAAAAAGTTTAAATTTGTATTTTTAAAATACACTTTAGTGGAATATTATTAATGATAACTATCTGAAAAGTTAATAATAAGACAGGTATGATGAAGATTTGCAAGATTAAAAAAAAAGAATGATGATAACAAAGATGAAAGCCATAACTGAGTCCTTAATAGTTGCTAAGTCCCATATAAAGACCATTATATAAAGATATCCGTTATATTATACTATGACAACCACCATCCTTCATTCCCCAAAAGACTTATTTTTATTCATAATTAAAAGTTAGATAGCTTAATTTGTGACAATAAATGTTTTTCCAATGCATACATTTAGGAAGTGACTAAAGTTTTGAACCAAGTTCATTTGACTCCAGAACTCTCACATGTAACCAATTTTGACCATTTTTTTCATACCAAATTGAAATCTGCTTTTTCTATTAAATATACTTGGCAAACATTTGATTGCTTGCACTCAATGGTGATGATCTTGGAAAATGAATATTTCACTTCAATATCCTATGAAATATTATCATTAGGATATGAAAATCTTAATAAAAAACAAAGAAGAAGAAAAGACATTTAGAAACCAATATAATAAGAATTCCAGGGCTTCTTTGTGGCTCAGTGGTAAAGAATCTGCCTGCCAATGCAGGGGACACAAACTGGATCCCTGATCCATGAAAATCCCACATACCATGAAGCAACTAAGTCCATGCACCACAACTACAGAGACTGCACTCTAGATCCTAAGAGCCACAGCTTTTAAAGCCCTGGCACCTTGGGGTGTGTTCTCTGCAACAAGAGAAGTCACTATAATAAGAAGCCTGTGCACAACTAGAGAGTAACCCCTGCTTCCTTAACTAGAGGAAAGTCCTCACAGCAATGAAGACCAAGCATAGACAAAAATAAATAAATTTTAAAATTCATAATAATTTAAAAATTCATAATTTCTGTCCAGGTTTCTTAGACTTCCATCCTTGCTAGGTCAAAATTGTTTGTTGAATCAAATAATTGAATGAACTTTAGAACAATGTGGTCTACAGTAAGTTTAAAAGTTGCCTTTATGTTCAGAACATTCATAGAAACCCCAAATACCAAAGATTTTTTTCAAATTGCTCTTTTTATAAAGAAATTAAGTAGACACTTAAGAACAATAAAAAATATAAGGATAACATTGTATGCTACAGTCCTAAATTTGTCAGAAAAAACATTTTATGGCATAAGACTCACCAATTTGGTAGCATAAAATACTTAGTAAATACAACTTCATGAAGAAGGATATATTTATAGATAGTTATGTCTACAGTAGACCAGAAGGAGACATTCAAGGGGTGGATTTTGATGAGACAAAGTAATCATTAAAGATTTTTTAATAGCTGGAGAAAGAATGTAAAGGGACTTATATACCAAACAAAGGAGGTGGGTCCTGTGATTTTAAGTATAAGGAAAAATTCAGTTATGTTCCACTATGATCTGAAGAGGGTCTCTGCATTTTGTTATTTCACTCAAACATGGCCTTGGTGATAAGGAGAGTCATGAGTTCTGATTCTTCCTTCAGACTATTATTTAGTCTGTGAACACCATATCATCCCTTATATTTCACATTTTATTAATGTATTCATCAAGTAAGATGATACTCCAAACCACTAACTGGATTTGCAGATCACATATGCTCAAAAGGTGACACATTAAATCCATAGGATCAACTAGTTGTATCAAATGTCAAGCCTGACCTTTGAAACAACAATTTTTACTACCTTATCTCGAATGTTCTTGGTCTTCACCCCATAGACAAAAGTGTTGAGGAAATGTGGAACCAGCTGCTAAAGAATGGACAAAGTGATACATATGTAAGATGAGATATATGTGGTAAACCTATGAGTACAAAAGGAGAGAAAAGCAGTTCTTCCAGTTCTGGAACTGGAGCTGGAAGAAGATACGTATGTGGGGAATACATGTATTAAATGCCTTAAGGCATGCCTCTTTCTGGGGAAGGTGTAAGACAGTGATAAATATTTGTGTATAGGAGAGAGTGATAAAAATGAAGTCAAAGTCACCAACAACAATAGCTTCAAGGAGACCATAGAACTTAGCAACATCTGTAGTGGCAATCCCTACAAGGGTCATGTATTCACAGTAAGCATGGGATATTAACTGAGTTCTGTAAAAGGTAAGATGGCACTTTAGGAGCAATATGCATGGGATGAAGAGAAAGGTTGCCTGCAATGTCACTCCAACAGCAATGTCAGTGACTATCTGTTGAGTGAATATGGTAGCATGCCTCAGAGAATAACAGATTGCTACATAGTGGCCCAGAACCATGGCCAGCAGGACTCCCATTTCAATGTCCTGACATGTGTGGATGAGCCACATCTGAAAGAGGCAAGCATCAAATTAGATCACTGACAAGTGAAACCAAAAAATTCCAAGCATCTTGGGGACAATGCTCGTGCTAAGTGCAATGTCCGTGGCTCCCAGCATGGCCAGGAAGATATACAGAGGCTCATGGAGACTGGGTTCAGATTTGATGATGATCAAAAGTAGAGAATTTCCCATCAAGGCAATGATGTACATTGCACAAAATGGAATCCCAATCCAACACTGTACAGGTCAGCACAGAGGGCATAAACACAGTGTCATTCATAATAGACATGGCAGTTTAGGGGTCATCTTAGTGAAGGGGCAACACTGGTCAAATTCTGAATCTCTCTACTCTCATATACCTATGCTATTTTCAGCCAGTCACTCAACTACTGAATGACAGAAATAAGAGAACAGCTTCATTAGCTTATTTATCTTTTTTTTCCAATAATGAGAAAATGACAATATTGAGATCTATGGAAAGTTTCACCAGTATTCACTTTAGCACAGTTATCCCCTCATGTTCAGTGACTACCATAGCATAAAAACTGAATATTTGGACTCCAGGCCTATGATGGAGCCCATGTGATCAGGCTTTTTTGTCATTCTCCTCTTCCTATCGCACTCCATCTTCTCTTTTGTTTTTTAATGTTTCATTAAAATCAGAAGAAAAATGAAAAAGAAAAAAGGAAAAATGGAATACTACATTATACAGAAAGACATCAAAGTCCTTGGGCCCCATTTTTCTTTCCTCTCAACTTTCTCCCAACTCTTTGCTGTCCTTTCACTGTAGCAGGTCTTGTTTCTACAGAACAATCCAGTACTGCAAATAACAAGATGTCTCCTTACCATGAAATTCCTTCTCAGCAGAGAATTTTCAAATATGAACTTGCTTAAGTGCCCCGGCATCAGATAGACAATGGCAACTGCATATTTTTTTATGACCTTGGAAATTCTGACATAGGACACAAGTCTTATATCTCCACTACTCAGGCTTTTTCGTGCCTACAGTCTTCGATCTGTCTCTCTACCACATATTCTGCAGTTTGAAAATATTAGTTAATAAAATTGATAGGGTTAGAAAGTTCGTGATGGAGGAGAAGAGAGTCCTTGGATGTTTCACCAGGAGAGCAATGAGAAGATGCTGATGAGGTTTGGGATAAGCTTGAGTGAATAATGTTTCTTCTATGAAGGCTGAAACACAAAAAATATAGAGTGGTCCTCTTGGAGAATTGTTCAATATGTTCTCTGGAGAATAACTAAAAAACACACAGGCACATTCAGGTGGAAGTGTCTTGGGAGTCAGCAGGAACAGAAAAAGAATGCCACTGCTGGGCATACACACTGAGGCAACCAGAATTGAAAAAGACATGTGTACTCCAATGTTCATCGCAGCACTGTTTGTAATAGCCAGGACATGGAAGCAACCTAGATGTCCATCAGCAGATGAATGGATAAGAAAGCTGTGGTACATATACACAATGGAGTATTACTCAGCCATGAAAAAGAATACATTTGAATCATTTCTAATGAGGTGGATGAAACTGGAGCTGACTATACAGAGTGAAGTAAGCCAGAAAGAAAAACACCAATACAGTATACTAATACATACATATGGAGTTTAGAAAGATGGTAATGATGACCCTGTATGCGAGACAGCAAAAGAGACACAGATGTATAGAACAGACTTTTGGACTCTGTGGGAGAGGGAGAGGGTGGGATGATTTGGGAGAATGGCATTGAAACATGTATACTATCATGTAAGAAACGAATCTCCAGTCTAGGTTCGATGCAAGATAGAGGATGCTTGGAACTGGTGCACTGGGATGACCCAGAGAGATGGTATGGGGAGGGAGGTGGGAGGAGGGGTTCAGGATTGGGAACTCATGTACACCTGTGGTGGATTCATGCTGATGTATGGCAAAACCAATACAGTATTGTAAAGTAAAATAATAAAAAAAGAAATACCTGAAATGATATCTCATTGCAATACAAAGGCTGTTGCTGGGAACACTTGACACTTTCCAGTAACTGAACACTGGTAATGAACGATAAAGTTCAGCTATAAGGATAACAAGAACGTTGGTTAATGAATATATATATATATATATATTTTTTTTAATTTAAAGCATAGCAATTAGTTATTGAAGTCTAAATCAAGCTGGTTGATAGCTTTTAAAGTGTAGTTTTTCTAAACTTTCCAAAATATTTCTGCATAAATCAAGTCATCTCTTCCAAATAGTTTTCTGAGTGCTTCCCTAGGCCCAGACAACCCTTATTTCTACTCATAATATTTAAATTTGGGATGTATTGTAAATTGTTCTATCAAATCACCCTTTCATGCAGAATCCAGTATAGCTTCCTGACAGCTGACTATGTATATGTTGATACTTTCCACAACTATGTGCGTAATTACTGTACAACTCTTACAAGAAGTTGAGCTTATATAGAGCTAATGTCTACTCTGTAACCACTGTCTTTCTTTTTGAACTGTGTCTCTCCAGATACAACAGCTGAAGATACATAGTTTTCAAGTCATTTAAGATCCTCTCTCATTCAACTAAAACATCTGCAGGTCTACTCAGCATCTCCAATAGCCTGATGCTCACTGCCCTTAACTTCTTGATCTTCTAAAGGAGACTCTCAAATTTATTATTACTGTTTTTGAATTGTAGTTCCTAGAACTTCAAAGTCAGACTATACCAAAAAGTTTTAACACTTATTTTTATGACTTGGGCTTTTATTTTTCTGCAGTTTCCATTCATTGTTTTGTACTTGTGTTTGTACTTCAAGATTTAATGACATCTCCACTTGACCTAGGACACATTCCTAACTATCCGCTTAGTTTCCATAAGCAAGAGTGAGAAGTGGCCAGATGTTCTTTGCTAGTCCTAGCTATGAAAAGAAGTTATTCTTTGCAAGAGAAGGTTGTTCTTTGCTGATCTTAGTTATGAAAAATTTGCTTGGAATATCATTTTCCCTGCTGACCAAATTCATTAAACTTTTTCAATTTCAGAGAGTTATTATTATTATTTTACTCCATGAGACAAAGAAGGAGGGGCTAGAAGGAAATTAACATTTCTTGGGATACTCTTCTCACTCAATTTCCAGGAGACTGGATGTATCTAGTCCAGAAAGAGATGACAATGTTGTCTTCATCAAAGAGAGCAATTGTGCTTCTCGGAGCACTAGAAGTTGGTGTTCCTCTTATTCTCACATAGGTGACATAGAAAAGAAACACCAAGTTGCAAAGTTTCATAGAGTAGGACTCCAATCAATGACTGAGTAAATTGGCCTACTTTATCTCATGCTTTTTAAGGAAATGCAATTGGAAATAAAGCAAAGAACTGCCTCTTTTTATTCACTCTACTTATTTACTCTTGACCATTCAGCATCATTCCAAAGATTTCCCAGTGCATATCAGTGATCTAGGCAGGAGTGTGTTTGCAAATGGTAGGACAGATGGGGCCTTGTTGCTTAGCGAGTTCTGTAAGGAGCTTCCTAGGTGGCACTAGTGGTAAAGAACCCACCTGACAATACAGAAGACAGACGTAAGAAATATGGGTTTGAACCCTGGGTCAGAAAGATCCCCTGGAGAAGGGCATGGCAACCTACTCCAGTATTCTTGCCTGGAGAATGCTATGGACAGAGGAGACCTGCAGGCTAGAGTCCATAGGGTCACAAAGAGTCAGACATGACTGAAGTCTCTTAGCAAGCATGCAAGCTCTGTAGAAGTAAGACTTGCAAAGATAAAGGGAAAAAGAAGTCAGCAATGCACGGATTGTGTACTTCCTGTCTCAAGAGATCGAAGGTTAAAGAGATAGGTCTTATCAGAAAAGGAGATCTATACTTTTCCCACAACATCTTGATCACAGGAACTTCTATATGCTTAAATATATTTCATTGCCCAGTCACTCAGTTGTGTCTCTCTGTAACCCCATGAACTGCAGCACACCAGGCTTCCCTATCCTTCACCGTCCCCCAGGGTTTGCTCAAGCTCATGTCCATTAATTTTGTGATCCCATCTAACAATCTCTTCTTCTGTTGTCCCTTTCTCCTCCTGCCCTCAATCTTTCCCAGGATCAGGTGTTTTTTTTTTTTGTTTGTTTGTTTTTAATAAGTTGGCTCTTTTCATCAGGTAGCCAAAGTATTGGAGCTTCAGCTTCAGCATCAGTCCTTCCAATGAATATTCAAGACTGATTTCCTTTAGGATTGAATGATTTTATCTCCTTATAGTCCAAGAGACACTCAAAAGTCTTCTCCAAAACCAGAGTTCAAAAGCATGGATTCTTATTTGGCACTCAGCCTTTTTTATGGTCCAACTCTCACATCCATACATGACTATTGCAAAAAACAGCTTTGACTGTACAGACCTTTGTCAATAAGTAATGTCTCTGCTTTTTAATAGCTGTCTAAGTTTGCCATAGCTATTCTTCCAAGGGGCAAGTATCTTTTAATCTCATGGCTGCAGACACCATCTGCAGTGATCTGGAGCTCAAGAAAATAAAGTCTGTCACTGTTTTCATTGCTTCCCCATTTATTTGCCATGAAGTGAGGGGACTGGAGGCCATGATCTTCAATTTTTGAATGTCAGCTCCCACTCTGGTTTTTGCTGACTGTATAGTGCTTCTCATCTTTAGCTACAAAGAATATGATTAATCTGATTTTGATATTGACCATCTGGTAATGTCCATGTGTAGAGTTGTCTCCTGTGTTGTTGGAAGAAGGTCTTTGCTATAACAGTGTTTGCTATAACCAGTGTATTCTCCAGGCAAAACTTTGTTAGAATCTGCCCTGCTTTATTTTGTACTCCAAGGCCAAACTTGACTATTCCTCCAGGTATTTCCTGACTTCCTACTTTTGCACTCCAGTCCCCTATGATGAAAAAAAAAATTTTTTTTCGGTGTTAATTCCAGATGGTCTAATATTATGGAGTAATTTAACACTGAATACAATAGTACTTATATCCTATTTGAAAACAACTTTCTTGTCAAACCCTTATGAGCAAAGCACAGGAGGACAAGGAAACTGAAAAGTTGGGATTTAGAGCAGGAACTGTTTTATTTCAAGGATAAAACAAGGAATGTGAGCAACTCATGCTCAAACTGGAATTCCATCGCTTCCACTAGCTTTGTTCATAGTGATACTTCCTAAGGCCCACTTGACTTCACATTAGAGGATGTCTGGCTCTAGGTGAGTGATCAGACCATCATGATTATCCGGCTCATGAAGATCTTTTCTGTATAGTTCTTCTGTGTATTCTTGTCACCTCTTCTTAATATCTTCTGCCTCTGTTAGGTCCATACCATTTCTGTCCTTTATTGTGCCCATCTTTGCATGAAATGTTCCCTTGGTATTTCTAATTTTCTTGAAGAGCTCTATGGTCTTTCCCGTTCTATTGTTTTCCTCTATTTCTTTGCATTGATCATTGAGAAAGGCTTTATCTCTTTTTGCTGTTCTTTGGAACTCTGCATTCAAATGGGTATATCTTTCCTTTTTCTCCTTTGCTTTTCACTTCTCTTCTTTTCACAGCTATTTGTAAGGCCTCCTCAGACAACCATTTTGCTTTTTGCATTTCTTTAAAAAGAAAAAACAAAAACAAAACAAAAAACAACTCCGCAGTGGCCACAGGACTGGAAAAGATCAGTTTTCATTTCAATCCCAAAGAAATGCAATGACAAAGAATGCTCAAACTACCACACAATTGCACTTATCTCACGTGATAGTAAAGTAATGCTCAAAACTCTCCAAGCCAGGCTTCAACAGTACATGAAGTATGCACTTCCAGATGTTCAAGCTGGTTTTAGAAAAGGCAGAGGAACCAGAGATCAAATTGCCAACATTTGCTGGATCATCGAAAAAGCAAGAGAGTTCCAGAAGAACATCTATTTCTGCTTTATTGACTATGCCAAAGCCTTTGACTGTGTGGATCACAATAAACTGTGGAAAATTCTGAAAGAGATGGGAATACCAGACCATCTGACCTGCCTCTTGAGAAACCTGTATGCAGGTCTAGAAGCAACAGTAAAAACGTCAAGGCTGTATATTGTCACCCTGCTTATTTAACTTATATGCAGAGTACATCATGAGAAATGCTGGGCTGGATGAAGCACAAGCTAGAATCAAGATTACCAGAAGAAATATCAAGAACCTCAGATATGCAGATGACACCACCCTTACAGCAGAAAGTGAAGAAATAAAGAGCCTCTTGATGAAAGTGAAAGAGGAGAGTGAAAAAGTTGGCTTAAAGCCCAACATTCAGAAAATTAAAATCATGGCATCCGGTCCCATCACTTTATGGGAAATAGATGGGGAAACAGTGGAAACAGTGGCTGACCTTATTTTTTTGGGTTCCAAAATGACTGCAGATGGTGATTGCAGCCATGAAATTAAAAGACACTTACTCCTTGGAAGGAAAATTATGACCAACCTAGACAGAATATTAAAAAGCAGAAACATTACTTTGTCAACAAAGGTTCATCTAGTCAAGGCTATGGTTTTTCCAGTAGTCATGTATGAATGTGAGATTTGGAATATAAAGAAAGCTGAATGCAGAAGAATTGATGCTTTTGAACTGTGGTGTTGAAGAAGACTCTTGAGAGTCCCTTGGACTTCAAGGAGATCCTACCAGTCCATCCTAAAGGAAATCAATCCTGGGTGTTCATGGAGGGACTGATGTTGAAACTGAAACTCTAATATTTTGGCCACCTGATGCAAAGAACTGACTCATTTGAAAAGATCCTGATGTTGGGAAGTTTGAAGGCACGAGGAGAAGGGGACAACAGAGGATGAGATGGTTAGATGGCATCACCGACTCAATGGACATGAGTTTGGGTAAACTCTGGGAGTTGGTGATGGACAGGGAGGCCTGGTGTGCTGCTGTTCATGGGGTTGCAAAGAGTAGGACATGACTGAGTGACTGAACTGAACCGAACAGAACATGTTCAAAAAGTCCAAACTCCCTCTGGCCTTGAGGAAGAGTTTTGAAAGGCAAATTTGTGGGGAAGGCTACAGAGTGTGTGACTTTCTTCTGATTGTTTGGTGGTGTGGTAACAGGATATTGTTCTAGGAATTTCAATTAGCAGCCTTCTGCTTCTGGCCAGTCTGGAGTCTATGTCCATGTCAATAAAAGGTTACCATCCTCCACCTGAGTAGGGGCCTTAGTTCCCATAGTAGAACTCAAGCTATGTATCAGATTGTTACATGTATCCCTTGAAGAGTTACTAGCAAGAGGGCTCTGCCTTATCTCCACACTTTTTCTTGACTGCTTTATTTTTGCATTCTTCCACTTCCTTTGTTAGTAGCTATTTGAATCAGCCCTTTGGAATTCAGAAAGGTCTAGAAGACTGAAGCCTTCCCCTGCAAATAAGGCATAGGAGACTTGAGAGTGCTTTTGTTCCCAGGGCAGCCCCCACAAGGTCCTGCTCCATTTCAACTTGTTTGCCAAGTACTGCAGCAGGAAAAAATTCATATATCTTTTTTTCCCCCTCAAAAATGTTATGATGAATAAAGGATACACTAAAGAAATTAAGCACAATAACTGAAAACCTATGTAACTCAGCAGTTGTCTACTGAGAGATGTATCAATAGATTTGAATTACATTTTTATACCACCTCCACTGCATTTCCCCACCCTCTTTTCATAATTCCTAGATATTCTATACCTGATGATTATTTCCAATGTGCTTTCCTGCATTTTTAACAGCACACTCTCTCTCGGTCTATTTTCAACAATAGTTTTAACACAATGAGGTACATCTAATCTGGTGATATTATCATATTTCAACTGTCTATTATCTCTTTCACATCTCATCTTACTATGGTTATCTGTTATGTTTTCAATTCCTTTACTCTTCTCTGGCTTCATTAGAGCTCATCCAATATGTGACAGAGTCAAAATATCCCTGAGGTTCATTCCTTCTCCCCTGCAAATGAACATGACTGAATAAAAAATATACATACTGTAAAGAACCCAAATATCCATAAGTGAAAGGATAGATGAATTGTGGTATATCCATAAAACAAAACACTCTTTAACATTAAAAAAAGAGAACTATTGATGAATGCCTTGGAAAATAACTGAGGTAAGTGAGAAGGGGAAAAAAAAATGAAATTACATATGGTATTACTGCATTTGAAACCATGTGTCTCTGACTGGGACTTGAACTCAGCCAAAACCCATATTGAGACTCTTAGGTAAAAGACGACCAGGTACACCAAAAAAAGTGTCTAACAGGCTTTAATGGCGAAGCGCTCCGGGGCGGGGTTCCCAGACCCAAACCGGGCAGGTCGAGGAAATCCGCGCACACAGGCCATGTTGAAAGTTTGTTTATATACGCACGCTGCGAGGGATGGCTGGGCTAGCGGATGGGGGTTTGGATAGGTTGCCGGTTCGCAGCATCGTGAGCTGATAGGTTTCTCTATGCAGCTGAGGGGGAGCGTTCATGCAGCTGGGGCGGGGTGGCTTTAGCTGGCCGAGTGTGCTGTCATTGGTCCCCGGAATCCGGGAGGCTCCCTCCGTTAGGGACTTCCCCCGCCGGTGGGGAGAGGAGGGGCGGCTCATCATGGCAACCAGCGAAGTGTGCTGTCATTGGTCCCCAGGATCCGGGAGGATCCTCCGTTAGGGACTTTCTCACTGTCGGGAGGGAGAGGAGGGGTGGCCCATCATGGCCCTGGGGTCCGACCTTACAGAGACTTGAATTCATGGTCTTTAAATTGAAGTCCCACCTGATCTTGGGACTTAATGAAGCTCAGATTGTTGATGTCTTGTCAATGAATTCAGTGAGAGACAAACTGACAGATAAGAAGTAGAATTATTTAGAGAGAAATACACTTCGCAGACAGAGTGTGCACCATCTCAGAAGGTGAGAGCAGCCTCAAAATATGTTGTGGCTAATTTTTATTGGATAGATAATTTCATAGGCTGAGTGGGAGGATTATTCTAACCATTTGGGGTAAGGGGTGGAGATTTCCAGGAACTGAGCCACTACCCAAGTTTTAGTTTTTGATGGCCTTGAAATTGTCATGGTGCCTGTCAGTGTGTCATTTAGCTTACTGATGTGGTACAATGAGCGTATAGTGAGGCTCAAGTTCTAGTGGAAGTCAAGTCATTAATCATCTTGGACCCATTTGATTCTATCAGTTTATTTCATGTCCTCAGACTATGTAATTCTTTCAAAAGTTGTGCCTGCTCCCTTCCCTCTTGTCTCACATTTACGTAAAATTCTAAAAATTCACACTGACATTTAGTGATTTCAAATAGATATGTGGTTGCCTGAAGACGGGTATCTCGGAGCAGGCAATGGCACCCCACTCCAGTACTCTTGCCTGGAAAATGCTATGGACAGAGGGGCCTAGAAGGCTGCAGTCCATGGGGTTGCTGAGGGTCGGACATGACTGAGTGGCTTCACTTTCACTTTTCACTTTCATGCATTGGAGAAAGAAATGGCAACCCACTCCAGTGTTCTTGCCTGGAGAATCCCAGGGACAGTGGAATCTGGTGGGTTGCCACCTATGGGGTCGCACAGAGTCGGACATGACTGAAGTGACTTAGCAGCAGCAGAAGACGGGTATCTACCCAAGTACAGCATTATAAATGCACATGAGGAAATTTAGGAGAGTCACAGGTTGATAATGGTAATGGTTTTATGAGCTTGTGCATATGCCAAGATTCACTGGATAGTGCATTTTAAATATATACAGTTAATTACATGCCATTTTTAATAATGAAACTTAAAAATATGTAATACTCTCTATTTCACCTGCAACTGAAAAGCAATTTTAAATGAATTTTAGTCTAAATATGAAAGAATGTCATTGTATAAGATGACTATGTCATAAACACATGAGAGGAAAAGATTTCTTAGATCAACATGGAAATGTTTGAAACTGTTGACTGAAACCACCTACTTTGGCCAGGCACAATGATAACCAGTTTCATGAATTATCTCACAAAGAGAGTTGCTGATAAAGGAAATGGTGCTAGCTGAAAACAAACAAACAGACAAACAAACAAAACCTAGGAAATCTAGAGAGGGGCCAAAAGGAGGAGAAAGGAGATGATATGTACAGCCAATTATCCATAATGCTAGAATCCATCTTGGCTACGAGATGTGTGAGCCACCATGATGATCCCTGAGTTAGAGCAAACATGGGCCAAGAAAGATGGTTGGCTGGGGCCAACCCAGAAACTAGGCCCATTACCATAAAACCTGAAATTTTGAGCCACATAATAGAGCAGTTCTTTCAGGTTCCCTTACCCTTTCTGCCCCAGCTCTCCTGCCCCAGTGCCCCTTTCCCTCTCCAATAAAGTTTCTTCTTTGTCAACACATGTGCCTCTGTTCAGATAATTCATTTCTGACTATTAAGCAAGAGCTCAATCTTAGGTCCTGGGAGCCCCTCCCCTCCCTGAATTTCTGCAACAGAAGCAACTAGCATTTAATTAAATATTTGATAATTTTGATTATTTAAGATACCTATTCTTCAAAAATATTTCAAGTATTCTACAAAAAGCAGAAAATATTTTTAACGTGTATAATCTAGAAAAAGGTTACATCAAAATATATAAATACCTCATAATATAATAAAAATAATAGAAAAAATCCAAATGTATCATGACATAAATATGTAAATATTTGATTTAATCTGATTATTTATTTGAAAATGATAACTAAAATCACAAAGAACTACTATTATAAATGTACCATATGGCTAAAATGATGATAAGTGTATCAAATATTAGTAAAGATGTCCAGTAATAAAGATTCTTATATTCTGCCAGTGAATATAATTGAACCAATATTTTAGAAATGCATTAAACCACTTACTAACATTGGCAGTACCCTATGAATTAGCAATAAGACTTTTAGATGCAGAAATCATCACTCTAAGTGCACCAAGATACATATACAAGAATGTTTAAAATTGTGTTCTTCAAAATCAAATCTTCTCAATGCCCATAAACAGAGGATGGGTAAAAAAGCTGTAGTATATTCATACCATAGTACATTATGCAGCAAAGAACATGAACATGATAGATGTACAAAAAATATTCTAGTCAAAAATTCACAAGAAGAAAAACAGAAAAAAATCAATACTATGTGCTTCCAATTATATAAAATTGAAAAATCAGCAAAACTAAACTATAAGGTTTAAGAATGCATGCTTAGGTTATAAACATATATATAAAAAATGTATAATTACTTTAGCTATTAATATAGAGATTATCTTTAGGAAGAATGAGAGACTGTAATGTAATGGTGAAGGAACACAACACAAGACTTGTAAGGAATGAGAAATTGTTTCTTCATCTAGAAGTTATTTTCATGAACTTTACAAAACTGGTTATTTTCACTTTTCTGTATGAGAATTATATTTCAAAAATCAAAGAAAATATATCTGCACTCCACTACTATTTTCTACACAGAAAACATATCTTTGGTTATATTACTCGCTTCTAATCACCTGAATCAATGTTTAAATTCTAACTATTTATTCTTATAAAAGGTAAGGTAATTACTTTTCTTGTATTTTCTCCAGAAGTGTCAATACTTGACCTATTTCTAATCTCCTATTTAAGAGACCAAAAAATAGTTGCTCAATTATTACACCTTGTTATTGGTCTCGTTAGCTAATTATAGGCTTAAAAAACTTGACTGTGAACCCACAGTCATATTATACCCTACATACCTCATTTGAAAATTACTTTTTATGTATGATGATGTACTTTTGTGGTTTATGTTGTTTGTCTTTTCTCATACTCCAGAAGATAAATAAAGCCAGGCATACTGATGCATATGAAATGTGTTTGGTTTTGTTGGTTGATACAGCTAGGTTGGTTTTTCTTATTGAGCTTTTCAAATGTATGTGCTTTTTCTAGTATAATTTATGCACTTTGGCACATTTTTGCACTTTATATTTTGGAATATGGTTTTCCCAATTCCTGCATAATTAATTGGTTATTGTCATCACATTCTGTTTGCCTTGGTTTCTTATTCAGGGATATCACAACTTTTTATCTTCATTCTGTGCACATTAGATGCTATATATAACCTCGGAGAGAATTCATATATTTGCTATTTTACTTCTTTTGAGAGGTGGATGTCTTCACCAGTTATTCATTATGCACTATGGTTGCCACAGCTTTTTGAAACATTTAATTCTGTAACAGATTTAAAATTAGTTAAGTTTTTGTTACTTTATTAAAGAAATTTTTGTACATCTGAGATTCACTAACATATTGCTTTATTACTTCCCTTGGTGTATTTTTCCTTTCTTCATATACCTCAGGTTTATAAAAATCTTATTAAAAACTTAGTGCAGAACTTCCCTGGCAGTCCAGTGGTTAAGACTCCGCCCATACAGGGGGCACAGGTTCAATCCTTGGTCCAGAGCAAACATTCCAAAGATTCCACTTGCTGCTCAGTATCTAACCTAACTGAGGTCAGTTGTAAAAGTACATTATGACACAAGTTCATTCTGCTTTATTCAACATAATTATTTATTCCAAAATAATTATCTGCTTCTGCCTTTTACATGACATGATTCCTTTTTCTTTCTTTTGTAGTGAAATGTTGGGTTATTTCTTTCTTTGACTATGCGTTAGTTTACAACTACATATTCAGGTATCTCTCTTTGTTTACTACATTTTTCTTCAAAGTTTTCTTATTACCCTAAAGTCTCTATATTTGTTGGCTTTGAATACCATTGATCAACAGCAAGAAAATGTCTTAATTGTTCATTATTCAATGTCATTTTTCTGAAGTTTGAAGACTCCTCAAGCATTACCTTACTGTTGATAAAAGCACCAGTTAGACACAGTTCCTCTACTCAAGATACTTGCAGTATGAAATTTCTAAATGCAGTGAAAATGTATTTGTATATGTGTTCAATGCTAGAACTAAAGCTCCAGTTTCAAGCAAAACTCAAATTGGGTAAAATCATTCAAATATTTCTGCCTGAAAAGATGTTTTCTATTTGGATACTGATTGGATTTTTTGGATAAAAAAGGTACATTTTTGAATATGCTTAAAATTTCTATTAACATTTTTAAATGCATGCTTTCCTGTGAAAACTCCTCAGTGTTTATAGACTTTGGATAGCATCATACAGATTTTATATTTCTGATATTGATATTACTAATTTTAGATAGTTTATATATTCATCAGTTATTCAGAGAAAGTAGACAAAAATAGATAAGTGTTTTCAAAATATCAAAATATAGATTCATAAACAAATATTAGAAAGTAAAACATAGCTAGAATTACATCTTTGAATTGGTTTAGCAGCCTGAAAATATTTATATATTTCATGGTGCTTAAAAATTACTGGAAATGAAGTACTGTTTTCTTCAATTTTGCTGTCAATATGTGCTGCTAGAAGGGAAATTCTAGGTTTAAATAAACAGGACCAAACAAGAGTAACAGAAAAAATTTGAAATCTCAGCATAAGGGAGCTTGTTCTTTATGTGAGTAGCAAATCAAAATTTTTAACTATTTGAGGATTTGTTAAATTATCAGCATTTGAGCTTTAAAGATTGTTTTCAGATGTAGATATTCGTTCATGATGTAACTTTTCACCATATTAAAGTTGCTACTTTAAACTAACCTAAAATCTCTACGGAAGGAGCCACTAACGATCAGGATGGCTTTTGGAGAAGATCATTTTCAGGACTTGGTCACGGATTTGTTTGGTCTTCACTCCATAGACGATTGGGTTGAGAAAAGGTGGGACTAAAAGGTAAAGGCTAGATAAAAGGATATGAATGTATGGTGGTATGTGAGAACCAAATCTGTGTGTGAAGAAAGAGAAGAAGCCAAGGAGGTAGAACTGCAGGAAGACACAAATATGAGCGATGCAGGTATTAAAGGCTTTCAATCTTGCTTCCTTATGGCGTAGTTGAAAGACAGTGACAAAGATCTGAACATAGGACAAAGTGATAAAGCTGATGTCAAATCCTAAGATAGTGAAGGCAACAAACAGACCTAATATCTTGTTGATCCGTATATCTTCAGTAGCCAGCTTCACAATGGCCATATGCTCACAGTAAGAGTGGGAGACGACTGCCGTTCGGTAGAATTTAAGACGATATTTGATAAGCACTATGCATGGTGCTACAAGAACGACAGCCCTGAGTATCACACCAATTCCAATGTGAGTCAAGAGTTTTTGAGAGAAGATCCTGGCATGTCTCAAGGGATTACAGATGGCCACATAGCGATCTAGGGCCATGGCCAGTAAAACACCTGATTCGGTTGCCTGGAATGAGTGAATAAGCCACATTTGTAGAAGACACGCATCAAAGGAAATCTCTGTCAAACGAAACCAAAAGATGCCTAACATTTTGGGGAGAATACATGTGCTAAGTGCAATGTCTGTGGCTCCCAACATGGCCAGAAAAATGTACATTGGACTATGAAGACTGTTTTCATATTTGATTATCACTAAAATTAATGTATTCCCAATTACTGCCATAACGTACATGAAACAGAATGGAATTCCGATCCAACACTGCACTGACTGCAGGCCAGGAATCCCCATGAGTGTTAGTACAGAGGGCATGAAGACCGAGCCATTGGGTCTGAGCATGGTGATCTGAGTAGTAGAATCAAGACGTGCTACTTCTATGTCATCTTTTAATTCCTGTTACAACTGCAAAATTAAAAATTAGAATGAGTTATTTTGCCAAAACATACTTTAATTAGATTAGGAGGATACCATCTTACTTTCTCTGCCCAGTGACTCCTCTCTAATTTTCCATCTCTTTTCTCAATGTCTTTAAGTAACCAATTATCAGATTCTATGTTTCTGCATGCCTTTATTTTTTTCAGTGAGAAAAATTAAATGGACTGTATGGCTTCTTTCTGGTCCATGACTACTGAAAGAAATTCTCCTTAGCTTGTGCTTTTGTGCATACTAATCATCAGCGCCTTCTTTCTTTTTTTGGTCACCTACCAATTGGAATTGAGGGGAAAATTCATCTAATTCAAAATAATGAATTTGAAGACTAGACTGTACCTAGCTCCAGCATGAAGGATCTATAGTAGTGGTAAATCATTCTGTTTGGTCATAATCAGAAAGCAAGTTTGATTAGAATATTTTTCAGTTTTGCAGCTCGCTATTTTTTTTATTCTCTTAAATTGGTTTCTTCTTGGCCAGATCCCTCTGAAATATACACTCTCCAAGTGCTTCAAACTAATTATTCAAACTTTCAGTGTTTTCTCAAAAATGAGCCACACATCTTTACCTTCCTCTACTTAAGCTCTCATAAAATAAACCCATTACTTTGAAAAGTCATGGATGTTATCCCCTTATCCTTGGTAGTTCTTTTAAGATTTATTCTCACTATGCCCTGCTATATACATATCACTTGTATTCAATTTCAAGTGTCAACCTAAGTCTTCTGTTCTTCTCCCTCTTTACCAATAACCATTAGGTCTGAAAAGTTATTTTATTTTTCTTAATTATTTGCAATAACATAAGAACTTGTTTTAAATGTAATGTTTCCTTTACTTAGAGCCCTATGCGTCTAATAGCCACTCAAAATACAATTTCTGTAGTTAACATTTTTCTTTTACACAATTGTGTTTCATAGGACCAGATTCAGCTCTTTATTTGTCTCTGCCCTTCAGTAGTTACTTCATTCATACACTATTCGCTTTCAGGACCTCCTATAAGTGACTTTGTCTTATCATTTTCCAAACTCTTTGAGGTTTTTCCAGGCTGCCAATTCCTTACTATTTCTTCTGTGAATACATGTATACTGATATGTGTGTGTTTAACCCCAGGAAAAGCAAAATATTAATTTACTAATTAGTAAATATTTTTTTGACTAATTGTAAAGCTCCTTTTTGAAACCATTAAAGCAAATATAAAACAAAGACTATGAGAAAGTCCTAAAACAACAGATTTGGAATAAGGAAAATCTCTGCTCATATTCTTTCCATCATCCTTCAAGTTGTCTCCCCTGATAAGCTTAGATTTTGTCACAGACAAAAGATATATCTATCCTACCTGAGGTCAATTGCAAGGGCATTTGTTGCTTATTTTTCTTAAAACTTATTCCTCTATGAACAAGGCTTTCCTTTTGGACATTCATGTTTAAGAATTCTTCTTGGAGTAAATACATGATATACCAAAGCAGATGTTTTTCAAATCAGAAATTAACATTTGAGAAGTTTATTTCCTAATGATTTTATTAAATACATATTAATTAAGCATTCACTATAATCAAAGTATTATTTACACCAACTATAGAACAAGTATCAATGTATTTATCATATAACTATGAAGTACTTACATTGTGCTGAGTGCTTGAAACTCAAAAAGTAGTGTCAAACATTGTTAAATAAGTATTATATTATTTTTTTTAGTTTGTAAATTTTTAATTTTTTAAAATTTCCTCTATTATATTGGCATCATTACCCTATTTTATTAATGAAAAGCTAAGACTTGTTAATTTATAAATAAATATTTGTTGTTGTTCAGTCACTAAGTCATGACTGACTCTTTTGCTACCCCATGAACTGTAGCCCTCCTCTGTCCATGGGATTTCCCAGGGAAGTTGCCATGGAGTGGGTTGCCATTTCCTCCTTCAGCGGATCTTCCAAGCCAGGAATTGAACCCTCATCTCTTGCACTGAGAGACAAATTCTTTGCCAGTGAGCCACCAGGGAAACCCATAAGTGAATGTACTTTGTTCTAAATTATATGGGATATTGATCTAGGTAAAACAAACAAACAAAAAAAAGTAATTTGTGTCTTCTGAGAGTTTACAGCTATAATTTAGTAAATAATAGGAGATACATTCAGAGTACAGCTAAATCAGGATAGATTGTATTAAAATACACTAAAGATTTCAATGAGATTGTTCCTCTCAGGATCTGAAAGAAGACAACTCTTAGGTTAGCTTCTTAATTTACCAAATAGTTTTACTATATACATTATAGTACATGTTTATTAGATGCTACTTGTCTGGCATAGGACCCCGCTTGGAACATCATGGTATCCATATACTTGCTAACAATCTCTATGGTTTGACTCAAAAATACAGGCTACTCTCTTTATCCAGAATATTTGAGAGATTTAACATGGCTGTATAAGGAATACTTGACCCAGAGAATCCATAAAACATGGAAGCCATAGCTCTAGGTAAGTTAATATTGTGAATAACTGCAGAAAGGAAAGTGAGCAAAAGAGAAGAGAGCAGTAAACAAATGAGCAGATACAGAAATAGAAAAGTGTGCCTTCAATCTAAAAGACAATATCTCTTATGAAAAATGTAGTTACCTTTCCAGATGATAGTTTTATATTCCTAAAGAGAAAGAAAATTCTTGTTTTATGGAGAAGACAAATAATTTAAACATGAAATTATTTTCTCTGCCCTTTGACCTCTTCTCTCCCCCTAGATTGCGTTATCTGTCTTAAGCATCGGACCAAACTAGCCCATGGGCAGAAATACCTGCTTCATTAGAAAGAGCAATACTCTCCTGACACCACAACTCCTTAAAATGTAACATTCCTTCTCAATCTTATAAGGGGTTGCAATGACCCACCATCTTGTTCTTGGAGATCTGGATTATATAAACTGTCAACAATACATCATTCAAAGTACAACTTTCTTCGCCCTAAAATTTATATAACTGTGGTTTCATTTCTAATAGGGGGAACAGTCCACAGATTTTTCTGAGATGTTGTTCCTGACTTATAATCTTAAATTTGGCCCAAATGAAATTTTAAACTTGCTTCTTAGATTAATTGTTTCATTGACTCTAACTTCATGAGTCCTAATGACAATTTCCTGGGGCACTGTTTCCTAAGCATGGTACAATTACCAAGATATGTTGATGTTTAGTTGCTAAGTAGTATCTGACTCCTTGTGACCTCGTAGACTATGACCCATTATGCTCTTCTGTCCACAGAATTTCCCAGGGAAGAATACTGGAGTTGGGTTGCCATTTCCTTCTCCAGTGGGTCAGATCTTCCTGACCCAGGGGTTGAACCACCAGGGGAGCCCACCAAGGTATAGGTCAGATAAATTTTTGTTTTGGGGTAATTCTCTGCATAGTAGAGGTTTACAACATCCCTATTTCTTACACGTTAGATGTCAGTAGCTCTCTCTCATCTTGCACTCAAAAGGTATTTAGATGTCACCAAATAGCCCATAGATGTACAGGGAAAATCACATCACCCTGGTTGCTAAACATTATTATACAGTTATATAGAAAAAGCACTTTTCAATTAATAAGAATGAATGATTATGTACTTGTAATCAAAATGGGCAGAATAAATTGCCTATGAAGGGGAATACATTTGCAGTAAAAATTACTAGATAAAAGAGACTGAGACAGGCACGGTAAGAGAAAATAGTTTGTACAAAAATCACAAGAGCATGTGATATATGGTGACATTGTCTCCATATAAATATTTTTCACATACAAATCATTTCATAAGGAGAAATAATGGCTAATAAAAGGAAATAATACAAATGTAAAGTGTTTTAAACCAAATGATTTTATATTTTTGGTGGAAGGACTCTTTTTTTGGAAGGTAAAGAATTCACTCTGTTGGCAGTTTGATGAATGGCTTGTAAGATGTGGCAGCTAAGTGTAAAGAGACCCAGTCAGAATAATACTTGTGATAGTCCATACATTGCATTGTGAAGTATTATGGTATAGCAAAAGAATAACAAGGAATAACAAGGAATTCTGACTTTATGTAGCAGAAATTAAGGAGAGATGAGGCTAAAGGAGCTTTTTCCTTGAGAATTTCAGCTATGGATGACAAAAGAAAAACTGAAAGGAACTCTGTGTATACAAATGTAAGTAGATTTAGAAGACTGGGGAAAGGTATCTTAAGCTCTTGAAATTGATAAGCCAGGGTAGATATACCTGGGTCATTTTTATAGCATAAAACATGAATTATTAGTATTACATCTCCAATTTTGAATCAGCTGAATTTCAAGATGTAAAAGGTTTAAGGAACTCAGGGCCCTAATTCCACACTTTCTACAATCTCAGGAATCTTTCCTCTATGAACTCTCTGACATTCACCCACCTGTCTCTGTCTCAAGTCCTCATGAATATAGAGGACTGTTTGTTTCTGAGATAGCGTGCCACATTTCAGGACAGCTCCAAATGTCAAATAGATATTCTTTATAATGAGTCTTAAATGGCTTCCTTGTTAATTTCTTCTTAAAGTCCTAAATCTGCAATTCAATGATATATAATAGCCACGGGTCATGGCAGTTAATTGCCCAAGATTTGCAGTCAGCCAAGAAAGTTTAAAATCTGCATGCTACTACTTACGTTTGCCTTCTCTGCACCCAGTTATAAAACTTTGATTTGTATCAATTTCTTTATTTCTAAAGCAATATTCACAGATAGAAACTAATTACCATGTGACTTTGATTATTAATGACAAAATCCATCTAAATAGTTGAAAGGAAACATAAAATGTATTGATCTGTCAATAAATGCCAGTTATTAATCAATGGACATTTATCTTCTCACAAATAACTTGTGATATTTAATGAACACTTTATCTAAATAAGTGTTTCTACTGAATTACTTAAATGGAGGTTTTTCCTCCATTTTTCCCAGTGTGAATGTGAAAGTGAATGTCGCTTAGTCGTGTCCAACTCTTTGTGACCCCATGGACTATATAGTTCATGGGATTCTCCAGGCTAGAATATTTGAGTGGGTAGCCTTTCCCTTCTCTAGGGGAATCTTTCCAACCCAGAGATCAAACCCAGGTCTCCCGCAATGCAGGTGGGTTCTTTACCAGCGGAACCACAAGGGAAGCCCAAGAATACTGGAGTGGGTAACCTATCCCTTCTCCAGCGGATCTTCCCGACCCAGGAATTGAACCAGGATCTCCTGCATTGCAGGCGAATTCTTTACCAACTGAGCTATCAGGGAAGTAAACATGTATAATTTCCTGACCTTTTAACAAATAAGTTTTCCATCAATCTATCAGCACAGATACCAATCTCTAAATATCCTTCTTTTTCAACTTCATTTTAAAATTTGTTACCAAGTATGGCTAAGTGATTCAGAAATGTTGTGAAAAGCATGAGACACATCTCTCTGGTGACTAAACACTCAGCTACTGTAAGATTGTATTACTTTTTTTTTTTTTTACATCCTGGAATTGGATTGTATGACATATACATCTTTTATTTTTTTTAATTTTTTAAGTAATTAATTTTTTGGCAGTTGCCTCCTTCTGGAGGTTTTATTTTTTATTTTTATTTTTTTGTTTTTACTTTACAATATTGTATTGGTTTTTCCATACATCAACATGAATCCACCACGGGTGTACACATGTTCCCAATCCTGAACCCCGCCCCCCCACCTCCTTCCCCATACCATATACATCTTTTCTAAACCAATCCTCCAATTTCCCACACTCAGAGGAGAATCTCAAACCCAAAGACTTACCAGGGATCATCTGTGGTAATACAAATAGAAACTATAAAGTAGAAAATGTTCTGACATTTCAGATAGTGAAGAGTGAATGCTTTATACTATAGGATGCACCTGGGGATTGGTTTTCACCAACCCCTGGTGAGCTTTCAGGGTCACTGGAGACAGGAATGGAAAAGAAGGCACATTCAGAGCATGTAAGATTTATCTCTAATAGCTGGTTCTGCATCTAAAAAAAATTCTCAAACTTTGGTTTCACTTTAGGACTGGGAACCAAAATGAACCTCCTTCTAAAAATTCCTAAGAGGATAGTGCCTCAAGACAATACAAAACAAGTCAGTGATATTTATTTACAAAAATAATGAAACAATAAAGGTAAAACAAATATCTTGAAATGTTCAAAATAACCATCCAAGACATGCTGACAGAAAAGTAAAAAAATATATATATTTTTGTAATCTAATTTTAGTCAGAAAAGCACTGACTTCTTGTTTAGTCCCATGACTGGGGTGGACCTGGGAACATTCACCTCAGAGCCTCAGCTACCAGTCATTTTCTGAGCTTCTTCTATGTAAAATTTGGGACACAAATCAATCCCATATCCAAACCAGCTCTCACCAAATTAGCCCAGTTATATTCAGAATTGTTATGAAAGGATGGTATATATTTTAAAAAATTTTAGTGTCTAAAATTGATGTCAGTTTCCACATGAGAGTTATTTACTTGGTTGAAAGAAAGGTTTGTGCTTCACAATAGTGTTTTTAAGTTTCAGTATCAAGAAGAGAAAGGAATAAACTGATTCACTGAAAAGAACAAAAGAGAGTGGAT
This sequence comes from Oryx dammah, assembly GCF_014754425.2. NCBI lineage: Eukaryota > Metazoa > Chordata > Mammalia > Artiodactyla > Bovidae > Oryx > Oryx dammah. Next base: position 47,351,639 of record NW_024070201.1, on the reverse strand, counting down.
TACCAGATGACCATACTTGAAGTCACACTGGTTTTGTCCTGTATCATTGGGTTAGGCACTATTTATTAGTCGTGTTCCTTTTGAATTAAAAGACTCTCTGACTTTATCCTCTATTAAACTGCCATAAAATTATCATCATCCTAGAAAAAGCAATGGGCTTCCCTGGTGGCTCAGACTGTAAAGAATCTGCCTGCAAAGCAAGAGACCCGGTTTTGATCCCTGGGTCTGGAAGATTCCCTGGAGAAGGGAATGGCAAACCAGTCCAGTATTCTGGCCTGGAGAATTCCATGGACAGAGGAACCTGGTGGGCTACAGTTCATGGGGTCGCAGAGTCAGTCACGACTGAGCAACTTTCACTTTCAGAAAAAGCAATGGTATAGGATTGTGAGCAGATATACAGGTAACCAGCTCAGCATGGATTAGAGTGTGTGTGTGCCTTCGCCACTGGGCACTCAGTGATTCGCATGAGCAGATTGGAATCAGCTGTAGCTGAGAATCTGCACCAGAAAAAATAAAACACAAAACCAGTACTTATCAGAATGCCAATAGCCCACTGAAGTGACAGGCGAACCCATGGTTAAATGAAATATTTTCAGGAAAATCAAGATACTGCTTTTGAGATGGTACATGAAGTGGATGGAGGTGAGGACCACAGAGTCTGAAGTCTATGCACTACTCTTTATATATATTGCAATGGCTAATAAAGACCTATTGAATGACTCCCAATATACTTTTAGAAAATATGCAAAAACTGTTTGAACCTAAAGCCATCAAAATGCTGTAGAATGTTAGAGGCATATATATTCTTATATATTACTTAGTTAAAATCTGTTAGAACAGTGGGGGAAAATATGTTTTCTAAATGAAGTGGTTTTTTTGTTTTGTTCACACATGTATTATAGTTCCTTTGAACCCTGACTATCAATAAGAAATTTTCCAAAGCATTTTTAATAGAAATGTATGCCTTTATGAAATAAAATATGAAACAGCAAATTTTCAGAAAAGGCACTTATTTCCCAATGTTTAAAAAAAAAAAAAAAAACAGAGAAAACAGTTTAAAAACATAACCAGTTAGAAATTGAAATCAAATAGCTTTACTACAGATGGCTAATAAAACTCATCGAATAAGAAGAAATATGATTAAATGAAATATGAAAAATAAAAATAAAAATGAGAAAAGTCTGAACATGCCTATAGTTTTTGTAGAATTGTCTTAATGAAGATGGTGATCCTTACCATTCAGAGAGAGAAGGATCATGAAAGAGCTCATTTGGCCAGATATCTGCTTACTTGGTGCAAGAGCATATTCAGGTACATCATACAATAGAATATCATTTAAGCATAAATGTAAATGACATGCTTATTTATGTACAATCCAAAGAAACCTTGAGAATATTATTCTAAGTGTTCTCTTAGTTCATTATTCTTTCTTTCTTATCTTTAATTATCTTGCTAGAACTGTACATTAATTGATAGGTAGACATCTTTCTTATCTTCATTTCTTATCTTATCTTATTCATTATTCTTTCTTTCTAAGAAGAAAGCCAGACATACAAAGCCAAATATTGTTTCATTACACTTATATGAGATGTCCAAGGTAGTGAAAGCACAGACACAGAAAGTCAATGAATGGTTGCCCTGTAATGGGGCAGGAGAATGAGGAGTACCTGCTAAGGTGAATGGAATATCTTTATTAGGATGGTGAAAATGTTCTGGAATTTGATAGTAGTGTTGGTTGTGCAATTTTTTGAACATATCAAAAACCAGAGACTTGTACTTTTTAAAGGGTGAGTTACATGGTATGTGAATTGCATCTCAATGAATTTTTAAAAAAAAATTGAGTCAGTATGTTATAGAAAGAACATACTATAAAAATTACTAGATGCATGTTTTTAAATTTAGGATATACCAAATAAAAGTGGTGACATGAATTGATGATCAAAAAGGCAGCTAAGCTTAAATGTAATTGTTAAATATTTATTCAGGGGAAAAAGGTTATATGGGAATCTGACTTCTAAAAATAAAGTGTAGAAATTAAAGATAATTTAAGAGTAGGAATAATTATTCTACAACTATGAAAATATTATCTTATTAAATTATTTGTGTTTGATACACCTCTTCTTCCACATGTTTTTTAGTATATGCCTGCTTAGTCATTCAGTCATGTCCAACTCTTTGCAACCCCTTGGACTGTAGACTGCCTAGCTCCTCTGTCTGTGGAATTTTCCAAGAAATAATACTGGAGTGGGTCGATATTTCCTACTCCAGGGAATCTCCCTGACTTGGGATTGAACCTGCATCTCTTGTGTCTCCTGCACTGGCAAGGGAATTCTTTACCATTGTGCCACCTGAAAAGACTTTGTCTTCTTTAGGAAATCATGCAGATTATCCTATTGTGAAAGTAAATTCTCATTATGAAAGTTGCAGTAGAATTTTTGTGCGTTCATTTTCTAAATCTTCAGCAATATGTATTTGTTCATATTTAATAATGTTTCATATATGAGTAGGTCAGGAGTATACATATAAATTACACATGAGATCTATATGAAAAAAGAAGTTACATACAGAGAAAATGTTGTGATACATGCTATGAGAGCTATTAGAAGGGATAGAGACAGAAAGGAAAATGGTCTAAATTCCTTAAAGGAAATGTCTAAGTTCTAAAACAGGAGAGCACTCAGCATGTAAAAGAACTACACATATTGATATACATAAGATCAGGAATAAGACACAGATTCATCAAGTAATTTCCATTGAAAAATCCACAGCATTTGTATGAAAAATGCCAGTAAATAAAAGATGAAAAAGATACTATTTTCTTCTTCATAGGCTCTTATGTAACGTTGAAAAAAAGGAATAAGATGATCCCTTAGAGGAGGAAATGGCTACCCAATCCTATATGCTTGCCTGGAGAATTTCACGGACAGAGGGAGTTAGTAGACCACAGTTTAGGGGGTTGCAAAGAGTCAGACACAACTGAACACGCTCACACACACAATAGAGAGAAGGTAATTTATTTGAGAATTTATTTTAGAAATAATCACTGAGACCTGTACATTTTGTAGAACTGAGGACAACAGCAAAAGCACATGATGTTTCTGCCTAGGTTGAGTGAGTAAATAATGGTAACCATTTCTAAATTGAGAATATTTTTCAAAAGTACTTGATAAAAATACAATTTATCCTGATGTGCAATATTTTTCAAGAATAGTACAATAAACCCCCTTATAAAATTTACCCAGGGTCACAAATGATTTTTCACTTTGCCCCATTTTGCTTTATCACTCAACAAATGACTAGATAGATGGATTGATAGGTAGATAATTGTATAGATTATTTTTCTGAAGTGTTTTTTTAAGAGACATATTGCTTTACACCTAACTATTTTGTTATATATTTCCCTAGGAAAAGGGTAATCTATTGCATAGCTATAGTAGTATTGCCATTATCGGGACATTTAGTACTAAAGACATATTACAGCCTAAGTAGTAGTCCATATTCCAAATTTGAAAATAGTTCAAAGACTTCTATATCTTTATTTTCTTGCCCTAAATCCAAATCAGATACACAGTGCATTTAATATTCATGTCCTTTTAGACTTCTTTAACCTATAGCAATTTCTCTGACTTGATACATTTTCTCCTTTGTTTTGTTTCATTTCTGAGAATTCATTAACTTAATATTTTAAAACTTCATGTTGAAGTCTAATGTATGCATAGAAATATGTTGTACAGCTTAAATAATTTTTCACAAAGTAGGCATACATATGTAACAACCCAATTGAAGAAGAGAATACATTACTTGCACCTAGAAGCCCCTTTCTGAATTGTTCATTATATCACCATTTCTGCAAGTAAAGGGAAAGACGTATGCTCACAATTTCCCTCTTTTATGATTCTTACTCTCATTACAAAGGTAGAGTCCATAATCCTATTAACAGAGAATTGACATGTTCTAATAGGATCCTAAAACCAGCTAACATGCTGGCAGATTAAAAACAACAACAAATATAGCAAACAGAAAACTCAAGAATCTCAACTAACATGTTGTTTTATTATATTGTAAAATACCGTTACCATTCACAAAAAGTAAAACAGCAAAGTATTATTTATGGTAAATTTTATAACAGAACATTTTTACCATTTGGATACGGATCTGCTTTGTCTTTGCACCATAGACAAGTGGATTGAGAAATGGAGGGACCAGCAAGTAAATGCTAGAAATGAGAATATGGATAAAAGTGGGGATGTGAGAACCAAACCTATGTGCAAAGAAAGAGAAGAAGGCAAGGATGTAGAACTGGAGGAAGACACAGATGTGAGCAATACAAGTGTTGAATGCTTTCAACCTAGCCTCCTTCTGGGGCAAACGAAAAACTGTGATAAATATTTGTATATAGGACAATGTAATGAAAGAGAGATCAAGCACAGCAATGTTGAAAGCCACAAATAAACCATAGATTTTGTTGACCCGGATATTTCCTGTAGCCAGTTTCACAATGGCCATATGCTCACAGTAGGAGTGGGAGATGACTGTTTTGTAGTAAAATTGTAATCGGAATTTTATCAGTACTAGGCAAGGGGCTACAAGAAGGGCAGCCCTGAGTGTTACTGCACTTGCTATTTGAGAAATTAGGTGGGGAGTGAAGATGGCAGCATGTCTGAGTGGATAACAGATGGCTACATAGCGGTCCAGGGCCATGGCCAGCAAGATGCCTGACTCTATGCCCTGAAATGTGTGAATGAGCCACATTTGAAGTAAGCAGGAGTCAAAATATATTTCTGGTGTGTGAAACCAGAAGATTCCAAGCATCTTGGGTACAACACTGGTAAGAAGTGCAATATCAGTTACTGCTAGCATGCCTAGGAAAATGTACATGGGCTCATGGAGGCTGGGTTCTGATTTGATGATGATCAAAAGCAAAGAATTTCCAATTACAGCAATGAGATACATAATACAGAATGGAATCCCAATCCAACACTGCACAGACTCTAGGCCTGGGATCCCTATTAGTGTCAACACAGAAGGCATGAAGACTGTGATGTTGGAAATGTACATAGTGTCCTAGGGTCTCCTGATGCAAACAAAAGAATATCTCAGCCAGTGCTGCTTCCTCTTTTAATTCCTATTTTCATCCAAAGTCACAATATTGAATGCATGATTTTCTCTAGAACACTAAGATCATGTCATCCGCCTCATTCAAATATAGGAGGTAAAAGAAAGATCCATAATGATACATCATTTTTTAAAGACAGACATCCGCAAGCCCTAAAAATGTGATTTGCCACCGCATTAGATAGAACCAGTCAAATTCCTGAGTAAGGGGATCAACTACTGACTCGTCTGTTATTTCACTTCAGACCTGTGGACAAAAATAATACGCTGTTTCTTTTGCTGTCAGTTACATTTTAGGCAGAGGTTGATAATTCACTCCATATTCCACATTTCAATTTCTGCTTTAGTATTCTGTTATTCTCAGTTGTTTCTCAGTCTAAAACAGTCAGTTTGGACTGGCATAAACTCAGACTTGACCATTATTCGTGCAGAATGCTATCCACAAAAGAGAATAGACCTAGATAAGCTTGTCACCTGAAACAAAAATATATTTGTTTATGTAGTGATCTATATTATATATCTGTATTGAAGACTAGATATCTTTCAGAAGAATGTGAAGGAAGAGTTTTAGAAAAGATCACTCAAATCCAAAGTTTCTTGCCACCTTTTTACATTTCTAGTAAAACTGCATTAGATTTGCCTATATTTCCAACAGCTGAAATAACTGTGAAGGAAGAGTTTTAGAAAAGATCACTCAAATCCAAAGTTTCTTGCCACATTTTTACATTTCTAGTAAAACTGCATTAGATTTGCCTATATTTCCAACAGCTGAAATAACTAAGTTTTTGTGTTTAAAATGAATAAAATACATTACTGAATACACATACAAAATAAGTAGAGTGGAAGGACCTTTAGGAAACAAGAAACTCAGTAGCAACTGAATAGAGAGCTAAGAGGACTCATTCTTAATGGTCTAAAGGATACAAGAACATGAGTAAATATAAATTTAATAGAGTCTTCTCTTTTGAGTTTAAACCTTTCAGAGCTGTCATTAGCATGAGATTTGACTAATGTAAGCTCATTGATTTTTCATTAAAAACAGATAGTCTGAAACACTTGAGCCATTTTTTCTGAGCTCAGGTATACCTGTGGCAGATTCATATTGATGTATGGCAAAACCAATACAATATTGTAAAGTAATTAGCCCTCAATTAAAATAAATAAATTTATATTTTAAAAAATTCAATAGAAAATGAAGGGATGGAAGGATATGCTCCTTAAAAGATGTCAAATATAGAACTACACACAGGAGACAGAAAGCTCACCTCAGGATTTCAGAAATGTTTAAAAAGAGAAATTTAGAACAAGAGAAAAAAATGTAATCATTACTCAATTTACTGATAAATGATTTTTTTGAAAATTTTTTACCCATTATATCAAATTTGCTAACCTGATCAAAGAGTCGGACATGACTGAGTGACTGAAATGAACTGAACTGAACTGAACTGAACCTGATCAAAATCATTCCCTGTTAATCACTGCATATTTTAAACCAAGAAATTATCAAACTGAGTATTAGAGAAATGTTTGTAACTTTGTGAAAATAGGGTTAGGTTTTTTTCATCCTTTCATAGACCCTCCAATAATGTTGCTTCATGTAAGTCAACTCATGATCAGTTAACCCTACACTAAATGTCAACAAATGGGGCAGCAATGCAGGAAGCTGGAGACGGCGATGGAGCCCCACTCCAGGACTCTCGCCTGGAGGATCCCATGGACCGAGGAGCCTGGTGGGCTGCAGTCCATGGGGTCGCGAAGAGTCGGACACAACTGAGCGACTTCACTTTCACTTTTCACTTTTCATGCATTGGAGAAGGAAATGCAACCCACTCCAGTGTTCTTGCCTGGAGAATCCCAGGGACGGGGGAGCCTGGTGGGCTGCCGTCTCTGGGGTCGCACAGAGTCGGACACGACTGAAGCGACTTAGCAGCAGCAGCAGCAGCAGCAATGCAGGAAGCAGCTGTGGTTCCTGCTGCCAAACCACAAATGGAAGACTCAAGAGGGTCATTCTAATGCTATAGCTTGTATCAGTTGACATACATTTATGATAGACTAGTCATTAAAATAAACAATTGGATATCCATGGGTCTGCTCCCCAATGACTAATCATATATCAATCCATGTATACTTGACTCTAACAATAGTCAAGTTGTTCTTTCTAAAACATTTTCAGAATGAGAATGGAAATCCACAGTATTTAACTTTCTGAAGAAGTAGGAGCAATATTTAAGCATGATCTGATAATTACAGATAGTGGAATGGCAGGTGGAAAGTACATAATTGAGTGCAGAGTTGACTGGATGAAGTGATTACTATTGAAAAAGCTGACAATGAAACATTACAGAGGTAAACTTGGGAACAGTGAGACTTACTTGCTAACTGTTGAGTGTCCATTCTGCTTTTAGCAGATATCTGAAAAGTATTGTCAGTTCTTCATATTGACATCTCTCAACATTTATAACACACTGACTCTGCTTATTCCTGTGTGTTATGTCTTCTCAGTCCTTCATTCTATTTGGACTCCCTGTAACAGCACAGAGTCAATGTCAGGAACGCGAATCCATTTGGTGCTGTGGCCGTCTGCAATGAGTAGCTATCTCTGGGACAGACTTTCATGTTTTTTCTCTTGTCTCTGTAATAGACATATTCCATCTTTTGTAAGTTTGTCTGAGATCATGTTTTTGCATTCATTCTCTAATAAAACCAAAGGCAATATCTGTAATACTTGGAGGCATAGCATCAATTTATTCAGATTGAATTGAAGAAGAAAGCTGCTAAACATTAGTTTAACATTCTCTAATAAATGTGTTGAGAAAGAGGATTTATAAACATAAAATGAGGGGTTTATTAGCCACCAGTTAAACCACAAGGGACCCACAAAATTTCAGTTATATCCTCTTGGGTGCATCCACACTTAATATCCTTGAAATTATTACTACAACTTACAGATATCTCCTTGCTCTTTTTTTCTCTTGCATAAAATTCTAAATAAGAGATATTTATATACACCAGTGTTCATTTAATAAGCTGAGATCTTTTTCTGCCTTCCTCACTTCTCAAAGGAAAAAAGCAAACATAAAGTCTACTACTATTATAGACATATTTCTTTGCCAATGAATTCTACTTAAGTAAATAACCTGGAATACTTCCTTTCAATCAGACAATTTGGAAAGAAAAATATGTATCCATAATGTTCTTTTATTATGCACTTATTTCCTGCAGTCTCACTCCTTTGATTTGTATTTTATTGAGACTATTTTTGTACATTCAGTAAATTTTTTTTGGTGAATTTCTCAGAGTGACCACTTGTGGTGGACATTTCTAAATCCTACTGATTGGAGTTCTGAGTAACTGGTTGCACACATGACTATATTTTTTCCACCCCTCCATTTATACCTTCCCTTCTGTTGCTCATCTCTTTCTTCAAAAGAAGTTGTTATGTGTGTCAGATATATGAAGGAATCATTTCATGTTCTGTTAATGAAGAAAAATATTTCTTCAAATTTTTGGAAATGCAGAGAAATGAATTAGTATAACTTTTATCATGTGTGCAAATAATAAATTCTTAGAAAGTCTTATGCATATGATACCTTTCTGTTTGATGTATTTTACCCAGTTTCTAGACTTTATTATATGTAACTAACCTTTTGACATACTTGATGTAATTTGGATATGTTGTCAAATTTAGGATGAATCTTTTCTATGGGCTGGAGGAAAGTACTGACAATGGATTTCAGGGTGAATGAGAGATAATGATGAAAAGTGAAAGATCTAAATTCTCTTTGCAGGAATTCTTCTGTGAAGGAGAATGAAAACATTATGCTGACTCATGCTGAATGGAACTGATTCAGAGATTTTACTGACATCTATACTTCTCTTCCTGGTGGCTTCCCTGGTGGCTCAGAGGGTAAAGCGTCTGCCTGCAAGGCAGGAAACCTTGGTTCAGTCCCTGGGTCAGGAAGATCCCTTGGAGAAGGAAATGGCAACCCACTCCAATACTATTGCCTGAAGAATCCCGTGGATGGAGGAGTTTAGTAGGCTACAGCCCACGGGGTTGCAAAGAGTCAGAAACAACTGAGCGATTTCACTTTCATACTTCTCTTCAGCCTATGTTTTATTTCCTAATTTACCATTTTGTGTCCCATATAGTCTCTTCTAATAATTATGTTTAAATTTTGGTAACTCCGAAAGTTCCTTCCTGTGTCCTGACATTCAAGCTATACAAATACAACAGTTATTTTATCTACTCAAAAGAATTCTGTTATCTCCAATATGTCATCTACTAGAACAATATTGCACACAATTTTTTTCATTTTCTTCACTTTGTTCCCATTAGAGAAGGCTAGAATATCTTATCCAGATTTCAGTTCATGCTGAATATTCTTTGAACAACTGTCCCCAGTTAATTTTACTCCCAGAAGGATAACAGGTTTTTTCCTTTAACATTTGGAAATACATTCATGCCTGTCAATCCTTATGTTTGTTGGCTTTCACTTTCTTTCTTTCTTTCTTTCTTCTTTTTTCTTGTTTACTTTTTAAAAGAAATTCAATATTCTTTAATATAAAGTGCCATAAATTTTAACTTTTTTACCAAAATTGTAGGTATGTATTCATTATGAAGCATGCATCAATCTTGCAAACTAGGTCCTTAGAAGAGTAAGACTTAAGACCTATTTTCTGTCCATTTCTTATTTTAAAAAAGCTAGTCATTGAGTGACTTGTATCTCTAAAATCTGCTAAAGTGCCAAAATCCATAAAATATTAAGTCATTATTAATCCCTATATTAAAAAATCAATTGAGTCTCAAAAACAATGCTGAGATAATTCAATGGAAAATAGTCTTTTATACAAATAATGTTTAAACAACAGGGTAGTCATTTTAAAAAATTAATTTTCTTTTTAACAAATAATAATAACTTGAAATTGATTATAAACCTAAATGTACAATTGATTATACAAATTGATTGTACAAATTGATTATACAAATTGACTATAAACCTAAATGTACAGTTGCTAGGAGAAAACAGCATTTTTGTGATCATGTTAGGCAAAGATTTCTTAGAAAGGACCAAAAAACATAAAACAAGAGTATAAACTAATTAATATTAGAGTCCATAAAAATAAAAAATATTGGTTAACATGCTACAAAAAGTGAAAGTGAAAGTGAAGTCACTCACTCATGTCCTACTCTTTGCAACACTATGGACTGTAGCCTACCACGCTTCTCCGTCCATGGGATTTTCCAGGCAAGAGTACCGGAGTAGGTTGACATGCCCTTCTCCAGGGGATCTTCCCAACCCAGGGATTAAACCCAGGTCTCCCGCATTGCAGGCAGATGCTTTACCCTCTGAGCCACCAGGGAAGCCCTACCATGCTATAGAAAGAGTAAAATAAAACCAGAGACTGGGAGGCAATATTTGCAAAAAACATGAATGTGAATGTATTAGTCACTCAGTTGTGTCCAACTCTGTGACCCCATGGACTGTAGCCCATCAGGCTCCTCTGTCCATGGAATTCTCCAGGCCAGAATACTGGAGTAGGGTGCCATTCCCTTCTCCAGGGAATCCTCCCAACCCAGGGATTGAACCTGCATCTCCTGCATTACAGGCAGATTCTTTACCATATGAGCTACCAGGGAAGCAAAATACATAGTCATTTTTTTTTTTAATCCAGGATATGCTCAAACATTCACAACATTTAAAAAGATAAATTCATTAAAAATAGCTTTATTTAATAACTCTTCAAAAGTTTTCTCCTCATGAGATGGTATTGTAATACAGAAGAGAGTATAGTGTAAAGTTACAATTATTATCACAATTGAAGAAGCTAGAGATAGAAAACTAACTAAAATACACATAAACCCAGAAATGAACCCTTACTAGATGGCTGTGCTGTGCTCAGTCATGCCCAAATCTTTGTGACTCCATGGACTATGGCTCACCAAGCTCCTCTGTCCATGGTATTTTCCAAAGAAGAATACTGGCGTGGATTGCCGTTTCCTTCTCCAGGGGATCTTCCCCACTCAGGGATCAAACCACTTCTCCTGTATTGGCAGGTGGATTCTTTATCACTGGGCCACCAGGGAAGCCCAGATATATTAAAATATTAAGAAATATTTAGGAATATTTCTAAAAGTACATCACAGAGATTTTTAAATTACTTAACAGAGGCACACAAAAATACACATAATGGCATTTAAGCACATGAACAGAACCACAGCATCTTTATCTTTTAGAGGATGCAAATTAAAATCATGGTCAGATGTAATTAGTCATCAATCACAATAGATGAAGATTTAAAGACTGATATTGCCAATCACTGGAGATAATGAGGAACATCCAGAACTCTCATACACAGCTGATGAGAGCTTAAAATTGTATGGCCATTAGTGAGAGCAGATTGAAATTTGTTTCAAAAGTTAATCTTGCACATAACAAATGCCCCAGCATTTCCATGCTTAGTATTTATACAAGAAGAATAAAGATGTTAATGTATGTGAGAGATTTACTCAAATAATCATATCAGTATTGTTCTTAATGGTCTAAAATTTTAAATATGTAGTTTTGTTTGAAAATACATTAACATAAGACTTTTATTCCTGAACGCTAAGAATTGGCTGGAACTGCATAGCTTCTGCCTTTTTTGTTCAGGGAAAAGTCTCTTCCATTGCTCAGTCTTCATTCGTCTCTACTGTTTCATATTTAGTCTCTTTCGTTTCTGTAATATTTCTGCCCCAATAAGTATTTTAATTATTTCAGATTCAGATGAAAAGCATAATTTTGACATAATGTTCTCTCTGTGCCAGGAGACTATTTCAAGACTATGTCTCTCTTCTCTGATGGCAGGGTTAGGAAAGTGCTGGCAGAGAGTATCAGACTTTCAGCAGAGCTCTGCTCTTGAACTAACCTCCTTCTTGCCTTCTTTCTTTCTTTCCCTCACACCCCACCTTCTTTTCCCTCTTCTCCTCATTCTTATTCTCTTTGCTTCTAAGAATTAAAAGTAGACATAAATGTGGAGGGCATAGTAACATGTTTGACTTAAAGAATAAATTTGGACTTTTTCTGACAATGTCAATCTGATTTAAACAATGAGAACTGATTTTTGTAAAACTGGTACACATTTATCATTTTTACACAGAAAAGATATATTGCAGATCCAAAGACTTAGCAGAAATATGTTTAAATCACATTGCAATAAAATATTATAAAATAATATATTTTAAATCTATTTAGAGTTAAGGTGAAAAATATTAGATGTTAACATTAAAATATAATAATTGATACATAATTGGTTTTAAAAATTTAAGGAGTATTAGAGTGAAAATGGTTAAAGACTACTGCTCTAGAATTCCCACTTTTTTTCAGTTATTTATTTATTTTAGTTGAAGAATAATTACTTTATAATATTGTGATGATTTTTGCCATACATCAACATGAATAGGCCACAAAATATTATTTTTAATAAGGAAGAGGTATCAATGTGTACTTGTTCAAATAAAAGTTATTTTGTTGTTCAGTGACCAAGTTGTGTCTGACTCTTTACAAGCCCATGGACTGCAGCACGCCAGGCCTCCCTGTCTCTCATCATCTCCCAGAGTTTGCCCAAGTTCATATCCATTGAACTGGTGAAGCCATCCCACCATTTCATCCTCTGTTGCCCTTTTCTCTTTCTGCCTTCAATCTTTCCCACCATCAGGGTCTTTTCCAATAAGTCAGCTGTTCCCATAAGGTGGCCCAAGTATTGGAATTTCAGTTTCAGTTTCAGTCTTTCCAAAGAGTATTCAGTGTTAATTTCCTTTAAAATTGGCTGGTTTGATCTTCTTGCTTTCCAGGGAACTCTCAAGAGTCTTCTCCAGCACTACAGTTTAAAAGCACCAATTCTGCCTTTGTTGTCAGGCTCTCACATCCAAACATGACTACTGGAAAACCATAGCCTTGACTATATGGACCTTTGTTGGCAAAGTGATGTCTTTGGTTTTTAATACACTAAGTTTGTCTTTCCTGTGAAGAAGCAATGGTCTTCTAATTTCCTGGCTGTAGTCACCATTCACAGTGATTGTAGAGCTAAAGAAAAGGAAATCTGTCACCCCTTCTATTTGCCATGAACTGATGGGACTGGATGCCACAATCTTAGCATTTTTTTTAAATTAATGAATTTATTTTAATTGGAGGCTAATTCTTTACAATATTGTAGCGGTTTTTGCCATACATTGACATGAATCAGCCATGAGTGTACGTGTGTCCCCTATCTTGAAACCCCTCCCTCGTCCCTCCCCATCCCATCCCTCAGGGTCGTCCCAGCGCCCCAGTCCTGAGTGCCCTGTCTCATGCATCAAACCTGGACTGGTGATCTATTTCACATATGGTCATATACATGTTTCAGTGCTATTCTCTCAAACCATCCCACCCTTGCCTTCTCCCACAGAGTACAAAAGTCTGTTCTTTATATCTGTGTCTCTTTTGCTCTCTCGCATATAGGGTCATAGTTACTGTCTTTCTAAATTCCATATATATGTATTAATATACTGTATTGGTGTTTTTCTCTCTGACTTACTTCACTCTGTATCATAAGCTCCAGTTTCATCCACTTCATTAGAACTGATTCAAATGTGTTCTTTTTAATAGCTGAGTAATATTCCATTGTATATATGTACCACAGCTTTCTTATCCATTCATCTGCTGATAGACATCTAGGTTGCTTCCACGTCCTAGTTATTGTAAACACTGCTGTGATGAACATTGGGGTACATGGATCTCTTTCAATTCTGGTTTCCTTGATGTGTATTCCCAGCAGTCGGATTGCTAGGTAGTATGGCCATTCTAAAGGAGATCAGTCCTGGGTGTTCTTTGGAAGGAATGATGCTAAAGCTGAAACTCCAATACTTTGGCCACCTCATGCGAAGAGCTGACTCATTGGAAAAGACTCTAATGCTGGGAGGGATTGGAGGCAGGAGGAGAAGGGGCCGACAGAGGATGAGATGGCTGGATGGCATCACCAACTTGATGGACATGAGTTTGAGTGAACTCCGGGAGTTGGTGATGGACAGGGGGCCTGGCATGTTGCAATTCATTGGGTCACAGAGTCAGACACAACTGAGCAACTGAACTAAGTGAACTGATGGCAGTTCTATTTCCAGTTGTTTAAGGAATCTCCACACTGTTCTCCATAGTGGCTGTACTAGTTTGCATTCCCACCAACAGTATAAGAGGGTTCCCTTTTCTCCACACCCTATCCAGCATTTATTGTTTGTAGGTTTTTTGATGGCAGCCATTCTGACTGGCGTGAGATGGTATCACATTGTGGCTTTGATTTGCATTTCTCTGATAATGAGTGATGTTGAGCATCTTTTCATGTGTTTGTTACCCTTCCATATATCTTTTTTGAAGAAATATCTATTTAGTTCTTTGGCCCATTTTTTGATTGCATTGTTTATTTTTCTGGAATTGAGCTGCATGAGCTGCTTGTATATTTTTGAGATTAATTCTTTGTCAGTTGCTTTGTTTGCTATTATTTTCTCCCATTCTGAAGGCTATCTTTTCACCTTGCTTATAGTTTCCTTCATTGTGCAAAAGCTTTTAAGTTTAATTAGGTCCCATTTGTTTATTTTTGTTTTATTTCCATTACTCAGGAAGTGGGTCATAGAGGATCCTGCTGTGATTTATGTCAGAGTATTTTGTCTATGTTTTCCTCTAGGAGTTTTATAGGTTCTGGTCTTACATTTAGATCTTTAATCCATTTTGAGTTTATTTTTGTGTGTGGTATTAGAAAGTGTTCTAGTTTTATTCTTTTACAAGTGGTTGACCAGTTTTCCCAGCACCACTTGTTAAAGAAATTGTCTTTTCCCCATTGTATGTTCTTGCCTCCTTTATCAAAGATAAGGTATACATTGGTGCGTGGTACAACCCCCACTCTTAATTGACCCCCATTATACTGCCCATTCAGGAAACAGCAAAACATGCCCAAACTTATTAATAGGAGAATACAAATTTAATCAACAATGAGATTTCATCTTTTCATTTCTCAGACTTTAAAGATTTAAAGTCTGATAAAGTCCAGCAGTTGTGAAGTCATGAGTAAATAGTTTATAAGAATGTATATTTTCATAGGTAATTTTATTATTGGGAACTGTATATTCAAAAGGTTTATAATTACTTGTTTTAGATGTTATAAAGGAAATTATGAATGCTAAAGGAGTATATTGTAAGACATTTAAGAATCATTTCTTAATTCTCAAAGTTGTAAAATTTAGGGTTGAAAACAGTATCACATGACATTTTTTCTAATCATTTTTTGCTTAAATTTCCTTACTATCCCAGAAAAACTCACTTCATTTTGTATTTAGCCATCATGATACTTACCTTCAGTATGCAACATTTTATTCTTGTACCTTATTTTAAAAACTTCACAGATTACAGAAATATTAACTTAAAAACAATAATTTTTTCCAAATCTCACCCATTTAGTTGTAACAATTTTCAACATTTGATTTATAGTCTTCCAGGTTGACTGGCACTAAAGGTTCTACCCATTTTAAATTGTAATTGATATTATCAAATTACCTACCCAAATGTACAATTTCCCTTATTGTTAACTGAAAACTGTTCTGGAATATTCCCCCAAATTGCTGAAACCTCCTTTGCTATGATAAGATAAAAATTTTAGGCCATAAATTTAAGGTTGATTTTAGTATCTATTTCACAGAGAAGAGAATATAAACTTAGATTTTTTTTTTCCTGTTGTCCCAGAGTTGTATTAAAATCCAAAGTTGAAGAAAAAAGTCACTAAGTATTCCTAAGTTATGAATAGTTGACATGGTTTATAAACTGTATTTGTCTCTATTGCTGCTACTGATTACCATGTCTACTGCCTACCATTTTCCCATTTCCTGCTCAAACCTCAGCACTTGAGAGAGTGAGGGCATTCATGATTTGTCCTGGAGCTTCTTTATTCCCTGCTCTTGGGAGAGCAGACAGTTGTCATTTTCCACACCTGGACCCAAGGGAGTCAGATTCAAAAAATTACCATGAAGATTGGACATTTCTCGAAAAAAATGAAAGACTGACACTCTTGTCCTTTAAATATTTAATTTCCTACAAAATCTGGAGATTAATTTGTGCATGCTATTACCACTTCTCTCTCATTACCATGTCTCTGTTTCCCTCTTGTTCACTAGGAAATAAAAAGGATAAAAAGTTTACAAACTCATGAAAATTGATCACTGTGTCAAATTTACCTCTATGCTACTATTCTGTAGCATAGTATTTATAATGGCTTAGGAATTTGATAACACTTGATGAATTAATTAAAATGAATAATTTTACTGCTTATGAGTTTTGTGCCTATAACTTTATGGATGACCCTGCAAATATACTGAATTTTTTAGACTTTATTTTCTGATCATAGAGATATAATTTCTGTTTGTTTTGTTTTTGATAAGAACAGTTAACATATACTTCCTCCATTTTTTAAAAGAAGACCCAGAGGACCAAGAAACAAAATCAAGAACTAGATTTATTGAGTACTTGGATACTGCAGAACATTAAGCCTTAGGCATATCTAATTCACTGAGAGATGCACAATTTGTGAATCTTTCCAGAGCTAGATGTTTACACTAGTATACACTCATGCAGGTACTAAAAACATTAAAGAGAAATGTAAAGGAGAAACATTCAGTATTTTCCCCCTTTATGCTTATCATTCTCATTACCCATCTAGGATCCACAATCCTATTGACTGCTGTCATGGGCTAATAGGCAATAGCTAACATGCTTGCAAATTGAAAAAAAAAAATTAAATAGAAAACTTGAGCAAAACTTGTTATTGGAAAAAAACATTTCCAATAACAATGAATCTGCTGTTTTATCATGTTGGGGAAAAGTGTTACTACTCACAAAATGTAAACATAAAAGTTTTTCTCACAGTAAATTTTTTGAACAAAATATTTTTACCATATGGACACGGATCTGCTTGGTCTTTGCACCATAAACAAGTGGATTGAGAAATGGAGGGACCAGCAGATAAGTGCTAGAAAAGAGGATGTGAATATAAGGAGGGATGTGGGAACCAAATCTATGTGCAAAGAAGGAGAAGAAACCAAGGGAGTAGAACTGCAGGAAGACACAGATGTGAGCGACACAAGTGTTGAATGCTTTCAACCTAGCCTCCTTCTGAGGCAAACGAAAAACTGTGACGAATATCTGTATGTAGGACAACGTGATTAACACAATGTCAAGCCCAGCAACAGTGAAGGCCACAAACAAACCATAGATTTTGTTGACCCTGATATCTTCTGCAGCTAGTTTCACAACAGCCATATGTTCACAGTAGGAATGAGAGATGACTGTTGTATGGTAAAATTGTAATCGAATCTTTATCAGTATTAGGCATGGTGCTACAAGAATGGCAGCCCTGAGTGTTACCATTACTGCTATTTGAGTGACTAACTGGTGAGAGAAGATGGCAGCATGTCTGAGTGGATGACAGATGGCTACATAGCGGTCCAAGGCCATGGCCAGCAAGATGCCTGACTCTATGCCCTGAAATGTGTGGATGAGCCACATTTGAAGCAGGCAACAATCAAAATGTATTTCTGGTACATGAAACCAGAAGATTCCAAGCATCTTGGGCACAGTGCTTGTGCTGAGAGCAATATCTGTGACTCCTAGCATGCCTAGAAAAATGTACATGGGCTGATGGAGACTGTGTTCTGATTTGATGATGATGAGAAGCAAGGAGTTTCCAATCATAGCCATGAGATACATGGCACAAAATGGAATCCCAACCCAGCAATGCACAGACTCTAGGCCTGGGATCCCTATTAGTGTGAACTCAGAAGGCATGAAGACTGTGGTGTTCTAAATGGACATAGTGTCCTTGGGTCTCATGAATCAAACAAAAGACATATCTCAGTCCATGCTACTTCCTCTTTGACTTCTTATTTTCATCCAAAGTCATCATATTGAGTGTTCATATTGAGTCATCATATTGAGTCATCTCTCAGATCATATCATCCACCTCATATAATATCATATAAAATATCATATCATCCATATCATATAAAAGGTGAAAGATCCACAAGGACACATTGTGTTTTTAACAATGGCATGCATAAGTCCTGTACCATCATAAAAATTGTATTGGCATGGCAGTGCGACTGCATTGGAGCCAACCAAATACCTGAGTTCCCAGACGGCACTAGTGGTAAAGAACCCACCTGCCCATGCAGGAGTCATAAGAGACACAGGTTCAATCCCTGGGTTGGGACAGTACCCTGGAGGAGGACAGGGCAACTCACTCCAGTATTCTTGCTTGGAAAATCCCACAGACAGAGGAGCCTGGTGGACTACAGTCCATGGGGTTGCAAAAAGTCGGACACGACTGAAGTGGCTTAGTACATACGCACAAGAACACACAAGGACTGCTTACTCAACTGCTCATGTGTCTGTCATTTCACTTCAAAGCTGTGAAAACAAAAAAGTTGTTTATTTTGGTTGGCAATTATATTTTAATCGGAAGTTAATGATTCTCTTCATATTCCACATTTCATTTACTGCTTCAGCATTCTCATTATTCTCAGTTGTCTCTCAGTCAAAGCCATTCGGTTTGGACATTGAGAGTCTGATAATATATTAGTGCAGGTTGCTCTCTAAAAAAGAGAATAAACACAGGAACACTTGTCACCTAAAAGCAAAATATATTTGTCCATGTATTGATGACATATATTATCTATCTCTGTATAAAACTAGATGTCTTTTCAGAAGAACTTGAAGGAAGAGTTTTAGAAAAGATCATTCAAATCTGTGTACATTTGGTAAGTCTGGACCAAAGTTTCTGGGTACTGTTTTATGTTCCTAGTAAAACTGAACTGTTTTGCCTATATTTCTAATAGCTGAAATGCTTCATTTTCCTGCTTAAAATAAAATATATTCTGTAATACACATTACAAAATGTTAGAGTCAAGAAAACTCAAGAAAGCAATGTTGGCAACAGTAGCAAAATATGTAGGTATGAGGACTCATTCTTAATGACTGATGGATATAGGAACATGGGTAATTGAAATAGAGGCTTCACTCTTGGGTTTTCACCTTTTGTTTCTCTTCCTTTCACAACTACTAGTAAGGCCTCCTCAGACAACCATTTTGCCTTTTTGAATTTCTTTTTCTCGGGGATGGGCTTGATCACTGCCTCCTGTACAATGTCACGAACCTCTGTCCATAGTTCTTTAGGCACTCTGTCTATCAGATCTAATTCCTTGAATTGATTTGTCACTTCCACTGTATAATCATAAGGGATTTGATTCAGATCATACCTGAATGGTCTAGTGTTTTTCCCTACTTTCTTCAATTTAAGTCTGAATTTGGCAATAAGGAGTTCATGATCTGAGCCACAGCCAGCTCCCAGTCTTGTTTTTTTCTGACTATATAAAACTTCTCCATCTTTGGCTTCAAAGAATATAATCAATCTGATTTTGGTGTTGACCATCTGGTGATATCTATGTGTAGAGTCTTCTCTTGTGTTGTTGGAAGCAGGTGTTTGCCATGACCAGTGGGTTCTTTTGGCAAAACTCTATTAGCCTATGCCCTGTTTCATTCAGTACTCCAAGGCCAAATTTGCCTGTTACTCCAGGTGTTTCTTGACTTCCTACTTTTGCATTACAGTCCCCTACAATGAAAAGGACATCTTTTTTGGGTGTTAGTTCTAGAAGGTCTTCATAGAATCGGTCACCTTCAGCTTGTTCATCATTACTGGTCTGGGAAAAACTTGGATTCTGTGATATTGAATGGTTTGCCTTGGAAAGGAACAGAGATCATTCTGTCATTTTTGAAGTGCATCCAAGTACTGCATTTTGGGTCTTTTGTTGACTATGATGGCTACTTCATTTCTTCTAAGGGATTCTTTCCCACAGTAGTAGATATAATTGTCATTTGTAAATTCACCCATTCCAGTCCATCTTAGTTTGCTGATTCCTAAAATGTCAATGTTCACTCTTGCCATTTCCTCTTTGACCATTTCTAATTTGCCTTGATTCATGAACATAACATTCCAGGTTCCTACACAATATTGCTCTAACAGCATCAGACTTTACTTTCATCACCAGTCACATCCACAATTGGGTGTTGTTTTTGGTTTGGCTCCATCTCTTCATTCTTTCTGGAGTTATTTCTCCACTGATCTCCAGTAGCAGAGAGTTCATCTTTCAGTGTCTTATCTTTTTGCCTGTTCATACTGTTCACGGGGTTCTCAAGGCAAGAATACTGAAGTGGTTTGCTCTTCCCTTCTCCAGTGGACCACAGTTTGTCAGAACTCTCCACCATGACCCATCCGTCTTGGTTGCTGTGAAAAGAAGAGAAGAGAAAAAGCAAAGGAGAAAAGGAAAGATATACCCATTTGAATGCATAGTTCCAAAGAATAGCAAGTAGAGATAAAAAAGCCTTCCTAAGTGAAAAATGCAAAGAAATAGAGGAAAACAATAGAATGGGAAAGACTGGAGATCTCTTCAAGAAAATTAGAGATACCAAGGGAACAATTCATGCCAAGATGGGCACAATAAAGGACAGAGATGGTATGAACCTAACAGAAGCAGAAGATATTAAGAAGAGGTGACAAGAATACACAATATAACTATACAAAAAAGATCTTCATGGCCCAGATAATCACGATGGTTTGACTACTCACCTAGAGCAAGACATCCGGGAATGTGAGGTCAAGTGGGCCTTAGGAAGCATCACCAGGAACAAAGCTAGAGAAGGTTATGGAATTCCAGTTGAGCTATTTCAAATCCTGAAAGATGATTCTGTGAAAATGCTATACTCAATATGCCAGCAAATTTGGAAAACTCAGCAGTGGCCACAGGACTGGAAAAGGTCAGTTTTCATTCCAGTCCCAAAGACAAGTAATGCCAAAGAATGTTAAAATGACTGCACAATTGCACTCATCTCATATGCTAGTAAAGTAATGCTCAACATGCTCCAAGCCAAGCTTCAGCAGTACGTGAACTGTGAACTTCCAGATGTTCAAACTCATTTTCAGAAAGACAGAGGAACCAGAGATTGAATTGCCAACATTTGCTGGATCATTGAAAAGCAAGAGAGTTCCAGAAAAACATCTATTTCTGCTTTATTGACTATGCCAAAGCCTTTGACTGTGTGGATCACCAACTGTGGAAAATTTTGAAAGAGATGGTAATACCGGACCACCTGACTTGCCTCTTGAGAAATCTGTATGCGGGTCAAGAAGAAACAGTTAGAACTGGACATGGAACAACAGACTGGTTCCAAATTGGGAAAGGAGTACGTCAAGGCTGTATATGGTCACCCTGCTTATTTTAGCTTATATGCAGGATACCTCATGAGAAATCCTGGAATGGATGAAGCACAAGCTGTAATCAAGATTGCTGGGAGAAATATCAATAACCTCAGATATGCAGATGACACCACTCTTATGGCAGAAAGTGAAGAAGAACTAAAGAGCCTCATGTTGAAAGTGAAAAAGGAGAGTGAAAATGTTGGCTTAAAACTCAACATTCCGAAAACTGAGATCATGGCATCCATCACTTCAAGGCAAATTTTTTGGGGCTCCAAAATCACTGCAGATGGTGACTGAAGCCATGAAATTAAAAGACACTTGGTCCTTGGAAGAAAAGCTATGACCAACTTAGACAGCATATTAAAATGCAGAAACATTACTTTGCCAACAAAGGTCCATCTAGTCAAGGCTATGGTTTGTCCAGTGGTCATGTATGGATGCGAGAGTTGGACTGTGAACAAAGCTGAGCACCGAAGAATTGATGCTTTTGAACTGTGTTGTTGGAGAAGACTCTTGAGAGTCCCTTGGACAGCAAGGAGATCCCACCAGTCCATCCTAAAGGAAATCAGTCCTGAATATTCACTGGAAGGACTAATGTTGAATCTGAAACTCCAACACTTTAGCCACCTGATGTGAAGGTCTGACTCATTTGAAAAGACCCAGATGCTGGGAGAGATTGAAGGTGGGAGAAGAAGGGGACAACAGAAGATGAGATGGTTGGATGGCATCACCGACTCAATGGACATTCTTTGAGTAAACTCCAGGAGTTGGTGATGGACAGGGGAGCCTGGGCTGCTGCTATCCATTGGTTCACAAAGAGTCGGGCATGAATGACTGATTCTTGGGTTTAAAATTTTCAGAGCTATCATTAGCATAAGATTTGACTAATTTAGGCTCATTAATTTTTCATGAAAAACAGAAAGTCTGTAACACTTTAGTCATTTTTTCTGAGCTGAGGCTTAAGAAATTATTAGAAAATGAAGTGGTGGAAGGATGTGTTCCCTAAAAGAATTCAAATATAGAACTAAACAGAGAAGACAGAGAACTGACCTTGGAATTTCAGAAATATTTAAGATGAGAAATTTAGAACAACTTAAAAAAAGTAATCATTACTCAATTCATTGACTTTTTGTGAAAACTTTGGAGCTTATCCATTATATGAAAGCTGTTATCTGATCAAAAGCATTTCCTATTGCATATTTTGCATTGCATACATTGCATATTTTGAAGCAAAAAAAAAAAAATCCTCAAACCATACATTAGAGAGATATTTGTAATTCTGTCAAAATAGGGATAAGTTTTTTTTTATAGATTCTTTGATAAAGTTGCTTCATATGAGTAAACTGATGATCAGCTAGCCCTACAATGAATGTCAACAAATAGGGCAGTAACACAGGAAGCCGCTATGGTTCCTGTTGCTAAACCACAAATGAAGGAATCAATAAGTCATTTTAATTCTGTAGCCTGTATCAGTTGACAATTACCTATGATAGACTAGTCACTAAAAGAAGCAGTTAGATATCCATAGGTTTGCTCCTCAATGACTAATTTTATGATCAATCCATACCTCACTGGCAAATAATAATCATTTTTCTTTCTAAAACATAATAAGAATTAAAATAGAAATCCTTTAAAAACAACCACAGTTTCTGAGTTTTTTAAGATGTAGGAGCAATATTTGAGTTTGATCTGATAAGTACAGACAGTGGAATGTCAGGTGGAAAATACATAATTAAGCACAGGGTTGATGGAATAGAATGATTATTATTGAAAAATATGGCAATGAAACATTATGGAGGTAAACTTGGGAATAGTGAAACTTACTTGCTAATTGTTGGGTGCTGGTTCTGCTTTCACTAGATTGTCAGAAAAGTATTGTCAGTTCTTCATATTAACATCACTCAGCTCTTATAACACACTGCCCCTTCTTGTTTGTGTTACATGTTCTCAGTTCCTCTTCATTCTATTTGGACCCTCTGTAACAACACTCATTCAACATCAGGAACACGAATCCATTTTGTATGGAGTCATCTGCAATGGGGAAACATCTCTGGGACAGCCTTTCATGCTTTTCTCTGGTCTCTATAACAGACATTCTACATATTTTGTAAGTCTGTTTTAAATCATATATTGGTGTTCATTTTCTAATAAAAGCCAGGGCAAGATCTATATTACTTGGAGGCATAACACCAATTTATTTAGTTTGAATTGAATAAGAAAGCTGCTACCCATCAGTTTATGTTCTATAATGAATGTGTGGAGAAGGAGGATTTATAAACATAAAGTGAGGGGTTTATTAGCCATCAGTTAAACCACAAGGGACCCAGCAAATTATAATTATGTCCCCTTGGGTTCATCCACACCTAATATCCCTGAAATTATTATTATACTTAGAGACACATCCCTTCTCTGCTATTTTTCTCTTGCATAAAATGAATAAGAGATATTTATATATACCAGTGTTCTTTTTATATCTCAGTTGTTTTTCTGGATCTCCTAATTTGCCAAAAAATCTAAGCTCTACTTAAATATAGAAATTTCTTTGCCAATGATTTCTACTTGAATAAATAACCTGTGACACTTTCTTTCAATGAAGCATTTTTAGAGGAAAAATCTGTATCCATATGCTATTTTATTATGCACTTCTCATTTCCTCATTTCACTCCTTTGATTTGTATTTTATTGAGGCTATTTTTGTATATTCAGTACTTTTTTTGTTTATTTCTTAGAGTGACCAATAGTGGTTGACATTTATAAATCCTACTAGAGAGAGTTCTGACTAAATTGTACACATGAATAAAATTTTCCATCGCTCACTTTACAATTTTCCCTCTTTTCTTCCTCTCTTCCTTCATAAAGAAGGTATTATGTGTGTCAGATATATGACGGTATCATTCCATGTGCTTTTAATTAAGAAAATATATCTTCAAGTTTTGGGAAATAAAGAGAGACAAATTAAGATATCTTTTATCATGAGTGCAAATAAATTCTAAGAAAGTTTTAGACACATGATACCTTTCTCTTTGACATTTTACCCAGTTTTTAGACTTTCTTAAATGTAACTAAATTTTAGATATACTTGATGTAGCTTAGACATGTTGGCAAATTTAGGAGAAATCTTTTCTGTGGGCTGAAGGAGGTTATTTCCAATGGATTTCAGGGTGATTAAGAGATATGATGAAAAGAAAAAGATCCTAAATTTTCTTTCCAGAAATTCTTCTGTGGAGGAGAACAAAAACATTATACTGATTCATGTTGAATGGAATTGATTCAGAGGTCCAACGGACATCTGTACTTCTCTTCAGCCTATCTTTTATTTGCTGATATACCATTTCATTTATCACCTGTTCTCTCTCAATTCAGTTCAGTTCAGTTCAGTTCGGTTGCTCAGTCGTGTCCAACTCTTTGCGACCCCATGAATTGCAGCACACCAGGCCTCGCTGTCCATCACCATCTCCTGGAGTTCACTCAAACTCACCTCCATTGAGTCCGTGATGCCATCCAGCCATCTCATTCTCTGTCGTCCCCTTTTTCTCCTGCCCCTAATCCCTCCCAGCATCAGAGTCTTTTCCAATGAGTCAACTCTTCGCATGAGTTGGCCAAAGTACTGGAGTTTCAGTTTTAGCATCATTCTTTCCAAAGAACACCCAGGACTGATATCCTTTAGAATGGACTGATTGGATCTCCTTGCAGTCAATTGAGTATAAATTTTGATGTTTCCCCAAGTTCTTACCTGAGTCCTTTTGCTCAAATTATACAAATATGTTGGCAATTTTAATCTACTTAAAATAAATCAGTTACCTTCAACATGTCATCTACTAGAACAATACTCCAACACAATTTTTTTTTTCATTTTCTTCACTCTGTTCCCATTAAAGAAGGCTGCTTCTGCTGCTACTGCTGTTGTCACTTCAGTTGTGTCCAGTTCTGTGCGACCCCATAGACAGCAGCCCACCAGGCTCCCCCATCCCTGGGGTTCTCCAGGCAAGAACACTGGAGTGGGTTGCCATTTCCTTCTCCAACGCATGGAAGTGAAAAGTGAAAGTGAAGTCACTCAGTCGTGTCCGACTCTTCGAAACCCTATGGACTGCAGCCTACCAGGCTCCTCTGTCCATGGGATTTTCCATGCAAGAGTACTGGAGTGGGGTGCCATCGCCTTCTCTATTATAGAAGGCTAGCATATCTTATTCAGATTTCAGTTCATGTGAATATATTTGCAAAACTGTCCCCAGTTAATTTTGCTCCCAGAAGGATAAATTTACTTTTTCTTTATTTTAACATTTAAAAATACCTTCATACCTAAATCAATCCTTATGCTTGTTGGATTTTCCTTCCTTTCTTTCTTTTTCCCTTCTATTTTTCTTGTTCATTTTTTTAGAAAAGTTATTAAATATTGTTTAACATAGAACATCATCAATTTTAATTTGTTTACCATGATTACAGATATGTACTCATTATGAAGCAAACGTCAGTCTTGCAATCTAGGTCATTAGCAGAGTAAGACCTAAGAACTGTTTTCTGTCCATCTCTTATTTTAATAATATGAGTCATTGAATGACTTCTATCTCCAAAATCTGTTAAACTGCCAAAAAACATACAAAATATGAGGTCAGTATTAATTGCTACATAAAAAATCAATTGATTCTCAAAAACAATGTTGAGATAATTCAATGGAAAATAGGTCTTTTATACAAATAATATTTAAACAACAGGATAGCCATTTAAAAAAATTAGCTTTGTTTTTAACAAATGATAATAAAATAACTTGAAATGGATTATAAAGCTAAACATAAGAACACTTTTGTTACCATATTAGGCAAAGATTTCCTAGAAAGGATGAAAAAGCATAATCTGAGAACATAAAGAGATAAATTAGGGTCGCTAAGAGTTGGACATGATTGAGCAACTTCACTTTCACTTTTCACTTCCATGCGTTGGAGAAGGAAAATGGCAACCCACTCCAGTGTTCTTGCCTGGAGAATCCTAGGGTTGGGGGAGCCTGGTGGGCTGCTGTCTATGGGGTCACACAGAGTCAGACACAACTGAAGTGACTAAGCAGCAGCAGGCTTCATGAAAATCAAAAATATCTGTTAACATGCTATTAGATTAAGTTAAAACCAGCTACTGGGAGGAAATATTTGCAAAATACATTGCCAAAATTTTTTTATTTAGGAAATGCACAAACATTCACAACAATAAAAAACTCATTAAAAATAATTCTTTTTAGTAACTCTTAAAGGTTTCACCCTTCGTGAGATGATGGCAGCAGCACAGAAGACAGTAGAGTGTAAAGTTATAATCATTATTAGATAGAAAACTAACTAAAATACATATAGACTCAGAAATATTAGTACATTAAGAAATATTGGGGAATATTTCTAAAAATATGTTACAGAGATTTTTAAGTTACTTCACATAAATACACAAAAAGATACATATAGCACATAAGCACATGTAAAGAATCACAGCATCTGTTAGATGATGTAAATTAAAATTACGATCAGATATAATTACTCATCAACTACAATAAATGAAGATTGAAAGATTGACATTGTCAATCCCTGGGGATAATGAGGAACATCCAGAACTCTCATACACTGCTGATGGGAGTGTAAAATTGTTTGGCCATTAGTGAGAGAAGTTTGAAATTTGTTTTAAATTTAACCTTCAGTTCAGTTCAGTTCAGTCGCTCAGTTGTGTTCGACTCTTTGCAACCCCATGAATCGCAGCACGCCAGGCCTCCCTGTCCATCACCAACTCCCGGAGTTCACTCAGACTCACGGCCATCGAGTCCATGATGCCATCCAGCCATCTCATTCTCTGTCATCCACTTCTCCTCCTGCCCCCAATCCCTCCCAGCATCAGAGTCTTTTCCAATGAGTCAACTCTTTGCATGAGGTGGCCAAAGTACTGGAGTTTCAGCATTAGCATCATTCCTTCCAAAGAAATCCCAGGGCTGATCTCCTTCAGAATGGACTGATTGGATCTCCTTGCAGTCCAAGGGACTCTCAAGAGTCTTTTCCAACACCACAGTTCAAATGCATCAATTCTTTGGCACTCAGCCTTCTTCGCAGTCCAACTCTCACATCCATACATGACCACAGGAAAAACCATAGCCTTGACTAGACCGACCTTAGTCGGCAAAGTAATGTCTCTGCTTTTGAACATACTATCTAGGTTGGTCATAACTTTTCTTCCAAGGAGTAAGTGTCTTTTAATTTCATGGCTGCAGTCACCATCCGCAGTGATTTTGGAGCCCCCCCCCAAAAAAAAAAATTCTGACACTGTTTCCACTGTTTTGCCATCTATTTCCCATGAAGTGATGGGATCAGATGCTATGATCTTCATTTTCTGAATGTTTAGATTTAAGCCAACTTTTTCACTCTCCTCTTTCACTTTCATCAAGAGGCTTGTTAGTTCCTCTTCATTTTATGCCATAAGGGTGGTTTCATCTGCATATCTGAGGTTATTGATATTTCTCCCGGCAATCTTGAATCCAGCTTGTGTTTCTTCCAGTCCAGTGTTTCTCATGATGTACACTGCATAGAAGTTAAATAAGCAGGGTGACAATATACAGCCTTGACGTACTCCTTTTCTATTTGGAACCAGTCTGTTGTTCTGTGTCCACTTCTAACTGTTGCTTCCTGACCTGCATACAGATTTCTCAGGAGGCAGGTCAGGTGGTCTGGTATTCCGATCTCTTTCAGAATTTTCCACAGTTTATTGTGATCCACACAGTCAAAGGCTTTGGCATAGTCAATAAAGCCCCAGCATTCCCATTTTTAGTATTTCCACAAGAAGAATAAGAATGTTAGCATATGCTAGAGATTTATTCAAATAATCATATTGTTATTATTCTTAATAGCCTAAAATTTTACATATGTAGTTTTGTTTGAAAACACGTTAACACAGGACTTTTATTCCTGAAAGCTAAGAGTTGGCTGGAACAGCCAAGTTTCTGCCTTTTTTGTACAGGAAAACTCTTCCATTGCTCAGGCTTCCCTAGTCTCTACTGTTCTATATTTAGTCTCTTTTGTTTCTATAACATTTCTACCCTAATAAGTATTTTAATTATTTCAGATTCGGAGGAAAAGCATAATTTTGGCATCATGTTTTCTCTGTGCCAGATATAGCATCTCATATTGAAATCAAGTTTAATAAACTTTTGACAGAGTATTTCCTCTTTTCCTGTTAGAAATTGAAGGAGGCTCTCAGGTGACTCAGTGAGTAAAGAATGCACCAGAGATGCAAGAGACACAGGAGACAGGGGTACAATCCCTAGGTTGGGATAATCCCCTGAAGAAGGGAATGGCAACTCACTCCAGTATTCTTGCCTGGAGAACCTCATGGAGAAAGGAATCTAGTGGGCTACAGTCCATAGGGTCGCAAAGAGTTGTACACAACTGAATTGACTGAACACACACACACACATAGGTTAATCAGTAAATAAGAGATGTGAAGTCATTCAGTCGTGTCTGACTCTTTGCAACCCCATGGACTGTAGCCTACTAGGCTTCTCTGTCCATGGGATTTTCCAGGCAAGTAGAGACTATTGAAAAGCAGAGACATTACTTTGCCAACAAATGTCCGTCTAGTCAAGGCTATGGTTTTTCCAGTGGTCATGTATGGATACATTTCTATTTGGAACCAGTCTGTTGTTCCATGTCCAGAGTTGGACTGTGAAGACAGCTGAGCGCTGAAGAATTGATGCTTTTGAATGTGGTGTTGGAGAAGACTCTTGAGAGTCCCTTGGACTGCAGGGAGATCCAGCCAGTCCATTCTGGAGGACATCAGCCCCAAGTGTTCTTTGGAAGGAATGATGCTAAAGCTGAAACTCCAGTACTATGGCCAACTCATGCAAAGAGTTGACTCATTGGAAAAGACTCTGATGCTGGGAGGGATTGGGGACAGGAGAAAAAGGGGACAACAGAGGATGAGATGGCTGGATGGCATCACAGACTCGATGGACATGAGTTTGAGTGAACTCTGGGAGATGGTGATGGAAAGGGAGGCCTGATGTGCTGCACTTCATGGGGTCGCAAAGAGTCGGACACGACTGAACTGAACTGAACTGAGAGACTATTAAATTGTCACACATCAATTTCATAGGAAGAAGAATACTGAGTGAATGGGTGATAGAACAGAGGTGACAATAAATGTAGCTTGAAATGTCACATAATGTTCAGAAGATTCATTCTTCTCGGGATGTACTCTGATGAAAACACAGCAGATTGTCTACACTTGTGTTAGATGTTGCCACTGTTTACCAGTATTTCCTAGTTTCTCTTTTATTCTCTTCTTTTTAATTTTTGTGTTCCTCTCTTTTATTTATTTTTCATTATTTCATTTTCAATTAAAAAATAATTGCTTTACAGTCTTGTGTTAGTTTCTGAACCTGGAGAAATGGTACTGATGAACCTATTTGAGAGATAGGAATAGAGATGCTGATGTATAAAATGGACTTGTGGACACAGGGTGGAAGAATAAAGTGGGGCAAATTGAGACAGTGATATTGACATAAATGGGCTTCCTTGGTGACTCAGATAGTAAAGAATCTGCCTGCAAGGCAGGAGACCCAGGTTCAATCCCTGGGTCAGGAGGATCCCCTGGAGAAGGGAGTGGCTTCCCACTCCAGTATTCTTGCTTGGAGAATTCCATGGACAGAGACTGATGGGCTACAGTCCATACGGTTGCAAGAGGCAGACATGAGTTAGCAACTAAACAACCACCGCCACTGGCATATACACTGCTGCTGCTGCTAAGTTGCTTCAGTCGTGTCCGACTCTGTGTGACCCCATAGACGCCAGCCCACCAGGCTCCCCTGTCCCTGGGATTCTCCAGGCAGGAACACTGGAGTGGGTTGCCATTTCCTTCTCCAATGCATGAAAGTGAAAAGTGAAAGTGAAGTCGCTCAGTTGTATCTGACTCTTAGTGACCCCATGGACTGCAGCCTACCAGGCTCCTCCATCCATGGGATTTTCCAGGCAAGAGTACTGGAGTGGGGTGTCATTGCCTTTGCCAGACATATACACTACCATGAGTAAATTAGATAGCTAGAGGGAAGCTGCTATATAACCCAGGGAGCTCAGATCCATGCTCTCCAATAACCTAGAAGGATATAGTGGGAAGGTAGGCAGGAGGCTCCTTTTGATCATGATATATGATATTTTCAACATATCATTTAGTTTGATTATATTTTGTTTTGAGGATTTTCCATTCAAATTCATGAGTTTTTGGCTTTTAATTTTTCTTTATTTTAGTACCCTTTTCTATTAATATTTGGTTTCAGGGAAATATTGGCAATAATAAAATAATTTAGAAACCATTTTCTCCTCTAATATTTTAGAAAAGCTTGCTAAAGATAGCTGTTAAATTGACTTTGAATGTTTTGATAGAATTCAACTGTGAAGTTCTCTGGTCCTGAACTTCTGTTGGGGAGGAGGTGTGGATTTTTAATTAACATTTCTAACTCTTTACTAGTGATCAATCTATTCAGATTTTCTATTTCTTCATGATACAGTCTTCAAACTGAATGGTTCTGAAAATGGATTCATTTCTTCTAGGTTGTCAATTTGATGGCATATAGCTGTTTATAGTATTTCTGTGATGTCATTATAATTTCACCTCTTTTCTTTCTTATTTCATTTATCTAAGCTTTCTTTCCTTCTTAGTGAGTCTAGGTAATGGTTTGTTAATTTTGTTTATCTTTTTAAAGTATCTATTCTCAGTTTTGTTGACCTTTTATATTGTCTTTTTGTTGATCTTTTATACTTTCCTGTTTCCTGAAGTGGACCTGTGTTGCTATAAACTTCCATTTTAGTACTATTTCTGCTGCATCCCACAGACTTTTATCATTTATCTTTTCAGCCTCATTTATCTTCAGGTATTTTTGAAATTTTTCTTTTGACTTCTTCATTAATAGATTAGCTGTTCAATAGCATGTTGTTTAGTCTCCAAGTATTTTTTCCAGTTTTCTTGTAGCTTATTTTTGTTTCTGGTTTCATATGATTATGGTGAGAAAGGATGCTTGATATGGTTGGTTTAAATCTTCATAAAATGATGGAGCCTTATTTTGCATCTCAAATTATGTTCTATGCTTGAGAAAATTGCTCATGCACTTGAGAATGTGTTCTGTTACTTTTGGAGAGCATAATTTGCTCAAACCTAATAAATCCATCTGGTCTAAAGTTTTATTTAAGGCCATTATTTCCTGTCTTTGTGATTCTCTGTCAATGTGACATATCCATTGCTATAAGTGATAAAGACCTCTACTATTATGTGGTGATATTGTTTTTTCTCTTTAGGTCTTTTAATAATTCCTTTATATATTTTGGTGCTCCCACATTAGGTATTATTAACTCAGGTTATTGTGATGAATTTTACCCTGTATATAATGTCTATCTTTTGCTCTTGTTACCTTTTTTGGTTTGAAGTCTATATTGTCCGATGTGAGTATAATAAAAGCTGTTTTCTTTAGACTGCCATTTCTTTGGAGTATCATCTTCCATCCCTTCACTTTAGCCAACTTCTGTCTTTAGAGCTAAGTTTCCTGTCAGAAATATATAATTCCATCCTATATTTAGTCCATCCAACCAGGCT
Source organism: Oryx dammah (assembly GCF_014754425.2). Taxonomy (NCBI): domain Eukaryota; kingdom Metazoa; phylum Chordata; class Mammalia; order Artiodactyla; family Bovidae; genus Oryx; species Oryx dammah. Next base: position 47,319,620 of record NW_024070201.1, on the reverse strand, counting down.
GCATCTCTTGACTGAATTCAATCCACTTTTATTTATGGTGAAAATTGACAAATGAGGACTTAGTAATGCCATTTTATCATTTTTGTTTTCTGGTTGCTCTAGATCTACATTTTTTTTCCTTGTTTTTTCTCTGCCACTACAGATTCATGGTTTTCTTTAATGTTTCTGTTTCTTTTCTTTCTTTCTTTCTTTTTTTTTTTTTTCAATTTTGTGTCTCTTTTCTAGATTTGTAATTTGTTTAAACCATGAGATCTGTATAAAATGTCTCTTTGGTAAATTAGTACTATTTTCTGTGATAGCATCTTATCTTCATTAGCCTGTATGATTTCCATCCTTTCCCTCTTCCAATTTTATGGTTTTTTTTTTTTTTGTTTGTTTGTTTCTGATCATGTATTCTACTGTGAATTTTTTATTAAAATGTAGTAGTAATTTTTAAATTTTTACTTTAACCTTTCTGGTTTTTCTTCTCATGAGGTCACTAATTCTGTCATTCAGACCTCACCCTTATGACATCAACTAAACCTAATTAATTATCAAAGGTCCCATCTCCAATGACCATCATATTGGGAGGTAAGGCTTCTATATATGACTTATGAGGAGACACAGATTGATCACAGAATATGTCACTCATAGTTTGAGATGAGTTTTGTTTTGGTTGTATACTGTGGTGATTTTTTTTTAATGTGTCAGTTGTGAAAAATTTGTGTATATTGCTTCATCCCTGTCAGTATATCTGAGTCTGGTGTTACTGCCCTTTACTGTTACTAGAGTTGTTGGCTTCAGTGTGACTGCTCTGGGAATTGAAAAATAAAATGGGTTAAACCATATTTATCAGAAAACAGCAAGGCCTGGAAAACTCTACTGTTTATTTGGTGTTTGATCACAGACTATTACATGTTAGACTAGGAATGGACTTTCCAATTAGCAAGGCTAGTCTATGCTAAAAATTGAGATAACTGGGCCTTTTTGTTTGAATCTAGAAGAGGTTTATAAAGCAGAAAGAATATGGAAGGAGGGGGTCAGGCAATAGAGAGACATGACAGACTGTCGGCCATTATGAAAGGAGCAGCCATAGTGTTGGAAGGATGGGGCCTCAGAAATTAGGAAGAAATTAGTCTCCTCCACCCCTTCATTCAAAGGATCAGGTGGAACTGTATGGAGAACATACAGATTCTTAATGACCTTTTCATTATGCATGGCACATACCTAATTTTTTCACATTTATTCATAATTGTTGTCCTCTTTACAAGTGATTAAATTTGAATGAAAGTCATTTAACATATGCTATTTGGGCTTCCCAGGTGGCTTAGTGGTAAAGAACCCATCTGCAATACAAGAGGCACAAAAGACAAGGGTTTAATTCCTGGGTTAGGAAGATCCCCTGGAGAAGGAAATGGTGGCACCTCCAGTATGCTTGCCTGGGGAAATTTCATGGACAGAGGAACCTTGCAGGTTACCATCCATGGGGTCACAAGGAATTGGACACAGCTGAGCACAGCACAGCATGGATCCTAATGCTATTAATAGAAGAATGTAATGTAAACATCAATGGTAATCTTTTAAAAAAGGCAAGAAGTGCATTTGTACTGTAATCTATTACCCTCATAATTATCAAGAGACACTGTTTAAGGAATGATTTCACAAAGGCTCTGAAAGTCCTGCTACTTCCTTAAATTCACAGAGTTGATATGGGATTGAGATGGACTATTAACTCAGACTTTGACTCTGAACACAATAAATTCTCTCAGTATATAAGATTTTATTTATTCGGATAAAATATTTATTATTCACGGGCAGTACTCAGATAATCAGGTAGAATGTGATTTACTTTGAGCTCTGTTCCGGTGTGTATTGACTACTCTCATTCTTCAGCATTGACTGATTCCATCTCATAGAGCCTGATCAAAGAAGTTTCTCTCAATATAACCAGGCAGGAATTGATTGTAGTGTTTCTTATGCAGATGAGTCAGATTTGCTTCCCTCTGCGATTGTTGACAAATAGCAAATTTGAAACCATAAAACATCACATGAGTGAGTATCTGTGCTTTGTGACCCTATAGACTATAATCTACCAGGCTCCTCTGTCCATGGGATTCTCCAGGCAAGAATAATGGAGTGGGTTGCCATTTCCTTCCCCAAGGGATCTACCTTACCAAGGGATCAAACCTGTGTCTCTTATGTTTACTGAATTGGCAAGTGAGTTCTTTGCCACTAGCACCACCTGGGAAGCCCCAAAATAATATATATATAAAGGCAAAATTTTAACATATTTTTAGACATGTTATAAATTTTTATTATGTGCCAGACACTTAAAGTATTTTTATGTTCAGTCCCTACAAAGATCCAATGTGGTAGGGTGATATTGTCATCCATATGTTACAACCACTTTTGCTTCCTCTCTACACAATATCCCAGTATCCTTCTTCTTCTTAACAAGATCATGGCACATTGTCCCAGGTTGTGAAAATCTCTAGTATGCTTAACAAAGGCACAATTCATGAACATGGATCTCTTCTCTGATGGCAAGATTAGGAAAAAGATGATAGAAAGTGTTGGGCTTTCAGCAAAGCTCTGCTCATAAACTAATATCCTTCTTGCCTTATTTCTCTTTCCCTAATTCATAACCCTCATTTCTCTCTTCTTCTTGCATTCCTTATTTCTATCTAAGAATTAAAAGTGGACATAGAAAGAGAAAGATAAATATTGTATACTAATGCATATATAACTATAATGTAAACCACAATCACAGAAAACTAACCAATGTAATCACATGGATCACAGCCTTGTCTAACTCAATGAAACTATGAGCTATGCTGTGTAGGGCCACCCAAGATGGATGGGTAATGGTGAAGTGTTCTGACAAAATACGGCCTACTAGAGAAGGGAATGGCAAACAACTTCAGTATTCTTGCATTGAGAACCCCATGAACAGTATGAAAAGGCAAAAAGAGGAGGCACTGAAAGAAGAATTCCACAGGTCAGTAGGTGCCCAATATGGTACTGGAGATCAGTGGAGAAATAACTCCAGAAAGAATAAGAGATGGAGCCAAAGCAAAAACAACACCCAGTTGTGGATGTGACTGGTGACGGAAGTGAAGCCCGGTGCTGTAAAGAACAATATTTTATAGGAACCTGGAATGTTAGGTCCATGAATCAAGGAAAATTGGAAGTGGTCAAACAAGAGATGGCAAGAGTGAACGTCGACATTCTAGGAATCAGTGAACTAAAATGGACTGGAATGGGTAAATTTAAATCAGATGACCAATATATCTACTCCTGTGGGAAAGAATCCCTTAGAAGAAATAAAGTAGCCATCATAGTCAACCAAAGAATCCAAAATGCAGTACTTGGATGCAGTCTCAGAAACGACAGAATGATCTCTGTTCATTTCCAAGGCAAAACATTCAATATCATGATAATCCAAGTCTATGCCCCCATAATTCTGAAGAAGCTGAAGTTGAACGGTTTTATGAAGACCTACAAGACCTTCTAGAACTAACACCCCCAAAAGATGTCCTTTTTATTATAGGGGACTGGAATGCAAAAGTAGGAAGTCAGGAAATACCAAGAGTAACAGGCAAATTTGGCCTTGGAGTACAGAATGAAGCAGAGCATAGGCTAATAGAGTTTTGCCAGGAGAACACACTGGTCATAGCAAACACCCTCTTCCAACAACACAAGAGAAAACTCTACACGTGGACATCACCAGATGATCAACACCAAAATCAGATTGATTATATTCTTTGCAGCCAAAGATGGAGAAACTATATAGTCAGCAAAAACAAGGACAGGAGCTGACTGTGGCTCAGATCATGAACTCCTTGTTACCAAATTCAGAACTAAATTGAAGAAAGTAGGGAAAATCACTAAACAATTCAGGTATGACTTAAATCAAATCCCTTTTATTATGTAGTAGAAGTGAGAAATAGATTTAAGGGACTAGATCTGATAGAGTGTCTCATGAACTATGGATGGAGATTCATGACATTGTATAGGAGATAGGGATCAAGAGCATCCCCAAGGAAAAGAAATCCAAAAAAGCAAAATGGCTGCCCAGGGATGCCTTACAAATAGCTGTGAAAAGAAGAGAAGCAAAAATCAAAGGGGAAAAGGAAAGATATACCAATTTGAATGCAGAGTTCCAAAGAACAGCAAAGAGAGATAAGAAAGCTTTCCTCAGTGATCAGTGCAAATAAATAGAGGAAAAAAAGAGAATGGGAAAGACTGGAAATCTCCTCAAGAAAATAAGAGATACCAAGGGAATACTTCATGCAAAGATGGGCTCAGTAAAGGACAGAAATGGTATTGACCTAACAGAAGCAGAAGATATTAAGAAGAGGTGGCATGAATAGACAGAAGAACTTTACAAAATAAAATCTTCACGACCCAGATAATCATGCTGGTGTAATCACTTACCTAGAGCCAGACATCCTGGAATGCAAAGTCAAGTTGACTTTAGGAAGCATCACTATGAACAAAGCCAGTGGAGGTGATGGAACTCCAGTTGAGCTATTTCAAATCCTGAAAGATGATGCTGTGAAAGTGCAGCACTTAATATGCCAGCAAATTTGGAAAACTCAACAGTGGCCATGGGATGGGAAAAGGTCAGTTTTCATTCCAATCCCAAAGAAAGGCAATGCCAAAGAAGGCTCAAACTACCAGACAATTCCACTCATCTCACACACTAGTAAAGTAATGCTCAAAATTCTCCAAGCCAGGCTTCAGCAATACGTGAACCATGAACTTCCAGATGTTCAAGCTGGTTTTAGAAAAAGCAGAGGAACCAGAGATCTAATTGCCAACATCCACTGAATCATCAAAAAAGCAAGAGAGTTTCAGAAAAATATCATCTGTTTCTGCTTTATTGACTATGCCAAAGCCTTTGACTGTGTGGATCACAATAAACTGTGGAAAATTCTGAAAGAGATCGGAATACCAGACCACCTGACCTGCCTCCTGAGAAATCTGTGTGCAGGTCAGGAAGCAACAGTTAGAACTGGACATGGAATAACAGACTGGTTCCAAATAGGAAAAGGAGTACGTCAAGGCTGTATATTGTCACTCTGCTTATTTAACTTATATGCAGAATACATTATGAGAAACACTGGGCTGGAGGAAGCACAAGCTGGAATCAAGATTGGCAGGGAAATATCAATAACCTCAGATATGCAGATGACACCACCCTTATGGCAGAAACTGAAGAACTAAAGAGCCTCTTGATGAAAGTGAAAGAGGAGAATGAAAAAGTTGGCTTAAAGCTCAACATTCAGGAAACGAAGATCATGGCAACTGGTCCCATCACTTCATGGGAAATAGATGGAGAAACAGTGGAAACAGTGTCAGACTATATTTTTGGGCTCCAAAACCACTGCAGATGGTGATTGCAGCCATGAAATTAAAAGACACTTACTCCTTGGAAGGAAAGTTATGACCAACCTACTGGGACCTAACAAACGCCATGATAGGCTTCAGGGACTAAGGTAGGACTCACGGGAAAAGCTGAGTCATTGCCCAGTGAGGTCATCCCCGCGGATGCCAGGACTTGTCTAATCAGCATACTCCCCGTAACATGGTTTGAGTTTATCAGGACGTAAAAGACATCCCCCTGCAGCCAATAGCCAATTAGTAAATACCAGGAAACCCCTGTAGCCAATAAAGATTAGCCAATTAGTAAATACTAGGAAACTCCTGCAGCCAATCAGCCCTTGCCAACTCTCTGTCTTTGTTCTAAAACCTATAAATACTGCTGTAAATCTGGGCTCGGGGCTCTTGCTCCACTCCATTGCGTTGGATGTGGCAGGAGCCCTAGCTCGAGCTAGAAATAAAACCCCTTCATGCTTTTGCATTCCTGTGGACGTCTTATTCTCTCAGTTTTGGGGACTCGGACTCTGGGCAAAACACAACCTAGATAGCATATTCAAAAGCAGAGACATTACTTTGCCAACAAAGGTCCGTCTAGTCAAGGCTATGGTTTTTCCAGTGGTCATGTATGGATGTGAGAGTTGGACTATGAAGAAAGCTGAGCACCAAAGAATTGATGCTTTTGAACTGTGGTGTTGGAGAAGACTCTTGAGAGTCCCTTGGGCTGCAAGGAGACCCAACCAGTCCATTCTAAAGAAGATCAACCTTGGGATTTCTTTGGAAGGAATGATGCTAAAGCTGAAACTCCAGTACTTGGGCCACCTCATGTGAAAAGTTGATTCACTGGAAAAGACCCTGATGCTGGGATGGATTGGGGGCAGGAGGAAAAGGGGACAACAGAGGAAGAGATGGCTGGATGGCATCACTGACTTGATGGACGTGAGTTTGAGTGAACTCTGGGAGATGGTGATGGACAGGGAGGCCTGGCGTGTTCATGTGGTTGCAAAGTCAGACACTACTGAGTGACCTGAACTGAACTGATGTAAAACAGATTCAATACAGTTCAGGTAAGTCACCTAGTCGTGTCTGACCCTTTGTGACTCCATAGACTGTACCACAACAGGCCTTCCTGTCCATCACCAACTCCTGGAGCTTGCTCAAACTCACGTGCATCAATTCACTGATGCCATCCAACCATTTCATCCTTTTTGGCCCCTCTCCTCCTGCCCTCAATCTTTCCCAGCATCAGGGTCTTTTCAAATGAGTCAGTTCTTCACATCAGGTGGCCAAAGAATTGGAGCTTCAGCTTTAGCATCAGTCCTTCCAGTGAATATTCAGAACTGATTACCTTTAGGATAGCCAATGGGAATTTGCTATATGTCTCAAGGAATTCAAACAGGGGCTCTGTACCAACCTGGGAGTGGGATGGGGAGGGAGATGGAAGGGAGCTTCAAGAGGGAGAGGACATATGTTGATAGAAAACAGCAAAATTCTGTAAAGCAATTATCTTTCAATTAAAAAATTTAAAAAATTGTAAAGTGGTCATAAATCTCGAGGGCATATCAACATGTTTGACTTAAAGAATAAATTCAGACTTTTTCTGACAATGTCAATCTGGTTTCTACAATGAGAACTAAATGCTGTAAAATGGGTATGCATTTAGCATTTTTCCACTGCAGATCCAAAGATTTAGCAGAAATATATTTAAATCACATATGCAATAAAATATTACAAAATAACATATTTTATATCCATTTAGATGTGCAATGAAAAATATAAATGACAACATAAAATATAAATAATACAAAGCTGTTTTCAAAAATTTTAGGGAGTATTAGAGCCAAAATGATTGAAGACTACTGCTTTATAACTCCCACTTTTAATTACCCACTATTATATTGCCCAGTCAGGAGAAGGCAATGGCACCCCACTCCAGTACTCTTGCCTGGAAAATCCCATTGATGGAGGAGCCTGGTAAGCTGCAGTCCATGCTGAGTCGGATGCGACTGAGCAACTTCTCTTTCACTTTTGACTTTCATGCATTGGAGAATGCAATGGCAGCCCACTCCAGTGTTCTTGCCTGGAGAATCCCAGGGATGGGGGAGCCTGGTGGGCTGCCATCTATGGGGTCGCACAGAGTCAGACACGACTGAAGTGACTTAGCATCATATTGCCCAGTCAGTAAATAGCAAATGTGTCCAACCTTATTAATAAGGGAATAAAATTTTAATCAACAATGATATCTCAACTTTTCATCCCTCAGACTGTTAAAGATTTAAAGTCTGATAAAACCAAGCAGTTGTGACACCTTGAGGAAATGGTTTATAAGTATGTATATTTGGGGGGAATGTATATTCAAGAGATTCATAATTACTTGTTTTGGATGAAACCAAAGGCAATTATGAATTGCTGATGAAGTATATTATATGGCATCAAAGAATCATTTCTTAATTCTCAAAGTAGTACAATTTAGGTTTGAAAACTATATTATGTCTGTTATTCTAATCTCTTATTGCTTAAAGTTGCTCTTACTATCCCAGAAAAAGTCACCTCATTTTCAATTTGGACAGCATAATACTCATCTTCAGTTCAGTTCAGTTCAGTCACTCAGTCATGTCCGACTCTTTGCGACCCCATGAATTGCAGCATGCCAGGCCTCCCTGTCCATCACCAACTCCTGGAGTTCACTCAGACTCATGTCCATCGAGTCAGTGATGCCATCCAGCCATCTCACCCTCCGTCGTCCCCCTCTCCTCCTGCCTCCAATCCCTCCCAGCATCAGAGTCTTTTCCAATGAGTCAACTCTTCACATGAGGTGGCCCAAGTACTGGAATTTCAGCTTTAGCATCATTCCTTCCAAAGAAATCCCAGGGTTGATCTCCTTCAGAATGGACTGGTTGGATCTCCTTGCAGTCCAAGGGACTCTCAAGAGTCCTCTCCAACAAGGTCTATGCAATTGTTTTTCTTGTACTCTATATTAAAACTATAAGAATTACAGAGACACTAACATAAAAATGATCAGTTTTTCCACACCTCAGTCTTTTAGTTGTAACAAGTCTTAGCAGTTTGATTTGTGGTCTTCCAAGTTTCCTAGCAAAGGCAAACCACTTCATACTCTTGCCTTGAGAACCCCATGAATATTATGAAAAGTCAAAAAGATAAGACACTGAAAGATGAACTCTCCAGGTTGGTAGATGCCCAATATACTACTAGAGAAGAGTGGGAAAATAACTCCAGAAAGAATGAAGAGATGGAGCCAGACCAAAACAGCACCCAGTTGTGGATGTGACTGGTGATGGAAGTAAGTCTGACGCTATAAAGAACAATATTACATAGGAACCTGGAACCTTAGATCCATGAATCAAGGTGAATTGAAAGTGGTGAAACAGGAAATGGCAAGAATAAACGTCGACATTTTAAGAATCAGTGAACTAAATTGGACCTGATGGGTGAGTTTAATTCAGAGGACCATTATTTATACTACGGTGGGCAATAATCCCATAAAAGAAATGGAGTAACCCTCACAGTCAACAAAAGAGTCTGAATTCAGTTCGGTTAAGTCATGCAGTCATGTCCGACTATTTGCGACCCCATGAATTGCAGCATGCCAGGCCTCCCTGTTCATCACCAACTCTCGGAGTCCACCCAAACCCATGTCCATTGAGTTGGTGATGCCATCCAGCCCTCTCATCCTCTGTCATCCCCTTCTCCTCCTGCCCCCAATCCCTCCTAGCATCAGGGTCTTTTCAAAAGAGTCAGTTCTTTGCATCAGGTGGCCAAAGTGTTGGAGTTTCAGCTTCAACATCAGTCCCACCAATGAACACCCAGGACTGATTTCCTTTAGGATGGACTGGTTGGATCTCCTTGCAGTCCATGGGACTCTCAAAACTCTTCTCCAACACCACAGTTCAAAAGCATCAATTCTTCTGCCCTGAGCTTTCTTTATAGCCCAACTCTCAGGTCCATACATGACCACTGGAAAAACCATAGCCTTGACTAGATGGACCTTTGTTGACAAAGTAATGTCTCTGCTTTCTAATATGCTCTCTAGGTTGGTCATAACTTTCCTTTCAAGGAGTAAGTGTTTTTTAATGTCATGGCTGTAATCACCATCTGCAGTGATTTTGGAGCCCAAAAAAACAAAATCAGCCACTGTTTCCACTCTTTCCCCATCTATTTACCATGAAGTGATGGGACCGGATGCCATGATCTTCATTTTCTGAATGTTGAGATTTAAGCCAACTTTTTCACTCTCCTCTTTCACTTTCATCAGAGGTTGTTTAGTTCTTCTTCAGTTTCTGCCATAAGGGTGGTGTCATCTGCATATCTGAGGTTCTTGATATTTCTCCCAGCAATCTTGATTCCAGCTTGTGCTCCTCCAGCCCAGCATTTCTTATGATGTACTCTGAATATAATTTAAACAAGCAGAGTGACAATATACAACCTTGACATACTCCTTTTCCTATTTGGAACCAGTCTGTTGTTCCATGTCCATTTCTAACTGTTGCTTCCTGACCTGCATACAGGTTTCTCAACAGGCAGGTCAAGTGGTCTAGTATTCCTATCTCTTTCAGAATTTTTCCACAGTTTATTGTGATCCACACAGTCAAAGGCTTTGGCATAGTCAATAAAGCAGAAATAGATGTTTTTCTGGAAGTCTCTTGCTCTTTAGATGATCCAGTGGATGTTGGCAATTTGATCTCTTGTTCCACTGCCTTTTCTAAAACCAGCTTCAACATCTGGAAGTTCATGGTTCACGTAATGCTGAAGCCTGGCTTGGAGAATTTTGAGCATTACTTTACTAGTGTGTGAGATGAGTGGAATTGTCTGGTAGTTTGAGCCTTCTTTGGCATTACCTTTCTTTGGGTTTGGAGTGAAAACTGACCTTTTCCAATGCTGTGGCCACTAAATGTAGTACTTGGGTGCAATCTCAACAATGGCAGAATGATCTCTGTTCATTTCTATTCAATATCACAGTAATCCAAGTCTATGCCCCAGCTAGAAATGTCAAAGAAGCTGAAGTTGAACAGTTCTATGAAGACCTACAAGACCTTCTAGAACTAACACCAAAAAAAGATATCATTTTCATCATAGAGGACTGGCATGCAAAAGTAGGAGTCAAGAGATATCTGGAATAACAGGCAAATTTGGCCTTGGAGTACAAAATGAAGTAGGGCAAAGGATAACAAGGTTTTACCAAGAGAATGCACTGTTCATGGAAAACACTATCTTCCAACAACACAAGGGACGACTTGACATGGACATCACCAGATGGTCAATACTAAAATCGGATTGATTATATACTTTGCAGCCAAAGATGGAGAAGCCCTATACTGTCAGCAAAATCAAGACCAGGAGTTAACGTGGCTCCCATCATGATGTACTCTCCATGTCAGGCTGGAGGAAGCACAAGCTGGAATCAAGATTGCTGGGAGAAGTATCATCAGAAGTGCAGATAATGCATATCACCCATATGGCAAAAAGCAAAAGGGAACTAAAGAGCCTCTTGATGAAAGTAAAAGAGGAGAGTGAAAAAGCTGACTTAAAAGAAATATCATCAGAAATGCAAATAATACTACCCATATGGCAAAAAGCAAAAGGGAACTAAAGAGCCTCTTGGTGAAAGTAAAAGAAGAGAGTGAAAAAGCTGGTTTAAAACTCAAAAAACAAAGATCATGATATACAGTCCCATCACTTCATGACATGTAGAAACAATGGAAACTATGATAAACTTTATTTTCTTGGCCTCCAAATCACTGCAGATAGTGAATGCAGCTCTGAAATTAAAAGACACTGGCTCCTTGGAAGAAAAGCTAAGACATACCTAGACAGCATATTAAAAAGCAGAGACATTACTTTGCTGACAAAGGTCTATCTAGTCAAAGCTACAGTTTTTCCAATAGTCATGTATGAATGTGAGAGTTGGATCATAAAGAAAGTTGAGTGCAGAAAAATTGATGCTTTTTGACTGTGGTGTTGGAGAAGACTCTTGAGAGCCCCTTGGACTTCAAGGAGATCCAACCTGTCCATCCTCAAGGAAATCAGTCCTGACTATTCATTGAAAGGACGAATGCTGAAGCTGAAACTCCAATACTTTGGCCACCTGATGCAAAGAACTGACTCATTGGAAAAGACCCTGATGCTGGGAAAGACTGGGGGCAGGAGAAGGGAATGACAGAGGATGAGATGGTTGGATGGCACCACCCATTCAATGGACATGAGTTGGAGCAAGCCCCGGGAGTTGATGATCAACAGGGAAGCCTGGCCTGCTGAAGTCCATGGGGTCGCAAAGAGTCTGACATGACTGAGAGCTGAACTGAACTGAACTGAGGTTTCCTGGCACTGAAGATTGTACACATTTTAAATTTTAATTAGGAGGGGGCGGTCCTAAGATGGCGGAGGAATAGGAAGAGAAGACCACTTTCTCCCTCACAAAATCCTCAAAATATCATTTCAACGCGGAGCAAACTCCACAAAACAACCTCTGAATGCAGGCAGAGGACATCAGGTAACCAGAAAAGCAGACCATTGTCTTCAAAAACAGGTAGGAAAAAATATAAAAGACGAGAAAAGAGACAAAGGAGGTGGGGAGGGAGCTCCGTCCTGGGAAGGGAAGCCCATCCCAGGAAGGGAATTCTAAGAAGAGAGGTTTCCAAACACAAGGGAACACTCTCCCTGCCGAGTCTGTGGCGAGCCTTGGAAACACAGAAGGCAACATAACAGGAAGGAAAAACAAATAAATAATTAAAACCAACAGATTACAAGCCCAACAGTAACTCCCCCAGTGGAAAAGCTGCGCAGATGCCTGCATCCGCCACTAGCAAGTGGGGGCAGGGCAGGGAAGCGCAGGAGGCGCGGGCTGCTGTGCTCGGTAAGAAGCGGGCAGAAACACCCCACGCGTAACCAGAGCGATCGAACTTGGGCTAACAAACCAGACTGGGGGATAGGTACCACGCGAAAAGCTCCAACATAAGACCCCGCCAGGACCGCACACAGAACAAAGGACGGAACAGAAATAGCCGGCTGCAGACCATCCCCCGCCGGGGACAGGCAGCCAGAGCCGTAAGGGCTGGAAAGGGGCAATCGCAGCCCCGGAGAGACTTTACCTAACAAACTGCAGGCAGACTTCTTTGCTGAGACTTCAGGGGGTGCTGGACAGTCACCATCCGCCTCACAAGGAGCGCCAGAAGTACAACCAGAAAACTGAGCAGTAGAGACAGAGAAGGGGACAAGTCGCGGTGACCACGCTCGCCAAGCTCCTGAGCTGCTCAGACCTGGGAGGGGCACAGAGCGCAGTCCCAAACAAGTCTGTGCCTCTGAGGGCTACCTGGGCTCCAAACCTGAGCGGCTTGGACCGGGGAGGTGCGCGCAGCCTGGGGCCGGCCTCGGATGGTTCTCCGCTGAGCACCGTGGAGCCGGAGCGGTTTGTGTGCTGTGGGAGGGGGCAGGTCCAGCGGGGCTGAGACACTGTGTGCCCACGACAGTGCTATTTGTTTGCAGCATCCCCCCCTCCCCACAGCGCTACTGAACTAGTGAGCCTAAAAAAAAAAAAAAGTGTCCACCACCGCCCCCCTGTGTCAGGACGGAATTCAGACACTGAAGGGACCAGCAAACAGAAGAAGTTAAACAGAGGGAACCGCCCTGGAAGTGACCCCACACGGCCCATAACATCAGAGAAGGGCCAGATATATCTTCACTATTTTTACAATCATTCCTTCTTTTTTTTTTCTAACTTTTTTTAAATTGTTAAGTCTTCTATTTCTCTTTTTATTTCTATAAATTACTATTACTTTTCAAAAAAAGAAAAGACTCTACTTTTTTTAAGGCAAACACCATATGTAGTCTTCACGTGGTTGTTGTTGGTATTTCTTTTTTAATCTTGTGGGGGTTTTTTTTCTTATTTTTTTTCTTATTATTTTTTCTTTTTTTTTCTTTCTTCCTTCTGCTTCTTCTCTTTAATATTGTATTTTTGAAAATCCAACCTCTACTCTAGGTTTTTAATCTTTGCTTTTTGGTTTTTGTTGTCAATCTGGTACATTTCATAACCCAATTTTACCTGACAGCGAGATTACTGGCTTGACCACTCTCTCCTTTGTTCATTTCTTTTTTCTCCCCCGGTTGGCACTGTCACTTCCCACCCCCCCCCCCCCCCCACCATCTCTTCTATATCCAACTCTGTGATTCTCTGTGTGTTCTAGATGGTGGAGAACACCTAAGGAACTGATTACTGGCTGGACTTGTCTCTCTCCTTTTCATTCCTCTCTCTTACCCTCCTGGCCACCTCTGTCTACTTCCTCTCTCTCCTCTTCCCTGTATAACTCCGTGAATACCTCTGAGCGGTCCAGACTATGGAGTGCACATAAGGAAGTGACTATTGACTAGCTTGCTCTCTCCTCTTTTGATCTCACTGCATCTCATTCCAGTCACCTCTAACTACCCCCTCCCTCTTCTCTTCTCCATGTAACCCAGTGAAACTCTCTGGGTGTCCCTCAATGTGGAGAAACCTTTCATCTTTAACCTAGATGTTTTATCATTGGTGCTGTATAGATGGAGAATTCTAGAGACTACTGTAAAAATAAAACCAAAAACCAGAAGCAGGAGGCTTAAGTCCAAAGCTTGAGAACATCAGAGAACTCCTGAATACAGGGAACATTAAGCAATAGGAGCTCATCAAATGCCTCCATACCTACACTGAAACAAAGCTCCACCCAAGGGCCAACAAGTTCCAGAGCAAGACATATCACACAAATTCTCCAGCAACACAGGAACATACCCCAGAGCTTCCATATACAGGCAGCTCAAAGTTACTCCAAAACTTTAGACGTCTCATAACCCATTACTGGTCACTCCACTGCACTCCAGAGAGAAGAAACCCAGCTCCACCCACCAGACCTCAAACACAAGCCTCCCTAACCAGGAAACCTTGACAAGCCACTGATACAACCCCACCCACAGTGAGGAAGCTCCACAATAAAGAGAACTCCACAAATTACCAGAATATAAAAAGGCCATCCCAAACGCAGCAATATAACCAAGATGAAGAGAAAGAGGAATACTCAACAGGTAAAGGAACAGGAGAAATGCCCACCAAACCAAACAAAAGAGGAAGAGATAGGGAATCTACCTGAGAAAGAATTCCAAATATTGATAGTGAAAATGATCCAAAATCTTGAAATCAAAATGGAATCACAGATAAATAGCCTAGAGACAAGGATTGAGAAGATGCAAGAAAGGTTTAACAAGGACCTAGAAGAAATAAAAAAGAGTCAATAAACAATGAATAATGCAATAAATGAGATCAGAAACACTCTGGAGGCAACAAATAGTAGAATAACGGAGGCAGAAGATAGGATTAGTGAAATAGAAGATAGAATGGTAGAAATAAATGAATCAGAGAGGAAAAAAGAAAAACGAATTAAAAGAAATGAGGACAATCTCAGAGACCTCCAGGACAATGTGAAACGCTCCAACATTCGAATTATAGGAGTCCCAGAAGAAGAAGACAAAAAGAAAGACCATGAGAAAATCCTTGAGGAGATAATAGTTGAAAACTTCCCTAAAATGGGGAAGGAAATAATCACCCAAGTCCAAGAAACCCAGAGAGTTCCAAGTAGGATAAACCCGAGGCGAAACACCCCAAGACACATATTAATCAAATTAACAAAGATCAAACACAAAGAACAACTATTAAAAGCAGCAAGGGAAAAACAACAAATAACACACAAGGGGATTCCCATAAGGATAACAGCTGATCTCTCAATAGAAACTCTTCAGGCCAGGAGGGAATGGCAGGACATACTTAAAGTGATGAAAGAAAATAACCTACAGCCCAGATTACTATACCCAGCAAGGATCTCATTCAAATACGAAGGAGAAATCAAAAGCTTTACAGACAAGCAAAAGCTGAGAGAATTCAGCACCACCAAACCAGCTCTCCAACAAATTCTAAAGGATATTCTCTAGACAGGAAACACAAAAAGGGAGTATAAACCCGAACCCAAAATAAAAAAGTAAATGGCAACGGGATCATACTTATCAATAATTACCTTAAACGTAAATGGATTGAATGCCCCAACCAAAAGGCAAAGACTAGCTGAATGGATACAAAAACAAGAACCCTCTATATGCTGCTTACAAGAGACCCACCTCAAAACAAGGGACACATACAGACTGAAAGTGAAGTGTTGGAAAAAGATATTCCATGCAAATAGAGACCAAAAGAAAGCAGGAGTGGCAATACTCATATCCGATAAAATAGACTTTAAAACAAAGGCAGTGAAAGAGACAAAGAAGGCCACTACATAATGATCAAAGGATCAATCCAAGAAGAAGATATAACAATTATAAATATATATGCACCCAATATAGGAGCACCACAATATGTAGGACAAATGCTAACAAGTATGAAAGGGGAAATTAACAACAACACAATAATAATGGGAGACTTTAATACCCCACTCACACCTATGGACAGATCAACTAAACAGAAAATTAACAAAGAAATGCAAACTTTAAATGATACATTAGACCACTTAGACCTAATTGATATCTATAGGACATTTCACCCCAAAACAATGAATTTCACCTTTTTCTCAAGTGCTCATGGAACCTTCTCCAGGATAGATCACATCCTGGGCCATAAATATAACCTTGATAAATTCAAAAAAAATCGAAATCATTCCAAGCATCTTTTCTGACCATAACGCATTAAGATTAGATCTCAATTACACGAGGAAAACTATTAAAAATTCCAACATATGGAGGCTGAACAACACGCTTCTGAATAACCAACAAATCACAGAAGAAATAAAAAAAGAAATCAAAATATGCATAGAAACTAATGAAAATGAAAACACAACAACCCAAAACCTGTGGGACACTATAAAACCAGTGCTAAGAGCAAAGTTCATAGCAATACAGGCATACCTCAAGAAACAAGAAAAAAGTCAAATAAATAACCTAACTCTACACCTAAAGCAACTAGAAAAGGAAGAATTGGAGAACCCCAGAGTTAGCAGAAGGAAAGAAATCTTAAAAATTAGGGCAGAAATAAATGCAAAAGAAACAAAAGAGACCATAGCAAAAATCAACAAAGCCAAAAGCTGGTTCTTTGAAAGGATAAATAAAATTGACAGACCATTAGCCAGACTCATCAAGAAGCAAAGAGAGAAAAATCAAATCAATAAAATTAGAAATGAAAATGGAGAGATCACAACAGAAAACAGAGAAATACAAAGGATCATAAGAGACTACTATCAGCAATTATATGCCAATAAAATGGACAACCTGAAAGAAACAGACAAATTCTTAGAAAAATACAATTTTCCAAAACTAAACCAGGAAGAAATAGACAATCTTAACAGACCCATCACAAGCACAGAAATTGAAACTGTAATCAGAAATCTTCCAGCAAACAAAAGCCCAGGTCCAGACGGCTTCACAGCTGAATTCTACCAAAAATTTCGAGAAGAGTTAACACCTATCCTACTCAAACTCTTCCAGAAAATTGCAGAGGAAGGGAAACTTCCAAACTCATTCTATGAGGCCACCATCACCCTAATACCAAAACCTGACAAAGATACTACAAAAAAGGAAAACTACAGGCCAATATCACTGATGAACATAGATGCAAAAATCCTCAACAAAATTCTAGCAATCCGAATCCAACAACACATTAAAAAGATCGTACACCATGACCAAGTGGGCTTTATCCCAGGGATGCAAGGATTCTTCAACATCCGCAAATCAATCAATGTAATTCACCACATTAACAAATTGAAAAATAAAAACCATATGATTATCTCAATAGATGCAGAGAAGGCCTTTGACAAAATTCAACATCCATTTATGATAAAAACTCTCCAGAAAGCAGGAGTAGAAGGAACATACCTCAACATAATAAAAGCTATATATGACAAACCCACAGCAAACATTGTCCTCAATGGTGAAAAATTGAAAGCATTTCCCCTAAAGTCAGGAACAAGACAAGGGTGCCCACTTTCACCACTACTATTCAACATAGTTCTGGAAGTTTTAGCCACAGCAATCAGAGCAGAAAAAGAAATAAAAGGAATCCAAATTGGAAAAGAAGAAGTAAAACTCTCACTGTTTGCAGATGACATGATCCTCTACATAGAAAACCCTAAAGACTCTACCAGAAAATTACTAGAGCTATGAATATAGTAAAGTTGCAGGATATAAAATCAACACACAGAAATCCCTTGCATTCCTATACACTAATAATGAGAAAGTAGAAAAAGAAATTAAGGAAACAATTACATTCACCATTGCAACAAAAAGAATAAAATACTTAGGAATATATCTACCTAAAGAAACTAAAGACCTATATACAGAAAACTATAAAACACTGATGAAAGAAATCAAAGAGGACACTAATAGATGGAGAAATATACCATGTTCATGGATCGGAAGAATCAATATAGTGAAAATGAGTATACTACCCAAAGCAATTTACAAATTCAATGCAATCCCTATCAAGATACCGGCGATATTTTTCACAGAACTAGAACAAATAATTTCAAGATTTGTATGGAAATACAAAAAACCACGAATAGCCAAAGCAATCTTGAGAAAGAAGAATGGAACTAGAGGAATCAACTTGCCTGACTTCAGGCTCTACTACAAAGCCACAGTCATTGAGACAGTATGGTATTGGCACAAAGACAGAAATATAGATCAATGGAACAAAATAGAAAGCCCAGAGATAAATCCACACACATATGGACACCTTATCTTTGACAAAGGAGGCAAGAATATACAATGGGGTAAAGACAATCTCTTTAACAAGTGGTGCTGGGAAAACTGGTCAACCACCTGTAAAAGAATGAAACTAGATCACTTTCTAACACCGCACACAAAGATAAACTCAAAATGGATTAAAGATCTAAATGTAAGACCAGAAACTATAAAACTCCTAGAGAAGAACATAGGCAAAACACTCTCTGACATAAATCACAGCAGGATCCTCTATGATACACCTCCCAGAATTCTGGAAATAAAAGCAAAAATAAACAAATGGGACCTAATTAAAATTAAAAGCTTCTGCACAACAAAGGAAAACATAAGCAAAGTGAAAAGACAGCCTTCCGGATGGGAGAAAATAAGAGCAAATGAAGCAACTGACAAACAACTAATCTCAAAAATATACAAGCAACTCCTGCAGCTCAATTCCAGAAAAATAAACGACCCAATGAAAAAATGGGCCAAAGAACTAAATAGACATTTCTCCAAAGAAGACATACGGATGGCTAACAAACACATGAAAAGATGCTCAACATCACTCATTATTAGAGAAATGCAA
>NW_024070201.1:47297634-47300538 GCF_014754425.2 Oryx dammah | reverse complement strand
CTATTAAAAATTCCAACATATGGAGGCTGAACAACACGCTTCTGAATAACCAACAAATCACAGAAGAAATCAAAAAAGAAATCAAAATATGCATAGAAACTAATGAAAATGAAAACACAACAACCCAAAACCTGTGGGACACTATAAAAGCAGTGCTAAGAGGAAAGTTCATAGCAATACAGGCATACCTCAAGAAACAAGAAAAAAGTCAAATAAATAACCTAACTCTACACCTAAAGCAACTAGAAAAGGAAGAATTGGAGAACCCCAGAGTTAGCAGAAGGAAAGAAATCTTAAAAATTAGGGCAGAAATAAATGCAAAAGAAACAAAAGAGACCATAGCAAAAATCAACAAAGCCAAAAGCTGGTTCTTTGAAAGGATAAATAAAATTGACAGACCATTAGCCAGACTCATCAAGAAGCAAAGAGAGAAAAATCAAATCAATAAAATTAGAAATGAAAATGGAGAGATCACAACAGAAAACACAGAAATACAAAGGATCATAAGAGACTACTATCAGCAATTATATGCCAATAAAATGGACAACCTGGAAGAAATGGACAAATTCTTAGAAAAATACAATTTTCCAAAACTAAACCAGGAAGAAATAGACAATCTTAACAGACCCATCACAAGCACAGAAATTGAAACTGTAATCAGAAATCTTCCAGCAAACAAAAGCCCAGGTCCAGACGGCTTCACAGCTGAATTCTACCAAAAATTTCGAGAAGAGTTAACACCTATCCTACTCAAACTCTTCCAGAAAATTGCAGAGGAAGGGAAACTTCCAAACTCATTCTATGAGGCCACCATCACCCTAATACCAAAACCTGACAAAGATACTACAAAAAAGGAAAACTACAGGCCAATATCACTGATGAACATAGATGCAAAAATCCTCAACAAAATTCTAGCAATCCGAATCCAACAACACATTAAAAAGATCGTACACCATGACCAAGTGGGCTTTATCCCAGGGATGCAAGGATTCTTCAACATCCGCAAATCAATCAATGTAATTCACCACATTAACAAATTGAAAAATAAAAACCATATGATTATCTCAATAGATGCAGAGAAGGCCTTTGACAAAATTCAACATCCATTTATGATAAAAACTCTCCAGAAAGCAGGAGTAGAAGGAACATACCTCAACATAATAAAAGCTATATATGACAAACCCACAGCAAACATTGTCCTCAATGGTGAAAAATTGAAAGCATTTCCCCTAAAGTCAGGAACAAGACAAGGGTGCCCACTTTCACCACTGCTATTCAACATAGTTCTGGAAGTTTTAGCCACAGCAATCAGAGCAGAAAAAGAAATAAAAGGAATCCAAATTGGAAAAGAAGAAGTAAAACTCTCACTGTTTGCAGATGACATGATCCTCTACATAGAAAACCCTAAAGACTCTACCAGAAAATTACTAGAGCTATGAATATAGTAAAGTTGCAGGATATAAAATCAACACACAGAAATCCCTTGCATTCCTATACACTAATAATGAGAAAGTAGAAAAAGAAATTAAGGAAACAATTCCATTCACCATTGCAACAAAAAGAATAAAATACTTAGGAATATATCTACCTAAAGAAACTAAAGACCTATATACAGAAAACTATAAAACACTGATGAAAGAAATCAAAGAGGACACTAATAGATGGAGAAATATACCATGTTCATGGATCGGAAGAATCAATATAGTGAAAATGAGTATACTACCCAAAGCAATTTACAAATTCAATGCAATCCCTATCAAGATACCGGCGATATTTTTCACAGAACTAGAACAAATAATTTCAAGATTTGTATGGAAATACAAAAAAACCACGAATAGCCAAAGCAATCTTGAGAAAGAAGAATGGAACTAGAGGAATCAACTTGCCTGACTTCAGGCTCTACTACAAAGCCACAGTCATTGAGACAGTATGGTATTGGCACAAAGACAGAAATATAGATCAATGGAACAAAATAGAAAGCCCAGAGATAAATCCACACACATATGGACACCTTATCTTTGACAAAGGAGGCAAGAATATACAATGGGGTAAAGACAATCTCTTTAACAAGTGGTGCTGGGAAAACTGGTCAACCACCTGTAAAAGAATGAAACTAGATCACTTTCTAACACCGCACACAAAGATAAACTCAAAATGGATTAAAGATCTAAATGTAAGACCAGAAACTATAAAACTCCTAGAGAAGAACATAGGCAAAACACTCTCTGACATAAATCACAGCAGGATCCTCTATGATACACCTCCCAGAATTCTGGAAATAAAAGCAAAAATAAACAAATGGGACCTAATTAAAATTAAAAGCTTCTGCACAACAAAGGAAAATATAAGCAAAGTGAAAAGACAGCCTTCCAGATGGGAGAAAATAAGAGCAAATGAAGCAACTGACAAACAACTAATCTCAAAAATATACAAGCAACTCCTGCAGCTCAATTCCAGAAAAATAAACGACCCAATGAAAAAATGGGCCAAAGAACTAAATAGACATTTCTCCAAAGAAGACATACGGATGGCTAACAAACACATGAAAAGATGCTCAACATCACTCATTATTAGAGAAATGCAAATCAAAACCACAATGAGGTACCACTTCACACCAGTCAGAATGTCTGCGATCCAAAAATCTGCAAGCAATAAATGCTGGAGAGGGTGTGGAGAGAAGGGAACCCTCCTACACTGTTGGTGGGAATGCAAACTAGTACAGCCACTATGGAGAACAGTGTGGAGATTCCTTAAAAAATTGCAAATAGAACTGCCTTATGACCCAGCAACCCCACTGCTGGGCATACACATGGAGGAAACCAGAATTGAAAGAGACACATGTACCCCAATGTTCATCGCAGCACTGTTTATAATAGCCAGGACATGGAAACAACCTAGATGTCC
>NW_024070201.1:47297254-47297534 GCF_014754425.2 Oryx dammah | reverse complement strand
AAGTAAGCCAGAAAGAAAAACACCAATACAGCATACTAACACATATAAATGGAATTTAGAAAGATGACAATGATGACCCTGTATGCAGGACAGCAAAAAAGACACAGATGGGTATAGCGGACTTTTGGACTCAGTGGGAGAGGGAGAGGGTGAGATGATTTGGGAGAATGACATTGAAACATGTATAATATCATGTAAGAATCGAATTGCCAGTCTATGTCCGATGCAGGATATGGCATGCTTGGGGCTGGTATGCAGGGATGACCCAGAGAGATGTTGT
>NW_024070201.1:47279273-47297154 GCF_014754425.2 Oryx dammah | reverse complement strand
GGTTCATGTTTGGGAATGCATGTACACCCGTGGTGGATTCATGTCAATGTATGCCAAAACCAATACAGAAATGTAAAGTAAAAAAAAAATATAAATTATATAAAAAAATAAAAAATAAAAATAAATAAATCTCCTTACCTACAAAAAAAATAAATAAATAATAAATTTTAATTAGTGTTGTCAAATTACTTGTCCTAATGTACACCTTTACTTATTGTTAACTGAAAACTGTTCTGGAATAGTTTCCCAAATTGCTAAAATCTCCTTTGTTATGATAGGATAAATATTTTAGGCTATAAATTAAAGGTTGATTTTTAGTATCCATTTCATAGAGAAGATAATATAGAATTAATTTTTTTTTTGTTTTGTTTCCTCAGAATTGTAGCTACAACCTAAAGCTGAAGAAAAATTCACTAAGTTACTAATAGTTGCCAGGCTTACTTAAGTTGTACTTGTCTCTACTGCTGCTGCTGCTAAATCACTTCAGTCTTGTCTGACTCTCTGCAACCCCATAGACGGCAGCCCACCAGGCTCCCCCATCCCTGGGATTCTCCAGGCAAGAACACTGGAGTAGGTTGCCATTTTCTTCTCCAATGCATGAAAGTGAAAAGTGAAAGGGAAGTCGCTCAGTCGTGTCCGACTCTTCTCGACCCCATGGACTGCAGCCCACCAGGCTCCTCCATCCATGGGATTCTCCAGGCAAGAGTACTGGAGTGGGGTGCCATTGCCTTCTCCGTCTCTACTGCTACTACTGACTATCATCTCTCCTGCTCACGATTTTCCCATTTCCTGCTCCAGTCTCAGCATTTGAGAGAGTGAGGGCATTCATGATTTGTCCTGTAGCTTCCTTATTCCCTGATCTTGGGAGAGTAGATAGTGTGACTTTCCACACCTGGACCCAAGGGAGTCAGAACAATAAAATTCCCATGAGGATTGGATGTTTCTCACAATGTGAGAAACTGACACTCTGGTCCTCTAAGTATTTAATTTCCTATAAAATCTAGAGATTTATTTCTGCATTCTACAACTATTTCTTTCTCATTATCATGTGTCTCTTTCCTCTCATTTGCTAAGAAATATAAAGCTACAAAGTTTACAAATGCAATATAATTAATCGCTGTGTCAAATTTTCCATTATGCTGCTATTCTGTAGCATAGTATTTATAATGGCCTAAGATTTTAATAACATTAGATGAATTAATAAAAAGTAAATGATGAAAACAGCAGAAAAAGCACTGTTGTGGAAAATTAAGCACTTTACTGCTCATGATTTTTGTGCCTATAACTTCCTGAATGACCCTGAAAATATACTGAAATTTTTAGACTTTATGTTCTCATTACTAACATAAAGATAGAATTTCTCTTTTGCTTTGTTTTTGATAAGAACAGTAACATACACTTCCTCCATTTTTTTTTAAAAGAAGATCCACATGACCAGGAAACAAAATCAAGAACTAGATTTACTGAGTATCTGGACACTGCAGAACATCATTGAGAGATCCATAATTTGTGAATCTTTTCGGAGTTGGACATTTACAAAAGGACACTCAAGCAGGTACTAAAAAAAAAGCTGAAAGAGAAATTGAAAAGAGAAACATTCACTATTTTCCTCCTTTATGTTTCTCATTCTCAATAGGATCTACAATCCTATTGACTGCTTTCATGCCCTAATAGCTAACATGCTGGCAAGTTGAAAAAAATTAAATACTTGAGCATTTCCAATAACAAGGACTTTTTGTTCTTTTATCATGTTGTGAAATAGTGTTGCTATTCACAAAAAGATAAACATAAAAGCTTTTCTCACAGCAAATTTTTTGAACAAAATATTTTTAGCATATGGGTACGGATCTGCTTGGTCTTTGCACCATAAACAAGTGGATTGAGAAATGGAGGGACTAGCAGATAAGTGCTAGAAAAGAGGATGTGAATATAAGGAGGGATGTGGGAACCAAATCTATGTGCAAAGAAGGAGAAGAAACCAAGGGAGTAGAACTGCAGGAAGACACAGATGTGAGCGACACAAGTGTTGAATGCTTTCAACCTAGCCTCCTTCTGAGGCAAACGAAAAACTGTGATGAATATCTGTATGTAGGACAACATGATTAACACAATGTCAAGCCCAGCAACAGTGAAAGCCACAAACAAACCGCAGATTTTGTTAACCCTGATATCTTCTGCAGCTAGTTTCACAACAGCCATATGTTCACAGTAGGAATGAGAGATGACTGTTGTATGGTAAAATTGTAATCGAAACTTTATCAGTATTAGGCATGGTGTTACAAGAATGGCAGCCCTGAGTGTTACCATAGCTGCTATTTGAGTGACTAACTGGTGAGAGAAGATGGCAGCATGTCTGAGTGGATAACAGATGGCTACATAGCGGTCCAGGGCCATGGCTAGGAGGATGCCTGATTCTGTGCACTGAAATGTGTGGATGAGCCACATTTGAAGCAAGCAAGAATCAAAATATATCTCTGTTACATGAAACCAGAAGATTCCAAGCATCTTGGGCACAATGCTTGTGCTGAGAGCAATATCTGTGATTCCTAACATGCCTAGGAAAATATACATGGGCTGATGGAGACTGCGTTCTGATATGATGATAATCAAAAGCAAGAAATTTCCAATCATAGCGATTAGATACATGGCACAAAATGGAACCCCAATCCAGCACTGCACAGATTCTAGGCCTGGGACTCCTATAAGGGTCAATACAGAAGGCATGAAGATTGTAATGTTGGAAATGGACATAATCCTTGAGTCTCCTGATGCAAACCCAAGTTTCTAATTCAATTCTACTTTCTTTCCATCTTCCTGTTTTTGCCCAAAGTCATCATATTGAGTCTTTCTGATTTATGCAGAAATATTGGATAATATCATCAGTCTCATTTACATGTAAAGGGTAAAACAAAGGTCAACAGAGAGACATCACTGTTTTAGGAAAGACATCCACAGACACAGTACCATAGTTCTTGTACCACAATAAAATTTTATGTGCAGAGCTGGGCAATGCTTTAAAACCTGAAAAATAACTGAATTGGGAAACAAACTGCTGTATTGACTATTATTTCATTCCAGACCTGTGGGCAAAGAAAATAGACTTGTTTATATTGTGTGATAGCTGCATTTTAATCAGAATTTAATGAATCTCTCCACACTACATAGTTCAGTTAACAGCTTTACTAGTCTCTTTTTCTCTATTGGCTGCTTGCTAAGTCACTTCAGTGGTGTCCGAATCTATGAGACCACAAGGACTGTGCCTACCAGGATGCTCTGTCCACGGGATTCTCCAGGCAAGAACACTGGAGTGGTTTGCCATAACCTCCTCCAAGGGATCTTCCTGACTCAGGGATAGAACCTGTATCTCTTAAGTCCCCTGCATTGGCAGGTGGGTTAGCATCTCTTTTTCTTAGTTGTCTCTAAATCAGGCACGGTTGGCTTGGACCAGCAAATACACAATCTCTGCTTAGTATATTAGAATGAAAAATTCCCTATTAAAGATGATCAAGGTAGAATCTCTTGTCATTCAAAAGCATAATATGTTTATCTATCAATCAATGCAATCTGTCTTTATGTAAGTTTGGTAGTCCTTTACGAGAATGTGAAGGAAGAGTTGAAGGAAAGGTCATTCAAATCCATGTGCATTTAGCAAATTTGGGCAAAAGTTCTTTGTTACATTTTACATTTCTAATAAAACTGTACTATTTTTGCCTATATTTCTAAAAGCTGAGTTACATCAAATTTATTGTTTGCTTAAAAATTAAAGATTTCAAATCAAAGATTAAAAAATTTCTTTTATATGTAGTATAAGATACCTAGAGGAGAGGAAATCTCTAGGACATAAGGGAAACAGCAGCAGCAATGTATAGCGGCAAGAGGACTCATTCTTAATGGCTCTGAGGTGTAGGACATGAGCAAAAGTGTAATTAACTGAAATACAGGCTGTTTCTTGGGTTTAAAATGTCCATAATGGCCATTAATATGGGAACCGTCTAATTGAGGCTCATGTATTCTTCATGAAATAGATAACCTGGAATACTTGGGCTTCCCTGGTAGCTCAGTTGGTAAAAAATCAGCCTGCAAAGTAGAAGACCTGGATTCAATCCCTGGGTTGGGAAGAGTCCCTGGAGAAGGGAAAGGTTACCCACTCCAGTATTCTGGCCTCAGAATTTCATAGTCTGTGTAGTTCATAGGTTCGTAAAGAGTGACATGACTGAGTGACTTTCACATAGCTGCCATTAACATGAGAATTGCCTAATTGAGGGTCATGAATTCTTCATGAAATAGATAATCTGGAATACTTAATGGTTGCTGTGTAATGAGAGCATGAAAATGGTATCCATGGTCTTGTAAGGGGTCACAACAACCAACCAAATAGTACTCGCAGATGTGAATATTGTAAACTATCAATAATACCTCACTTAAAGTACATCTCTCTGTTTCAAAAATTTTATATAACTATGCTTTGACTTCTAATAGGGGGTACAGTTCTCAGAGCTTTATGAGATGATGTTCTTGGTTTATAATCTTCAATTTGTTGTTCAGTCACTAAGTTATCCCTGACTCTTTACCACCCATGAACTGGAGCACACCAGGCTTCCCTGTCCTTCACTATCTCCCAGAGCTTGCTCAAACTCATGTCCATCAGGTAAGTGATACCATCCAACCATCTCACCCTCTGTCATCCTCTTCTCCTCCCGCCCTCTGTCTTTCCCATCATCAAGGTTTTTTTCCCATGAGTCAGCTCTTCCTGTTAGGTGGCCAAAGTATTGAAACTTCAGTTTCAGCATCAGTTCTTTCATTGAATATTCAGGGTTGATTTCCTTTAGGATGAACTGGGTTGATCTCCTTGCAGCCCAAGGGACTCTCAAGAGTCTTCTCCAACATCACAATTAAAAGGTATCAATTCTTTGGCCCTTAGCCTTCTTAATGGTCCAACTCTCACATCCATACATGACTACTGGAAAAACCATATCTTTGACTAGATGGACACTTGTTAGCAAAGTTATGTCTCTGCTTTTTAATAAGATGTCTAGGATTGTCATAAGCTTTCTTCCAAGAAGGCAGTTGTCATTCAATTTCATGGGTGCAGTCACCATCAGCAGTGATCTTGGAGCCCAAGAAAATAAGATCTGTCACTGCTTCCATTGTTTCCCCATCTACTTGCCATGTAGTGATGGGACCAGATGTCATCATCTTCATTTTTTGAATGTTGAGTTTTAGGCTAATTTTTTCACTCTCTTCTTTCACCTTCAAGAGGCTCTTTAGGCCCTCTTCACTTTCTGCCATTACAGTAGTGTCATCTGCATATCTGAGGTTATTGATATTTCTCCCAGCAATCTTGATTCTAGCTTGTGTTTCATACAGCTCAATATTTTGCATGATGTGCACTGCATATAAGTTAAAGAAACAAGGTGACAATACACAAAGTTGATGTACTCATTTTCCAATTTTGAACCAGTCCATTGCTCCATATCTGGCTCTAAATGTTGCTTCTTGGCCAGGGTACAGATTTCTCAGGAGGCAGGTAAGGTGGTCTGGTATTCTCATCTCTTGAAGAATATTCCACAGTTTGTTGTGAGCCACACAGTCAAAGGCTTTAGCAGAATCAATGAAGCAGAGTGGATGCTTTTCTGGAATTCTCTTGCTTTTTTCTATGATCCAACAGATATTGGCAATTTGATCTCTGG
Source organism: Oryx dammah (assembly GCF_014754425.2). Taxonomy (NCBI): domain Eukaryota; kingdom Metazoa; phylum Chordata; class Mammalia; order Artiodactyla; family Bovidae; genus Oryx; species Oryx dammah. The sequence goes on along the minus strand of NW_024070201.1, from coordinate 47,291,464 downwards.
TTCCTCTGCCTTTTCTAAATCCAGCTGGTACATATGGAAGTTTTCATTTAACATACTGTTCAAGCCTAGCTGAAGGATTTTGAGCATTACCTCGCTAGTATGTGAAATGAACACAGCTGTTCAATAATTTGAACATTCTTTGGTATTTCCTTTCTTTGAAATTGGAATGAAAACTGACCTTTTCCAGTCTTGTGGCTGCTGTGGACAACTCAACAAACAAAAATGTTGTCAAGTTTTCCAAAATTGGGAGCATATTGAGTGCAGCACTTTAATAACATCATCTTTTAGGATTTTAAATAGCTCAGCTGGAATTTCATCATCTCGACTAGCTTTGTTTGTAGTAATGCTTCCTAAGGCCCACTCAAGTTCACATGGCAGGATTCTAGCTCTAGGTGAATGACCTCACCATTGTGGTTATTTGGGTCATTAAGACCTTTTTTTATATTGTTTTTCTGTGTATTCTTGCCATGTCTTCTTAATCTCTTCTGCTTCTGTTAGGTCCTTGCCATTTCTATCCTTTATTGTGCCCATCTTTGCATGATGTGTTCACTTAGTATCTCTAATTCTCTTGATGCTATCTTTACTCTTTCCCATTCTATTGTTTTCCTCTTTCTTTGCATTGTTCACTTAAGAAAGCTTTTTTTCCTCTCCTTGATATTCTGTGGAACTCTACATTCAGTTGGTTATATCTTTCTTTTTGTCCTCTGCCTTTCATTTCTCTTCCTTTCTCAGCTATTTGTAAGGCCTCCTCAGACAACCATTTTGGCTTCTTGCATTTATTTTTCTTGGGATGGTTTTCGTCAATGCCTCCTGTACAATGTTGTGAACCTCTGTCCACAGTTCTTCAGGCATTCTGTCTATGAGATCTAATCCTTTGAATCTATTTGTCACTTTCACTGTATAATCATAAGGGATTTGATTTGGGTCATACCTGAACAGCAACCCATTCCAGTATTATTGCCTGGAGAATCCCATGGATGGAGGAGCTTGGCGGGCTACAGTCCACGGGTCACAAAGAGTCGGACACGACTGAGCAACTTCACTTTCACTTGAATGGCCTAGTGGTTTTCCCTTACTTTCTTTGAACCTAGATCTCCTAGGGGATTTTTTTTTTACCATCTGAGTCACCAGGGAAGACTTTAAGAGGTGGAGAGCAAAGAGAGGCAGATTGTACAGGAGTGGTAAAGTATTAGTCACTCTGTTATATGACTTTGTTACCCTATGGACTATAGCTTGTCAGGCACCTCTATCCAAGTAATTCTCCAGGCAAGAATACTGAAGTGGGTAATCATTCCCTTCCCTAGGGGATCTTCCCAACTCAGGGATCAAACCTGGGTCTTCTACATAGCAGGCAGAATTTTCTCCATCTGAGCCACCAGGGAAGCTCAATGTTCAAGTGGGCACAAATAAAATTTTCCACTTCTTCGATTACTTTTTTCATTGACACAACTTTATGAGTTCTGATGATACTCTTCTAGGACAGGTTTTCCTAAAGAAAAAAAAAAGGTTAAATCACTCAGTCGTGTCTGACACTTTGTGACCACATAGACTGTAGCCTACCAGGTTCCTCTGTCATGGGATTTTCCAGGCAAGAGCAATGGAGTGGGTTGCCATTTCCTTTTTCAAGGGATCTTCCAGACCCAAGGATTGAACCTGAGTCTCCTGCATCACAGGCAGAGCCTTTACCATCTGATCCACCAGGGAAGCCCTGGGTTTGCTAACCTTGGTGCAGTTGACATGTAGTTCAGATCAATTTTTTGTTTTGGGGGTTATTTTCTGCATTGTAGAAGGTTTAGCAACATTCCTCTTTCCTAAGCATTGGATGTCAGTAGCTCTTTCTTGTTTTGGCAATGAAAAATATATTCAGGTATCACCAAATATTATCCTGGATGTGAAAGGAATAACACATCCCCTCAGTTGCTAAACATTGTTGTATAGTTTTATACAGCAGGAAAAAAAAAGTTTTTAATGTATAAGATTTTATAGTTTTATGACTTAATCCAAATGTGCAGAATAAATTGCTTATAAAAGGGAATCATTTTTCAATAGAAATTAACCAGATAAAAGAGATGGAGAAGGGCACTCCCAGATAATTTGTACAAAAATCACAGAAGCCTGTGAGATATGGTGAGGCTGTATATCAATAAACATTTATCACATATAAATCAGTTCATGGCAACCCACTCCATTGTTCTTGCCTAGAGAATCCCAGGAACCAGGGAGCCTGGTGAGCTGCCATCAATGGGGTCGCACAGAGTCAGACTCGACTGAAGTGACTTAGCAGTAGCAGTAGCAAATCAGTTCATGAGCAGAAATGATGGTTAATATAAAGGATTGAATATTACATGTGAATTTAGTATTTTAAACCATTTGATTTTTCATTTTGAGGTTGAAGAATTGGTTTCTGTGGAAGGTAAAAAGATATCATCTGCTGGGAAGTTAATTAATGGCTTGAAAAACGTGGCAGCTAAGTATAAAGGTATCTAGTCACAAACACACTTGTGACAGGGCATAAGTATACTGTAAAGTAATGTGGTACAGAAAAAGAATAATAAGAATGGAAAATATGCAAAACTCATTGTCTTATGTAGCAGAAATTAGAGGAGATGAGGTTAAAAGTGTGTGGTTTGAGATTTACAGCAATGAATGACAAAAGACAAGCTGAAAGAAACTCTGTGTTTAGAAAGGGAGTAAAGATATTTTAAACTCTTGAAATTCATAAGCCTGGGTAAATATACCTTGGTCATCTTATAGCATAAAATCTGAATTATTAGTATTCCTTATAACTCCAATTTTAAATCAACCCAAATCCCAGGATCTAAAAGATTTAAGGAATCCAGGACTCTAATCCCATACTCTCTACAATCTCAGGAATATTTCCTCTTGAAAGTCTCCACTGATCTCATTCATCCACTGATTTCTGTCTCAAGTACTCCAGTGAATACAGAGGACTCTTTTTGTTTTCTGAAATAGCTTATCATGTTTTAGGAAAGCTCCAGATGACAAATAGGTATTCTTTAAAATGAACCTTAAATTGCCTCTTTTAAAAAATTTTAAAGTCTCAAATATATATTCCAATGATACACATTAGCCATGGGTCATGGCTGTCAGTTGTCAAGGATCTGAAGCCACTCAACGGAATTTAAATCCTGGATGGTCCTACTTAGCTTTGCCTGCCCTGTACTCAGTTATGAAATTTTACATTGTCTCATTTTCTTTATTATAAAGAAATGTCATGGATAGAAACAAATTATGATGTGAGAACCCATCTAAATATTTGGAAGGAATCATAAGGTGCGTTGATCTGTCAATAAATGTCAGCTCTTAATCAATGCACATTTATCTTTTTCTCACAAATATCTTGAGATATTAAATGAGTCCTTTATGTGAAAGAGCATTTCTACAGAATTACCTGATGGGTATCTTTTTTCCTGCATCTTTTCCAGTCTAAGCATGTGTAATTTCCTAATCTTTTAACAAACAGGCTTTCCATTCATCTATCAACACAGGTATTCTCCAAAAATCTTTCTTTTTTCAAACTTGCTTTACAACTTGTCACCAAGTGTAGCGTTAACTGATTCAAAAATGCTGTGAAAAGCATGGGACACATCTTCCTAGTGATTGAACACTCAACTACTATAAGACTGTATCACTTTTTTTTTTCATCCTGGAATTATATTGGATCACATGGCGTACACATTCTTTTTGAAACCAACCCTCCAGTTTCCCACAATCAGTGCAGAATCTCTATCCTCAATGACTTACCAGGGATCATCTGTGATAATACACAGAGAAGCCATAAAGGAGAAAATGTTCTGACACTTCAGATAGTGAAGGGTGAATGTTTTATACTATAGGATGCACCTGGGGACTGGTTTTTTCGCAAGTCTCTAGTGCGTGTTAAATTTCACTGGGGACAAGGATGGAAAAGAAAGCACACTATCATTCAGAACATACAAGATTTTTTTCTCTAATAGTTGATTTAGCATCTAAAAATAATTCTCAAACTTCGGTTTATTTTAGGACTGGGAACCAAAATGAACCTCTTTTTTAAAATTCCTAAGAGAAGACAGTGCTGAAGACCAGACAAAACAAATCGTGACATTTATTTACAAAAATAATGGGACAATAATGGTAAATAAAAACAGCTTGAGATATTCAGACTAGTCAGCATAGACATACTGACAGAGAAATAAAACAATATGTTTTTAATCTAATTCTATGTTTCTTATTTAAGGTCACTGACTTATTTAGGGTCCTAATAGGTGCTGACTTTGGAACATTCACTTCAGAGCCTCAGTTACAATTTCTGAGCTTCTTCCATGCAAGAGCTGATTACACAAATCTTTCCAGTATCCAAATTATCTCTCTCCAAGTTGTTCCAGTCATATTCAGAATTATTATGAAAGGATTGTATATATTTTCACAAATTGATATCAACTTCCCAACCTGAAACTATTTATGACAGGTATTTACTAGGTTGAAAGAAGACTTTGTGCCTTCCAATAGGTTTTTAAGCTTTAATATTATGAAAGGAATAAACCTTGATTCGTTGAAGAGTACAAGAGAGAGGCTAACAACCCTGGGTTACCTGATGACTCTACTTGAAGTCACACTGGCTTTGTCCTGTGTCATTGGGTCAGGCCCCATTCCGTAGTCCTGTTCCTTTTGAATTAAGACTCTCTGACCACATCCTCATATTACACTGCCATAAACTTATCATCCTCTTAGAGAAAGCAATGGTATAGGACTGAGGGCAGTTATATGAAGGAACCCAGCTCAGCCAGGGTCAGGGTGTGTGTACATCTTTGCATCTGGACACTCAGTGATTCATATCAGCAGATTGAAATCAGCCATAGCTGAGGGTTTGTACCAGAAAAAAAAAACAAAACACAAAACCAGTGCACATCATCAAATAAAAAGAAATACATTTAAATGAAATCTGGGAAATATAAATGTAAAGGGTCTAGACATGCTTATACTTTTTGTGGAATTTTCTGAATAAAGATGGACATCCTTACCATGCAGAGAGAGAAGGGGACTATGGATAAGATGGCCAGATATCTGCTTCCTGGTGCAAGAGTAGACTCAGGTACCTCATGCAATAGAATATCATTCAAGTATGAAAGTAAATGAAATTCTTATTTATGCTACAACTCAAATGAATCTTGAGAACATTATTCTAAGTCAAAGAAACCAGACTCAAAGGGCAAATATTGTTTCATTTCATTTATATATGTCCAGAGATGAGAAATCACAAACACAGAACGTCAATTAATGTGTGCCATGAAATGGGGTTGGAGAATGGGGAGTGGCTGCTAAGGCGGATGGAGTATCTTTATTAAATGTACTGGAATTTGATAGTAGTGATGATTGCACAGGTTTTTGGATATGTCAAAAACCAGAGATTAATACTCTCTAAAGAGTGTGCTATATGGTATGAAAATTATATCTCAATAAATAAAAAACTTACTTAGTATGGTATACACAGATCATACAAGAAAAAAAATATTAGATATATGCTTTTAAATTTAGGATATATCAAATAAATGTGGTGACGTGATTTTGTGACCGACAACGCAGCTTAACTCAGGTGTAATTGTTAAATATTCACTTTGCAGAGAAAGTTTATATGGGAATTCTGGCTTTTTATTCAATTTTCTGTAAACCTTAAACTCTATAAAAAGTAAAGGAAATTAATTGAAACTAATTTAATAGTAGAAAAAAATTATCATTCCACAAATAGGAAAACATTAAATGATTAAGTTATTTCAGTTTGGAACAACTCTTCCTCCATATGTCTTCATTATGAAACCATTTAAATTATTCTGAGAATAAATGTTCATTATGAAAAGTTTGGTAGAATTTTTGTGCATTTATTTGCTAAATGCTTCATGCAATATACATTTATTTAAAATTTAATATGTATGTGTAAGTCAGGAGTATACAAATAGATTACACATGTGACCTATATGGAAAAAGAAGTTATACACAGAAGAAATGAAGAGGTGCTGTGATGCATGCTATGAGCGCTATTAGGAGATGTAGAGAAAAAAAATAAGGAAAATGGCTAAATTTCTTAGAGGAAACATTTAACTAAATTCTAAATGTAGGATAGAAGTCAGCTAGGCAAAAAATACATGCTTGCATACAAAATATCAGGAATAAGATACAGATGCATAAAGTACTTTATGTTGAAAATATAACAGTGTTTAAATGAAAACTGCCAGCAAATAAAAGATGAAAAACCTAGTATTTTATTTTTCACAAGATCATATGTAAGACTAGAAAAAAGAATAGATAGTGACTAATGGAGAGAAGATAAATTATTTGAGGGTACTTTAGAGATAAATACTAAGATCAGATGATTGGTTAGGTGTACAATGTGGAATTGTGGCCAACATCAAAGGTAAATGATGTTTCTGGATTGGTTGACTGACTGAATAATGGCAGCCATTTCTAAATTGAGATATTTAAAAAACAGTTCTTGATACAAACACATCTTACATTGATGTACAGAATTTGTCAAGAGTATTGTAAGAAGCTTCCTTATACAATTTACCTAGATTTATATATATTTTTTTACATTTTGCTCAATTTTGCTTTACCACTGAACAATTCAATAGATATATGGATAGATATATGATAGTTAGATAATTTTTATGAAGTGTTTACGAGGAAGGGAAGTTATGACCAACCTAGACAGCATACTGAAAAGCAGAGATATTACTTTGCCAACAAAGGTCCATCTAGTCAAGGCTATGGTTTTTCCTGTGGTCATGTATGGATGTGAGAGTTGGACTGTGAAGAAGGCTGAGCGCCGAAGAATTGATGCTTTTGAACTGTGGTCTTGGAGAAGACTCTTGAGAGTCCCTTGGACTGCAAGGAGATCCAACCAGTCCATCCTAAAGGAGATCAGTCCTGGGTGTTCTTTGGAAGGACTGATGCTAAAGCTGAAACTCCAATACTTTGGCCACCTCATGCTAAGAGTTGACTCATTGGAAAAGACTCTGATGCTGGGAGGGATTGGGGGCAGGAGGAGAAGGGGACGACAGAGGATGAGATGGCTGGATGGCATCACGGACTTGATGGACATGAGTTCGAGTGAACTCCTGGAGTTAGTGATGGACAGGGAGGCCTGGCGTGCTGCGATTCATGGGGTCTCAAAGAGTCGGACACGACTGAGTGACTGAACTGAACTGAATTGATGAGTAAATTCGAGACGTAGTGTTCCTTTGCTCCTAAATATTTAAGTATGCTTCTCTAGGAAAAGGATAGTCTACTGCCTAACTATAGTATTATAGACAGTGTCAGGACATTTAGCACTGAAGTAATATTATAACCTAAGTATTAGTCCATATCCTAGGTTAAAATTAGTCCAAAGACCTATATGTATATTTTTCTTGCCCAAAATTCAATTCAGGATTATATAATGCATTTTATATTCATGTCTCTTTAGACTTCTTCAACATATAGCAATTTCTCAGACTTTTGCCTTTGTCCTTTGTTTTGTTTCATTTTTGAGGATTCAATTACCTTGTATTTTAAACTTTATATTAAAGCCTAATATAAGTTCAGAAATTATACCTTGTACAGCTTAAGTGATTTTTTGCAAAGGAGACATAAATGTGTAACAACCCAACTGAGGCTTATAACATTTTTTGCACCAAGAAGCTCCTTCCTGAATTGGCCATTACATCACCATTTTGGCAAGGAAAGGAAAGGAAAGGACCTATGTTCACTATTTATTCTTTTATGTTTCTTAATTTCTTTATCCAGATACAGTACCCAAATCTATGTCACATAGCTGTCATGCCAGATTATGAAAACTGACTTATGACAGCAAATTAAAAACAATAAAAATTAAATAGAAAACTAAAGAATTTCAATAACATGGATTTTTGTAGTTTTATTTTGTTTTGAAATTTTGTTGCCACGCACAAAGAGAAAAGCTCGGTTGCATTATTCATAGTAAATTTTATGAACAGAATATTTTTACCATATGCATAAGAATGTGCTTAGTCACAAGTAGGCTGAGAAATGGAGGGAACACCAAGTAAATGCTAGAAATGAGGATGTGAATGTAAGGTGAGATGTGAGAACCAAACCTGTGTCAAAAAAGGAGAAGAAGGCAGGGAGGTAGAGTTGGAGGAAGACACCAATATGAGTGATGCAAGTATTGAATACTTTCAACTTTGCCTCCTTCTGGGTCAAAATAAAAAGCTGTGATAAATATACACAGGACAATGTAATGAATGTAAGGCCAAACCCTGCACAGTGAAGTTCAGTTCATTCACGCAGGCATGTCCGACTCTTCACAACCCCATAAACTGCAGCATGCCAGGCTTCCCTGTCCATCACCAGCTCCTGGAGTTTACCCAAACTCATGTCCATTGAGTCGGTGATGCCATCCAACAATCTCATTCTCTGTCATCCCCTTCTCCTCCTGCCTTCAATCTTTCCCAACATCAGGGTCTTTTCAAATGTGTCAGTTCTTCACATCAGCTGGCCACAGTATTGGAGTTTCAGCTTCAACATCAGTCCTTCCAATGAACACTCAAGACTGATTTCCTTTGGGATGGACTGGTTGGATCTCATTGCCATCAAAGGGACTCTCAAGAGTCTTCTCCAACACCACAGTTCAAAAGCATCGATTCTTTGGTGCTCAGCTTTCTTTAAAGTCCAACTCTCACATCCATACATGACCACTGGAAAAACCATAGCCTTGACTAGATGGACTTTTGTTGATAAAGTAATGTCTCTGCTTTTGAATATGCTGTCTAGGTTGGTCCTAACTTTCCTTCCAAGGAGTAAGTGTCTTTTAATTTCATGGCTGAAATCACCACCTGCAGTGATTTTGGAGGCCAAAAAAAATAAAGTTTGACACTGTTTCCACTGTTTCCCCATCTATTTGCCATAAAGTGATGGGACCAGTTGCCATGATCTTCGTTTTCTGAATGTTGAGCTTTAAGCCAACTTTTTCACTCTCCTCTTTCACTTTCATCAAGAGGCTCTTTAGTTCTTCTTCACTTTCTGCCATAAGGGTGATGTCATCTACATATCTGAGGTTTTTGATATTTCTCCCAGGAATCTTGATTCCAGCTTGTGCTTCCTCCAGCCCAGCATTTCTCATGATGTACTCTGCATATAAGTTAAATAAGCAGGGTGACAATATACAGCCTTGATGTAATTCTTTTCCTATTTGGAACCAGTCTGTTTTCCATGTCCAGTTCTAATTGTTGCTTCCTGACCTGCATACAGGTTTCTCAAGAGGCAGGTCAAGTGGTCTGGTATTCCTATCTCTTTCAGAATTTTCCACAGTTTATTGTGATCCACACAGTCAAAGACTTTGGCATGGTCAATGAAGCAGAAATAGATGTTTATCTGGAACTCTCTTGCAACAGTGAAAGCCACAAACAAACCATAAATTCTGTTGACCCAGATATCTCCTGCAATCAGTTTCATAATGGTCATATGTTCACATTAGGTGTGGGAGATGACTCTTGTATAATAAAATTATAACTAGAACTTTATCAATATTAGGCACCAGAATCTTTTCAGGTGGTGCTAGTGGTAAAGAACCTGCCTGCCAATATAGGAGATGTAAGAGAAGCAGGCTCAGTCTCTTGGTTGGGAAGATCCCCTGGAGGAGGAAGTGGCATCTTGCCTGGAGAATCCCATGGACAGAGGAGCCTAGCAGGCTACAGTCTATAGGGCCTCAGAGATGGACACAATTGAAGCGACTTAGCATACATGCAGACACAAGAATGGTAGCCCTGAATGGTACCACAGCCTGGATTTGGGGTAACTAAAGGGTGGGTGAAGATGGCAATATGTCTCAGTGGATGGCGATTTAGTGGTCTAGGGCCATGGCAAGCAGGGTGTCCACCTCTATGCACTGTAATGTGTGAATAAGCCACTTTTGAGGCAATCAGGAATCAAAATAAATCTGTTACATGAAACCAGAAGATTCCAAGCATCTTGGGCACAATGCTGGTATGAAGGGCAATATCTGTGACTCCTAGCATGCCTAGGAAAATGTTTATGGCCTCATGGAATCTGTGTTCTGATTTGATAATGATAAACAGTAGGAAATTTCTAATCATAGGAGTGAGGTATATGACACAGAATGGACTCCCAGTCAAACACTGCACAGACCTCTAGGCCTGGGATCCCTATTAGGGTCAACACAGAAGACATGAAGACTGTGATGTTGGAAATGTACATAGTGTCCTTGGGTCTTCTGATCCAAACAAATGTTTCTCAGTTAAAGCTACTACTTCCTTTTCTACCTTTTCTTTTCACTCAAAGTCAACATATTGAGTCCTTCTGATTTTATAGAAATCTGAGATCATATCATCCATTTCATTTACATATCTAAAGTATGAAAGAAAGATCCAAAGATATACATCACTCTTTTTTTAAATATACATTTATTTATTTTAATTGGAGGTTAATTACTTTACAATATTGTATTGGTTTTGCCATACATCAACATGAATGCACCACAGGTATACACATGTTCCCCATCCTGAACCCCACTCCCTCCTCCCTCCCCATACCATCCCTCTGGGTCGTCTCAGACCCAGCAATCCCACTGCTGGGCATACACACTGAGGAAACATAATTGAAAGAGACACGTGTACCCCAATGTTCATCGCAGCACTGTTTATAATAGCCAGGACATGGAAGCAACCTAGATGTCCATCAGCAGATGAATGGATAAGAAAGCTGTGGTACATATACACAATGGAGTATTACTCAGCCATTAAAAAGAATACATTTGAATCAGTTCTAATGAGGTGGATGAAACTGGAGCTAATTATACAGAGTGAAGTAAGCCAGAAAGAAAAACATCACTCTTTTTATGAAAGATATCCCATAAGCAGAAATCCACAGTTCTTATACCACAGTAAAATCTTTTATACAATATTTTAAAACCAGCAAAATAACTTAGGTAGAAAATAAACTTCTGACTTGACTGTTTTAATTTCATACCTTTGGACCAAAAATAGACTCATTAATTTTTCTTGAAAATTTTATTTTAATCAAAGTTTGATGAATTTATCCACATTCTACTTAATTGCTTTGCTACTGTTTCTTCTCAGTTGTCTCTAAATCAGAAAGAATTGGTTTGGACCAGCAAATACTCAGATTCTGACCAATATATGAGAGGGAAAAGTTTCCTATGAAAGAGAATAGGCCACAGGACTGGAATCCCAAAGAAAGGCAATGCCAAAAAATGCTCAAACTACTGCACAATTGCACTCATCTCACACGCTAGTAAAGTAATGCTCAAAATTCTCCAAGCCAGGCTTCAGCAATACGTGAACCGTGAACTGCCAGATGTTCAAACTGGTTTTAGAAAAGGCAGAGGAACCAGAGATCAAATTGCCAACATTCACTGGATCATTGAAAAAGCAAGAGAATTCCAGAAAAAACATCTATTTCTGCTTTATTGACTATGCCAAAGCCTTTGACTGTGTGGATCACAATAAACTGTGGAAGATTCTGAAAGAGATGGGAATACCAGACCACCTTACCTGCCTCTTGAGAAACCTATATGCAGGTCAGGAAGCAACAGTTAGAACTGGACATGGAACAACAGACTGGTTCCAAATAGGAAAAGGAGTACATCAAGGCTGTATATTGTCACCCTGCTTATTTAACTTATATGCAGAGTACATCATGAGAAACGCTGGACTGGAAGAAACACAAGCTGGAATCAAGATTGCCAGGAGAAATATCAATAACCTCAGACATGCAGATGACACCACCCTTATGGCAGAAAGTGAAGAGGAACTAAAAAGTCTCTTGATGAAAGTGAAAGAGGAGAGTGAAAAAGTTGGCTTAAAGCTCAACATTCAGAAAACGAAGATCATGGCAACTGGTCCCATCACTTAAAAAAAAATAGATGGGTAAACAGTGGAAACAGTGTCAGACTTTTTTTGCGGGGCAGGGGGGAGGGGCTCCAAAATCACTGCAGATGGTGATTGCAGCCATGAAATTAAAAGACGCTTATTCCTTGGAAGAAAAGTTATGACCAACCTAGATAGTATATTAAAAAGCAGAGACATTACTTTCCCAACAAAGGTCCATCTAGTCAAGGCTATGGTTTTTCCAGTAGTCATGTATGGATGTGAGAGTTGGACTGTGAAGAAAGCTGAGCACTGAAGAATTGATGCTTCTGA
>NW_024070201.1:47239396-47279263 GCF_014754425.2 Oryx dammah | reverse complement strand
AGTTGGACTGTGAAGAAAGCTGAGCACTGAAGAATTGATGCTTCTGAACTGTGGTGTTGGAGAAGACTCTTGAGAGTCCCTTGGACTGCAAGGAGATCCAACCAGTCCATTCTGAAGGAGATCAACCCTGGGATTTCTTTGGAAGGAATGATGCTAAAGCTGAAACTCCAGTACTTTGGCCACCTCATACGAAGAGTTGACTCATTGGAAAAGACTCTGATGCTGGGAGGGATTGGGGGCAGGAGGAAAAGAGGACGACAGAGGATGAGATGTCTGGATGGCATCACTGACTCGATGGAGGTGAATCTGAGTGAACTCCGGGAGTTGGTGATGGACAGGGAGGCCTGACGTGCTGTGATTCATGGGGTCGAAAGAGTCAGACATGACTGAGCGACTGAACTGAACTGATACATATATATATCCATCTATCAAATTATACTATCTGTCCCTATGTAAGACAGAATATTCTTCAGAAGAAGGTGAAGGAAGAGTTTAAGAAAAGGTCATTGAAATCCATAAAGATTTATTGAATTTGGGCTAAAGTTCATTGCTACAGTTTACATTTCTAGTAAACCTATATTTTTGCCTATAATTCTAAAAGTTTAAATCCTTAACGTTTTTGCCCTTACATTAGATTTAAAAAATTCTTTAATAACTGTAATATATATTACAGATAATTAGAGGGAGCAATCTCCAAGGAAGCAAGAGAAGCATCAGGAGTCATGTATAGCAGTAAGAAGACTCATTCTTAAAGACTCAAGGATATAGGAACATGTGTAAATATGTAACTTAACTGGAATAGAGTCTTGTTTTGTGGGCTTTAACAGTTCAAAGTTACCAGTACTATAAGATCTGGATAATTTAGGCTTATCAGTTCTTAATGAAATAAATAATCTGGAATACTTGCGTCATTCTTGTGAACCCACACATAAAGAATTAATAGAAAATGAAGAAATGCAATGATATGTTCCTTAAAAGGAGTTAAACATAGAATAGAGATAACTGAGCAGACACTACTGAGAAATTGAGGAATTTTTGATCATTTCTCAACTCACTGAGAACTAATTTTTTTTGAAAACCTGGTTCATGAATTGTATTTTTTTTTCTGATCAAAAGCATTACTTGTTAAATGTTATATAATTTAAATCAAATAATCCTCAAAACTAAACATTGGAGAATTGTTTATAATTCTGAGAAAATAAAGTTAGCTTATTTCTTTCTTTCATAGACTCTCCAATAAAGTTGCTTTATGTCAGTAATCTCATGAAAAGCTAACCCTACAATGAATAGTCAATAAATCGGGCAGTAATGCAGGAAGCAGTTGTGGTTCAGGCTGCTAAAACGCAAGTAAAAGAATAAAAAGGTAATTTTAATGTAGGATTTGAACATGATCTGACAAGTACAGAGAGAAGAATAGCAGGTGGGAAGTATGTAAGTGAATACAAGGATGATGGGATGGGGTGATTATTATTGAAAAAAATGGTAATGAAAAACTATGAAGATAAATTTGGGAGTAAAGAGACTTACTCACCAACTGTTGGGAGTTGGTTCTGCTGTAACTAGATACATGAAGAGTACTGTCATTTTCATATCACTATCACCCATGGCTTGGAACTCCTCAGCTTGTCTTATTCCTTTGCATCATGTGTCCTGAAATAGCTCTTCCTTTTACCTGTACCTTTGTAACTGCACATAGTCAACATCAGGAACTTTAATTATATGGTGCTGGGCCATCTGCCATGGGTGCCCATCTCTGAGATAAATTTTTATGCTTTTCTTTTTTATCTGCAATACAGAAATCCCTCATATTTTGCAGGTCTGTCTGAGATAATGTTTTTGCATTTATCCTCCAGTAAAACTCACAAGATCTGTGTTATTCTGGGGTATAGCATCAATTTATTCAGCTTGAATTGGAACAAAAAGCTGCTAGCTACTGATTTAAATGTTTTCTAATGGAATTATGAAGAAGGAGGAGTTATAAACACAAAATGAGGCATTTATTACCCACTAGCTAATGACACAGGGTTTTAATCATGACTCTTTGGGTTATCTGCACCTCTGTTCAGTTCAGTCACTCAGTCGTGTCCGACTCCTTGCAACCCCATGAATCGCAGTGCTCCAGGCCTCCCTGTCCATCACAAACTCCTAGAGTTCACTCAAACTCATGTCCATCGAGTCAGTGATGTCATCCAGCCATCTCATCCTCTGTCGTCTCCTTCTCTTCCTGCCCCCAATCCCTCCCAGCATCAGAGTCTTTTCCAATGAGTCAACTCTTCGCATGAAGTGGCCAAAATATTGGAGTTTCAGCTTCAGCATCAGTCCTTCCAAAGAACACCCAGGACTGATCTCCTTTAGAATGGACTGGTTGGATCTCCCTGCAGTCCAAGGGAGAATCCAAGGGATTCTCAAGAGTCTTCTCCAACACCACAGTTCAAAAGGATCAATTCTTTGGTGTTCAGCTTTCTTCACAGTCTAACTCTCACATCCATACATGACTACTGGAAAAACCATAGCCTTGACTAGATGGACCTTTGTTGGCAAAGTAATGTCTCTGTTTTTGAATATGCTGTCTAGGTTGGTCATAACTTTCCTTCCAAGGAGTAAGTGTCTTTTAATTTCATGGCTGAAATCACCATCTGTAGTGATTTTGGAGCCCCCCAAAATAAAATTTGACACTGTTTCCACTGTTTCCCCATCTATTTCCCATGAAGTGATGGGACCAGATGCAGTATCCCTGAAATCATTGCTACAACTTTCAGATAATTCTTTACCATTCTCCACCTCCACACCACACACAGGCTAAGTACAGAGATTTATTTTTAATAGGCTTTTTTTAAATTAATTCATTTATTTTATTTGGAGGTTAATTACTTTACAATATGGTGGTTTTTGTCATACATTAACATTAATCAGCCATGGGTATATACATGAGTCCCACTGTTCTGAAGCCCCCTCCCACCTCCCTCCTCACCCCATCCCTCCCAGAGCACCATAGGAATTTATTGTCTGTTGTTCTCATTGACAAATAAGCATAAAGTCTATTTAAATGCAAACATGCTCTATGCTAATGAATTCTATTTAAATAGAATTCCTTCTATGTGACCCTTCCTTTTAATGAGGCAATTCTGATATAAATTTTATGTTCCATTCACTATTGAAAGTGGCATATTGAACTCTCCTACTATTTTTTGTGTGGCTGTGTATATCTCCCTTTAGTTATATTAATGCTTGCTTCACATATTTGGGGTCTCTAGTATTTATAATGTATTTTCATAGCGAATTCTCCCTTTTAATATTACATGATGTCTTTGCTTTTAAGTGACTTTTTTTTTTCTTTTTTTGCCATGCTCTGCAGCTTACAAGATCTTAATTCTCTGCATGCATGCTTAGTTGCTCAGTCTTGTCTGACTCTTTGCTACCCCATGGAATATAGCCCATGGACTAGAGACTAACCCCATGGACTTTAGATTACAGCTCCTCTGTCCTTGGAATTTTCCAAGCAAGAATCCTGGAGCTGGGTTGCCATTTCCTCCTCTGGGGATCTTCCCAACCCAGGGATCAAACCCACATCTCCTGTGTCTCCTGCACTGGCTGGGGATTCTTTACCTCTGAGCCACCTGGGAAGTGCTTAGTTCCCTGACCAGGGACCAAATCCCTGGCCCAAGGCAGTGAAAGTGCCAAGTCCTATCCACTGGACCTACAGGGAATTCATGCTGACGATTTTAGCTAAAAGCTTATTTTGTCTGATAAAAGCATCCTCATACCTGCCTTTTGTTTGCCATTGTCATGAAATTTCTTCTGTGCATTTACTTTCAGCCTCTATCTGTTCATAATTCTTAAATCTATTGACTCTTTTATAGATAGTATATAGTTAGATTTAGTTTTTATTTCGTCATATATCTTTTACATATATCTGATTATCCATTAACAAGTTTTGTATTCCTTCTCTCACTGTATTTTTTTTCACATTTTGTTTCATGATTTATATTTACAGAGATTTTTAAAGCCAAATACTTTATGGGTCAAATTTATTTTTGCATTATTCAACAAGATGTCATTCCAAAATTTCTTCTACCTCCATGCTTTATTGTAGTAAAGTGTTTCCTTGGTTTATTTCTTTCTTGAACTGTGCATCAGTCCAAAATTAGAAACGAGATGTCCCTCCCTGTGTACTTGGTTCTTCTTAAAAACTCTCATGAGTCCTCAGTGTTAAAGATTGATTGAAGACAATTTAAACATGATCTCTACCAGTGCAGCATCCTGGGGGAACATGAAGGTGCATGGGCAGAGGAATAGCAAAGAGTAAAGAAAGAGATGAAGTCTTTTTTTGGAAGTCAGTTTCTCCCATGACAGGTTTGATTTTAGCTCATATTTTAAGATGATATATTAATTCATTCAGGGCATCATCATTGTTTACATTGATAATATTGGATTAAACTCTCTATAATGCTGATTTTCTGTAAGATAATGTTATATGTTATCTTAAAGCCTTCAAGTTAATTGATCTTGAATACAATTGATAAAAAATAGGGAAATGTTAAATTGTTCATTATACAATGCCATTTTTATTGAAGTTTTAAAAAATCTCAGGTATTATCCTTGTTCATACAAGTGTAAATAAGACAAAGTTACTGTCCTCTACATACTTGCAGCAGATGATTTTTAAGCATTGGAATATATTTGTCTCTATTTTTAATTCTACAACTTAAACCTTCAAATTTGGGTAAAACTCAAATTTGGGTTAAAGTATTAAAATGCCTCTTGAAGGATGTGCTCTATTTAAGTCCTATGATCATTTTGTTTCCTAAAAACATTTTGTCTCTGAATAGACCTAATTTATTTTTATAAACCATTTTTGTGCTATCTTTCTTATACCACTAATTCCATGCTTACAGAATTTAGCTTACATCCTAAGGTTTTGTGTTGTTGTCATTGGTGTTATTGATTTTATATTATTTTTATATCAGTATTTCAGAAAAAAGGTAGACAAAAATAGATGTCATTAAAATTTTCAAAATATAGATTCACAAGGAGATATCAGAAAATGACTCATGGCTATAATTACAGCTAAGAGTTGGATTAACAGTTTGAAGATACGAATGAGTGACGTAATCCTTAGAAGTTATCTGGGATCAACTGCTGTTTTCTACAATTTACTTATCTGTGCAGGTCTAAGTGTTAGTCAAGAGAAAGCTCTAGGTTGTAAAGGACAGGGCAAAAACAATAATGGAAACAATTGGAAATCACAATATAAGAGTTTCTTAGAATAGTAAACCAAAGTTCTTAAGTATTGGATGATTCATTAAGTGTCTCCTTCCATTATGAGTATCAGAGATTTAAAATATTTTTTCAGATGTAGAAATGTGTAGAAGACCTAGCTTTTAGCATGTGGATGTTGCTACTTTGAACTAACCTAAATTTTCTTTAGAAATATCCACTAATGATTAAGATGTTTGGAGCATATAAATATTGTTAGCACATGGTCACGGATTTGTTTGGTCTTCACTCCATAGACGATTGGGTTGAGAAAAGGTGGGACCAAGAGGTAAAGGTTAGATAAAAGGATATGAACGTATGGTGGTATGTGAGAACCAAACCTATGTGTGAAGAAAGAGAAGAAGCCAAGGAGGTAGAATTGCAGGAAGACACAAATATGAGCGATGCATGTATTAAAAGCTTTCAATCTTGCCTCCTTCTGGGGCAGTTGAAAGACGGTGATAAAGATCTGAATGTAGGACAAGGTGATAAAGATTATGTCAAATCCTAAGATAGTGAAGGCAACAAATAGACCATAGATCTTGTTGATCCGTATATCGTCAATAGCCAGCTTCACAATGGCCATGTGCTCACAGTAAGAGTGGGAGACGATTGTGGTTCGGTAGAATTTGAGACGATATTTGATTAGTACCAAGCATGGTGCGCCAAGTATGGCAGCCCTGAGTGTCACCCCAACCCCAATGTGAGTCAAGAGTTTTTGGGAGAAGATGCTGGCATGTCTCAAGGGATTACAGATGGCCACATAGCGATCTAGCGCCATCGCCAATAGGACACCTGATTCAATTCCCTGGAATGAGTGAAGAAACCACATTTGTAGAAGACAGGCTTCAAAAGAAATCTCTATCAAATGAAACCAGAAGATACCTAACATTTTGGGGAGAATACAAGTGCTAAGTGCAATGTCTGTGGCCCCCAACATAGCGAGAAAAATGTACATAGGACTATGGAGGCTGTTTTCATATTTGATTATCACCAAAATTAGAGTATTCCCAATTACTGCCATAAGGTACATGACACAGAATGGAATCCCGATCCAGCACTGCACTGACTCCAGGCCAGGAATCCCGATGAGTGTTAAAACAGAGGGCATGAAGACTGAGCCATTGGGGCGGAGCATGGTGATCTGGTCAGTAGAATCAAGTAGGGATATTGCTGTTTCATCTCCTATTCCCTGTTAAGTCTCAAAAATTAAAAATAAGGATAAATTATTTAAGTAAAACGTACTTTAGTTCGCTTAGGAGGATACCATTTTATCGGTCCCAATGGCTCCTTTCTAATTTTCCATCTCTTTTCCCAATGTTTTTCAATGATCAACTATGAGATTCTATGTTTCTGCATGGCTTTATCATTTTCAATGAGAAAAATTAAGTGGACTGGATAACTTCTTTCTAGTCCTTGACTATTGGAACAAATAAATTCCCTTTAGCTTGTGTTTGCTAATCACCCTCAGTGCTGTCTTTATGACCCACCAATTCAAATTGATGGAACAATTCATTTAATTCAGAGTAAAGAATTTCAAGAACTAAACTGTACCTAGATTAGACATGAAGGATCTATACCAGTGGTAAATCATTCTGCTTGATTATGATCAGAAAACAAGTTTAATGAGAATATTTTTCATTTTGAAACTCACTTTTTTTTTTCTAGGTTAGTCTTTTCATGATTGGATCCCTCTACAATAGACTCTCGGACTGCTTTAAATCTAATTTTTCAAATTTTCAGTATTTTCCCAAAGACAAGCTCTACATCTTTACCTTCCGTTCCTTAAACTCTGATAAGACAAATCCATTATTTTTATTTTATTTTTGATTTTTAAAAAACTTTTTATTTTGTATTGGGATATAGCCAATTAACAAACAATGCTGTGATAGTCTCAGGTGAACAGTGAAGGGACTCAGCCATACATATACATATATCCATTCCCCCTCAAACTCCCCTCCCATCCAGGCGGCCACATAACACTGAACAGAATTCCATCCACAAAACACTGGACAGAGTTCCATGTGCTATACAGTAAGTCCTTGTTGGTTATCAATTATAAAATAATAGTCTGTACACATTGTTCCCAAACTCCCTAACTGTCCCTTCCCTCTTCCTTTTCCCCAGCAACCCTAATCTCATTCTCAAAGTCTTTTGATTCTGTTTCTGTTTTGTATATAAGTTCATTTGTATAATTTCTTTTTAGATAATGGATGTTACCCTTTATCCTTAGCTTGAAGGATAGCTTGAAGGAAAATCTCATGTTCTTGTCCTCTCCATCATCCTTCAAGTTACCCTTTATCCTTAGCTTGAAGATCTCCCTTTTAGATCTTTTCTCACTATGCCTTGTTGTATGCATATCACTTGTATTCAATTTCAAGTACCAACCTATACCTCCTATGCTTCCCTTTCATTATCAATAAACATTAAGCCTGAATATTTAGTTTTTCTTAACTATTTGCAGTAATGAAATTCAATATTTCCTTTACTTAAAGCCTCGGGCATCTTATAGCCACTACAACTACAATTTCTATAGAAGTAAACTTTTTTCTTTTATATAGCTGTTTTACATAGGAGCAGATTCATCTCTTAGTCTCTGCCCTTCAGTGATTACTTCACCCATAACACTGTATGCTTCCAGGGCCTCCTATGACTGGCTTTGCCTTATCATTTTCCAAAGTCTTCAGAGTTTTTCTTGCCTGCTAATGAAAGTTGCTCAGTCGTATCCGACTCTTTGTTATCCCAAGGACCATACAGCCCATGGAATTTTCCAGACCAGAATACTGGAGTAGATAGCCATTCCCTTCTCCAGGGGATCTTCCCAACCCAGGGATCAAACCCAGGTCTCCATCATTGCAGGAGGATTATTTACCAGCTGAGCCACACGGAAAGCCCAAGAATACTGGAATGGGTAGTCTATCCCTTCTCCAGCAGATCTTCCCGCCAATTCCCTAATATTTCTTCCTGAATGGCATATAATATATGTTCATATGTGTGTGTTTTAACCCCAGTAAAAGTAAAATATGAATTTGCTAATTATAAATATTTCCTTTGATTAATTGTACAGCTCATTTTTGGAACCATTAAGACAACATATAAAGCATAAAGACAAAGAGAAATCCTAAAACAACAGATTTGGAACAAGAAAAAATCTCACATTCTTGTCCTTTCTGTTATCCTTCAAGTTTTCTCCTTGATAGATTATCTCTGAGACAAAAAATGATATCTATGACCTATCTCAGGTCAATTGCAAGAGCATTTATTGCTCTTTTTTCCTTAAAATTTATTCATCTGCTGTCAAGGTTTTCCTTTTGGAGACCTACGTTCAGGATCTCTCCATTGAGCAAATAATACAATATATCAGAATAGATGCTTTGCAAATTAGAATTTAACACTACTACACACATTTGAGAAGTTTATTTCCTAGTGATTTTATTCAATACATGTCAATTAAACATCCACTATGATCCAAGTATTATTTGCAGAAAATGGGAAACAAATATCAACTTATTTATTGTAGGTATATGAAGTAAATATATTGTGCAGAGTGCTTGGAATTCAAAAAGTGATGTCCAAAAAGTGATGACCATTTATCAAATATGTTTTGCATTGTTCTGTTTTTAAGGATTTTAACTTTTAAATTGCTTTATTTTCCTTGGATTAAGATACTGGCATCATTTTGTTGTTGTTTTTAAGTCACCAAGTCATGTCCGAATATTGGAGTGGGTTGCCATTTCCTTCTCCAGGGGATCTTCCTGACCAAGGGATCAAACACACATCTCCTGCACGAGCAGGTGGATTCTTTATCACTGAGGCACCAGAGAAGCCATTGACATCATTACCTTATTTTTTAGTGAAAACTGAGACTTTTTGCTATTATAAATAATATTTTGATCTAAATTCTATGGACTATTGACCCAGAAAAAATAAAAAGGTAGTTTGTGTCCTCTGAGATTTTACAGATCTAATTTACTAAGTATTTTGAGATAGATAAAAGAGTGTAACTGAATCATGATGGGATGAGTTTTTAATGAAAATACACTAAATATTTCAATCAGTTTGTTCTTCCTCAGAATCTGAAAGAAAATATCTCCTACATTAACTTCTTATTTCACCACAAAACACATACAATATAGTATATGTTTATCAGATGCTACATGTCTGACAAAGAACTCCACTTGCAACATCATTCCTCCACATACACTCCAACAATCTCTGTGACTTTTCTCAAAAAATTGTGTGCTATTCTCTTTATCCGGAATGTTAATTTGAGAGATTTAACTTGGTCATATAAGGAATATTTGTTCAATAGAATCTGAATACCATGGAAATCAAAGCTCTACAGAAGTAAATATTGTGAATAATTAGAGAAAGTTGAGCAACAAGAGAAGACTGCAGTAAACAAACAAGCAGATATATAAAATAGACAAGAGTGTCTTCTGTCTGAAAGATTATATCTCTTATGAAGAAAGTACTAAAGTAGTTTCCTTTACAGGTGATAGTTTTACATTTCTAATGTGAAATGAAATTCATATTATATACATAAGACAAAAAATTTAAACATGAAAACATACCCTCTTGTCCTTTTGCCTCCCTTCTTCCCTACTATGCATTGTTTATATGAAGTATGCATTGGCCAAACTGCTGCCATCTGCAGACATAACTTCTCCACTATAAAGAGCAATAGTCTCCTGGAACCAGTGACAACTCCTTAAAACTCTTTGATCTTCTAAGGGCTCAGAATAACCCACCACTTTGTACTTGCAGATCTGGATCATGTAAACTGTCAAAAATACATCTTTTAAGGGACAGTTGTCTGTCTCAAAAAATTTATATATAACTGTGCTTTGAGTTCTAATAGGGGGAACAGTTCTGAGAGCTTTTTAAGATGCTATTCCTAAGTTATAATCCTCAATTTGGCTTAAATAACATTTTCTATTTCTTGTTGTTGTTCAGTCTCTCATCCATGTCTGACTCTTTGTAACCACATGGACTTCAGTACTCCAGGCTTCCCTGTCCTTCACTGTCTCCTGGAGTTTGCTCAAACTCATGTCCATTGAGTAAGTGATGCCATCCAGTCACCTCACCCTCTGTCATCCCCTTCTCCTCCTGCCTTCAGTGTTTCCCAGCATCAGGGTATTTCCCAATGGGTCAGTTCTTCTCATCAGGTGACCAAAGTATTGGAACTTCAGCTTCAGCATCAGTCCTTCCAGTGAATATTCAGGATTGATTTCTTTAGGATGGACTGGTTTGATCTCCTTGCAGTCCAAGAGACTATCAAGAGTCTTCAACGCCAGAGTTCAAAAGCATCAATTCTGGCCCTCAGTCTTCTTTATAGTGCAATTCTCACATACATACGTGACTACTGGAAAAACTATAGCTTTGACTATATGGATCTTTGTCAGCAAAACAATGTCTTTGCTTTTTACTATGCTGTAGCCCTTTCTATTTCTTAGATTAGTTTTTTTCATTGACACTAACTTCATGAGTCCTAATATCCTTCTATAGCAAGAAGAATTTTCTTCTATTCTTCCTTGATTATTAAATATTGTTTTTTTACTGCTGCTGCTGCTGCTGCTGCTAAGTCGCTTCAGTCATGTTCGACTCTGTGCGACCCCGTAAACAGCAGTCCACTAGGCTCCGCAGTCCCTGGGATTCTCCAGGCAAGGACACTGGAGTGGGTTGCCATTTCCTACTCCAATGCATGAAAGTGAAAAGTGAAAGTGAAGTCGCTCAGTTGTGTCCAACTTTGCGACCCCATGGACTGCAGCCTACCAGGCTCCTCTGTCCATGGGACTTTCCAGGCAAGAGTACTTGAGTGGGTTGCCATTGCCTTCTCCTGTTTTCTTACAGGGTAGAAAAAAAAAAATGACAGTCTTTAATGATTAAGAATTAATGGTATGTGCCTTTAATCAAATTGAGAGAATAAATTGCCTAGGAAGTGGAATCATAATCAGATAAAAGAGATGTGAGGGGCACTCAAATAGAAAATAGTTTGTACAAAAACCACAGAAGATTGTGAGCTATGGCAGGGCTGTATATAAATAAATGTGTTTCATATATAATATAGTTCATAAGCAGAAATGATGGATAATAAAAAGCAAAGAATACAAAAAGTGAAGTTAATGTTTTAAACCAAATGATTTAACATTTTAGGATTTAAGATCATCTTTTTTGGAAGGTAAAAAAAAATTCATCTTCTAGCAGCTGGATGAATGGCTTAAAAGACCTGGCAGCTCAGTGTGATGAGACTTAGATGGCAGACTAAGTCAGAAAGATATCTGTGATAGTCCATACATTATATTAAGAGGAGATGTGGTCTAGCAAAAGAATAAAAAGAATTCAAAATCTGTTGGACTCATTGTCTTTATGTAACAGAAATTGGAAGGGATGAGGCTAAGAGTGTTCTTGGGTTGAGAATTATAGCAATGGATGACAAAAGACAAGTTGAAAGGAACTTTGTGTGTATAGATGTGTTTGTTTAGAAAAAGAAGAAAGATATCTTAAACACTGAAATTCATAAACCAAAGTAAATATACTTTGGTCATTTTTATAGTATAAAACTTGAATTATTAGTGTTATATATAGGTCCAATTTTGATTCAAGCTGAATTTCAGGATCTAAAAGATTTAAGGAATTCAGGGCTCTAAATCCACACTCCCTACAATCTCAGGAATTTTTCCTAAATGAACTCTCTGACATTCACCCACTGAGCTCTATCTCAAGTCCTGCAGTGACAGAGGACTCTCTTTGTTTTCTCAGATAGCTTGCCACATTTCAGGTCAGCTCTGAATGTCAACAGATCTTCTATACAACATCCTTAAATGGGTTCCTTCTAAATTCCTTATTAAATTCCCAAATCTGCAATCCAGTGATGCACATTAGCTATGAGTCATGGCAGTGAATTGCACAGGATCTGAACTCAGTCAACAGAGTTTAAATCTGACACAGACAGTTATGAAACTTTACATGGTCTCGATTTCATTACTAAAGACATATTCGTGGATAGAAACATATGACAGCGTGATTGTGAGTATTATATGACATAATCCATCTAAATATTTGGAAGGAAACAAAGGTGTATTGATCTGTCAATAAATGCCAGTTTTTAATAAATGAACTTTTACCTTTTTCTCACAAATCACTTGAGATATTAAAAGAGCATTTTATCTGAAAGAGGATTTCTACTGGATTACTTGAAGGATATCTTTTCTTCCTGCATCTTTTCTAGTCTAAACATGTATAATTTCCTGATCTCTTAACAAATAAGATTTCCATTCATCTATCAGCACAGATATTATTCTCTAAAGGTCCTTCATTTTGTCAACCTCACGTTACAGTTTGTGACCAAGCATGGCTTAATTGATTCTGAAATGCTGTGAAAAGCATAGGACACATCTTCCTAGAGTTTGATCACTTAATTACTGTAAGATTATATATTTTTTTATCCTGGAATTATATGATCAAGTTATGTGTGTATGTGTGTGTGTGTATGTATATATATATGTGTATATATAATGAAACCAAGCCTCCAGTTTCCCACACTCAGTGCAGAATTTCAAACCCAAAGACTTACCAGGAATCCTCTGTGGTGATAAAGGTTGAAACCATAAAGCAGAAAATGATCTGATGTTTCAGATAGTGAAGGATGAGTGTTTTGTACTATAGCAGGCACCTGGGGGATTGGTTTTTACCAGTCCCTGGTGAGCTTTCAGGGTCACTGGAGACAGGAATGAAAAAGCCATACTCTTGTTCAGAACATACAAGATTTATTCTCTAATGGTTTTGCATCTAAAAAAATTTCTCAAACTTTGGTTTCACCTTGGAACTGGGAAATAAAATGAGCCTTCTTTTAAAAATTCCTAAGAGAAGACAGTGCCCCAAGACCACACACAAAAAAATCAATGATGCTTATTAAAAAATGATGAAATAATAAAGGTAGACAATAACATCTTGAGATATTCAGATTGATCAGCATGGACATGCTGGCAGAGAAGTGAAAATATGTATTTTTGTAGTTTAATTCTAGTTGGGGTACCAATATTTCTTATTTAGGCACATGGTTGGGGCTGACTGGGAATGAATGTTCACCTCAGAGCCTCAGTTACCAGTCAGTTTCTGATCTTCTTCTGGGCAAAATCTGGAGACACAAATCTTTTCTGATTCCAAACCATCTTTCTCCAAATTGTCCCAGTTATGTTCAGAGGTCATGAAAAAATAGTATACATTTTCAAAAATTTTCGTGTCCTTCTAAAATTGATATCAATTTCCCAACCTGAAACTGTTATTTATGTCAGGTATTATACTTACTTGGTTTAATCAAGGTTTATGACTCACTATAGGGAAATGGCAACCCACTCTAGTACTCTTGCCTGGAGAATCCCATGGAGGGAGGAGCCTGGTAGGCTACTAGTCCATGGGGTCGCAAAGAGTCGGACACAACTGGGCGACTTCACTTTTATAGGGATTTTAAACTTTAGCATCAATAGGAGGAAGGAAAATATTTCAATTTCCTGAAAAGTACAAGAGACAAGTTATCAATCCTGGATTACCTAAAGGCCTTAATTAAAATCACACTGGTTTTGCCCTATGTCATTGGATCAGGCCCTATTTAGAAGCTCTATTCCTTTTGAATTAAGAGACTTACTGACCACATCCTCTTATTAAACAGCCATAAAATCATCATCATCTTAGAAAAAGCAATGGTATAGGATTGAAGGCAGATAAACAGATAAGCCAGCTCAGCCTGGATCAGGGTATGTGCATGTCTTCACACCTGGACACCCCGTGATTCACATCAGCAGATTGAAATCAGCCACAGCTGAGTATCTGCACTGGAGATATAAAACCCAAAACCAGTGCATATAATCAAGGAAAAAGAAATAAGTTTAAGTGAAATGTGAAAAATAAAAACAAGCCTGGACATCCCTTGTGGAATTTTCTGAGTGATAATAGATGTCATTAGAAGGCAGAGAGAGAGGGATCATAGAAAATCTTATTTGGAGAGAGATGTGTTTCCTCGGTGCCAGAGTAGACTCAGGTATCTCAAGCATTAAATATCATTCAAATATGAAGATAAATGAAACTCTTATTTATGCTACAATCCAAATGAACCTTGAGAACATTATTCTAAGTGAAAGCAGCCAGAAATAAAACGTCAAATATTATTTCATTTCACTTATATGAGATGTCCAGAGAAGTGAAATCACAGACACAGAAAGTCAATTAATGTGTGCCATGAAGTGGGAGCAGGAGAATGGGGAGTGGCTGCTAGAGGGGGATGGAATATCTTTATTAGGATGATGAAAATGTTCAGGAATTTGATAATAGTGATGAAAGCCAGAGTCGTATACTCTTAAAAGATTGTGCTACATGGTATGTAAATTATATCTCAATAAATTAAAAAAAATGATTCATTATAATATACAGAAACCATACTAAAAAGATTATTAGATATATGCTTTTAAATTTAGAATACATACAATAAATGAGGTGATGTGATTTACTGATCAAGATGGCAGCTAAGCTCAAATAAAGTTGTTAAATATTTATCCTGGGGAGAAAGTTTATATTGGAATTCGACATTCTACTCAACTTTTTGGTAAACACCTTAAACTGTTCTAAAAATAAATTAAAAATAATTAAAAAGCAGGAAATATCATTTTATAGCTGTGAAAATAAGTTTTTTGAGTTTGGAACACCTCTTCCCCTACATTCCCTCATTAGGAAATCATGTAAATTATTGTCATTATTATTATTACTGTTCTGAGAATAAGTTCTTATTATGAAAATTTGGTAGAATTTTTATGCATTTATTTTCAGAATGCTCCATTCATTATGTATTTATTCATAATTAAAATGTGTCATGTATGTGTAGGTCATGAATATACAAATAAATTAGAGTGATCTATATTATACACAGCATGAGTGCTACTAGGAGGGATAGAGAAAAAAAGGAAAATGGCTAAACTCCTTATAGGAAATGCCTAACTACAATCTAAAAGCAGGGAAGCAGTCAATCGGGAGGGGGGGAGTACACATTTGCATATGTAATATTAGGAATCAGATAAAGAATCAACAAATTTTGTACTTTATGTTGAAAATACAACAGTGTTTATATGAAAATGCCAGGAGACTCAGCAGTAAAGAATCCTCTTACAATACAGGAGACACACAGGAAACGCATATTCAGCTCCTGGGTCAGGATTCCTGTGGAGAAGGAAATGGCAACCCACTCCAGTATTCTTGCCTGGGAAATCTCACGGACAGAGGAGCTTGATGGGCTAGAGTTCATGGTGTCTCAAAGAGTTGGACATGACTTAGTGACTAAGCAACAAAAACCTCAAGCAAATGGAAGATGAGAAAGAAACCATTTTATTTTTCATAAGATTGAGAGAGGGAAAGTGAAACATTTGCTGCTCAGTCCTTCTGTAACCTCATGGACTATAGCCCACCAGGTTGCTTTGTCCATGGAATTTTCCAGGCATGAATACCAGAGTAGGTTGCCCTTTCCTTCTGCAGACAAATAGTCTGTCCAAAATCCTATTCAGGATCAACACAATGCATTTAATATTCATATCTCTTTAGACTTCTTTAACCTACAGGAATTCCTCAGACTTTCTTTTATCTTTTGTTTTCATTTCTAAGGATTTATTTTCTTACTATTTTAAAGCTTTATGTTGAAGTCTAACACATGTACACAAATCATTTGTTTTCAAGCTTAAATAATTTTTCACAATATAAGCATAAATATGTAACAATCCATTTGAGTAATATAACACTATTTGCACCTACAAACCCCTTCCTGAATTTTTCATTACATCATAATTTCTGCAAGAAAAGGAAAAGACACACATTCACTGTTGTATTGTTTTATGTTTCTTATTCTCATTAACCAAGTAAAACCCACAGTCCTTCTGGCAAATAATTGTCATGGGCAAATAGAATCTGGAAACCAGCTTACATGCTGGCAAATTAAAAATAACAACAGTAAAAAATAACAATTAGAAAATTCTGGAATCACAAATAACATGGAATTTTGTTGTTTTGTTTTGAAAGATTGTTACTATTGCACAAAAGGAAAAGCCTGAAAGTATTATTTATGATAAATTTTACAGAACATTTTTCCCCTATGGATACAGATCTGCTTGGTCTTTGCATCATAGACAAGTGGATTGAGAAATGGAGGGACCAACAGATAAGTGCTAGGAAAGAGGATGTGAATATAAGGTGGGATGTGAGAACCAAATCTATGTGCAAAGAATGAGAAGAAACCAAGGAGGCAGAACTGGAGAAAGACACAGATGTGAGGGATGCAAGTATTGAATGCTTTCAACCTGGCCTCCTTTTGGGGATATCAAAAACCTGTGATAAATATCTGCATATAGGACAATGTAATTAATGTGAGTTCAAACACTTCAATGTTGAAAGCCATAAACATACCATAGATTTTGTTGACCCTGATATTTTCTGCAGCCAGTTTCACAATGGCCATATGCTCACAGTAGGAGTGGGAGATGACTGCTCTATAATAAAACTGAAACTGGAACTTTATCAGTACTAAGGATGGGGTTAAAAGAATGGCATTCCTGAGTGTTACTTCAGCTGCTATTTGGGTATCTAGAAGGGGGCTAAGATGGCAGCATGTCTGAGTGGTTAACAGATGACTACATAGTAGTTCAGGGCTATGGCCAGCAAGATGCCTGATTCTATGCCCTGAAATGTGTGAAGAGCCACATCTGAAGCAGGCAATAATCAAAATATATTTCTGGTACATGAAACCAGAAGATTCCAAGCATTTGGGCACAATACTGGTAAGAAGTACAATATCTGTGACTCCTAGCATGCCTGGGAAAATATA
Source organism: Oryx dammah (assembly GCF_014754425.2). Classification (NCBI taxonomy): domain Eukaryota; kingdom Metazoa; phylum Chordata; class Mammalia; order Artiodactyla; family Bovidae; genus Oryx; species Oryx dammah. Next base: position 47,262,147 of record NW_024070201.1, on the reverse strand, counting down.
CTTGGGCTCATGCAGGCTGGGATCTCATTTGATGATGATCAGAAGCAAGGCATTTCTGATCATAGCAGTGAGATACAGGACACAGAATGGAATCCCAATCCAACACCGCACAGACTCTAGACCTGGGATCCCTATTAGTGTCAACACAAAAGGCATGAAGACTATGATGCTGGAAGTAGGCAGTGTCCTTGGGTCACCTGACACAAACGAAAGACATTTCTCTCAGTGCTACTCCCTCTTGTATTTCCTATTTTCATCCGAAGTCATCATACTGAGTGTGTATGGTTTTGGTAGAGCTCAGAACACTTCATCCACCTCATTCATATATAGAAGGTAAAAGAAAGATCCATAAAGGCACATCATTTTTTTAAGGAACGGCATCCACAGGACCTAAAAATATGATGTGCCACTGTGTTAAATAGAACCAGCTAAATTCCTAAGTAAGGGAATCCACTGCTGACTTGTCTGTTATTTCATCTCGGAACTGTGGACCAAAAAAGTATACTTGTTTAGTTTACTTGGCAATTATGTTTTAGTCAGAGGTTGATGATTCTCTCCATATTTCACATTCCAGTTACCGCTTCAGTATTCTGTTATTCTCAGTTGTCTCTGGGCCAAAAACAATTGGTCTGGTCTGGACTAGTAAGAGTTCGACCATTACATTAGTGCAGAATGCTCTCTAAGAAGGAGAGTAAACATACAAACATTTTGTTACTTAAAAGCAAACTATTTTTGCCTATGTATGGATCTATGTTGTCTGCCTCTGTGTCACACGAGATGTGTTTTCAGGAGAATGTGAGGAAGAGTTTTAGGAAAGGTCATTCAAATATGTGTACATTTGCAGAATCTGGGTCAAGATTTCTTGCTATGTTTTTACTTTAAAACATGTATAATATCATAAAAGAAATGAATCGCCAGTCCAGGTTCGATGCAGGATACAGGATGCTTGGGGCTTGTGCACTGGGATGACCCAGAGGGATGGTACGGGGAGGGAGGTGGGAGGGGGGTTCAGGAAGGGGAACACGTGTACACCCGTGGTGGATTCATGTTGATGTATGGCAAAACCAATACAATATTGTAAAGTAAAAATAATAGTAATAAAAAATATATAAATTCAATTTAAAAAACTGTGGTAAGTTTTGGCTATGTTTCTAATAGTGAAAATACTTAAATTTCTGCTGCTAAAATAAATAAAATAAATTCTATAATACACATAACAAGGTGATTAGAGTGGAGGGACCTTCAGGAAGCAAGAGAAGAGCAGACAAATGTAGAGGTAAGGAGGGACTCATTTTTTATAACTAAAGGATGTAGGAATATCTGTTGTGTATGTGCTAGTCGTTCAGTCATGTCCAACTCTTTGGGACCCCATGGACTATAGCCCACCAAGCTCCTCTGTCCATGGGATTCTCCAGGCAAGAATACTAGAGTGGTTTGCCATTCCCTTCTCCAGGGGATCTTCCTGATCCAGGGATTGAACCCAGGTCTCTCATGTTAGAGGCAGATTCTTGATGTTCCAGTCACCAGGAAAGCCAAGAAACATTGGTAAATGGGTAAATTAATCAGAATATAGACTTTGTTCTTGCATTTAAACTTTCCAGAGCTATCATTACCATGAGACATGATTAATTTAGGCTCATTAATTCTTAATGAGAAATAGATAATCTGGAACATGGGTCATTTTTGTGGGCTCAGGCATAAGAAGTTGATAGAAAATGAAGGCTTGGAGGGACATGTTCCTTAAAAGAAATCAAATATAGAACTATAAATGGAAGACAGAGAGCTGATCAGGGGATTACAGAAATGTTTAAGAAGATAAATTTAAAGTAAGCAAAGAAATTTAATCATATTCAATTCACTGATAATTGAATTTTTTCTGAAAGCTTTTGATCTTATGTGTTACATGAAAGTTATCTGATCAAAATCATTACCCATTAACCATTATATATTTTGAATCAAAAAAATTCTCAAACCGTATATTAGAGAAATATTAGTAAAGCTGTTAAAATAAGGTTAGGTTATTTCATTCTTTAATAGACTTTTGAGTAAAATTGGTTTATGTCAGTAAACTCATGAACAGCTAACACTATACTGAGTGTCAACAAACAGGGCAGCAATGTAGGAAGCAGCTGTGGTTCGTGGTGCTTAACCTCAAGTGAAAGAAACAAGTCAGCCAGAATCACTTTAATGCAGGAAGTTTGCATCGGTAGCTGTGTATTTTAGGATAAATTGGTCACTAAACTAACTGTAGGTTAGCACCCCAATGACTCATTTTATCAATTCATACATCATTGACTCTAACAGTAGTAAAATTTTTCTGTCTCAAAGATAATCAAGTATAGAATAGGAATCCTTTAAGAACTATCAGGGTGTCTGACTTTTTCAAGAGGAAGGAGCAACATTTGAGCATGGTCTGACAAGTACAGATAGTGGGATGGCAGGTGGGAAGTACATAAGTGAGTACAGGGTTGATAGGATGGAGTGAGTATAGGTGGTAATGAAAAGTTACTGAGGTAAACTTGGGAATAGTGAGGCTTATTTGTCAAAAGTTGGAAACTGGTTCTGCTCTTACCAGATATCTGAAGAGCACTGTCAGTTCTTCATATCAACCTCACTCAACTCTTATCAAACACCAACTCTTCTTAATATTTTTGTATTATATATTCTGCAATGCTTTCTATCTGGACCATCTGTAACAGCACCTGGCCAATGTCAAAATCCCACATCCATTTGGTGCTGGAACCATCTGTGATAGGTGGACATCTCAGGGATAGCCTTTCATGCTTTCCTCTTATCTCTGTAATACAGACTTTCTTCATCTTTTATATGTTTGTCTGAGATCATGTTTTTGTGTTCAATCTCCAATAAAACCAAGATCTATATTATTTGGAGGCATAGCGTCAATTTATTCAATTTGAATTGAAGAAGAAAGCTGCTAGCTATCAATTTTAATACTGTTAGTGAATGTGTGCAGCAAAACAATTTATAGCCCTTAAGTGAGAGATTTGTTAGCCAGCAGTCAAACCACAGGAGACCAGCAGTTTTTAGTTATGTCATCGTGGGTTCACCCACACCTATTATCCCTGAAATCATTACCACAACTTGCAGACACCTCCTTACTCTTCTCTTTCCTAAAAGGCTAAATAAGAGACATTTGTATACACCAGTTTTCTTTGTATAAACTGAGTTCCTTTTCTACTGTTTTCATCAACAAAAAAAAATGTCTAAAGTCTAATTAAATATAGACATGCTCCTTTGCCAATGAATTCAGTTTTTAAATGTTTTTAATTAAATGTAATCAAATAAATGTTTTTAATTTCTCTTAAATAAATATTTTAAATATTTCTCTTCCCTTTCAATGAAGGAATTCTGGAAAGAAAAAAATCTGAACCTATAATGTTCTTTTATTACATGTACGCATGCATGCTAACAGTCATATCCTACTTTTTGAGATATTATGGACTGCAGCCCACCAGTCTCCTCTGTACATGAAGTTCTACAGGCAAGAATAAGGGAGTGGGTTGCCATGCCCTCCTCCAGGAGATCTTACCAATGCAAGGAATAAACCCCCATCTCCTGCATTGCAGACAGATACTTTACTGCTGAACCAACAGGGAAGCCCAATCAATCTCTCTCTGTCTCTAAATCCATCAATAAATCTATCCATCTACATCCTATTGGTTCTGCTACTCTGGAGAATCTTCACTAATCCAGTGGTTTAAAAAAACTCAATTGGAAATTAAAAGTTATGGTAAGGTTCTGATAAATAGCTGTAACTCATTTTATGAATTGATGTGCTCAGTTGCTAAGTCATGTCTGACTGTTTGCGACCCCAGAACCGTAGCCCACCAGTCTTAGACTCTGTCCATGGGATTTATCTGGCAAGAATACTGGAATGGGTTCATAACTCCCAGAATAATAGAATATCGGATCAGAGAATGGTAATATTTTCATTTGTGTGCAAGGCTGACACACATGATGCCAAATTTATACTTTATTTGTAAGGGGCACAATTTTTAATTCGAAAAGTCTTAAAGAGTATATTAATAAAGGTAACAGCCTTTGTCATAAGTGATATTAACAAAGTTATAAGATATAAGGTTCATAAGAAAGTGTTTTGTATCATATAATTGTTATATAATAATTCTTGTTACTGGAAAAAATAACTGGAAAGTAAAAAATAAAAATTAGTAATAGAGAATAAAAACATGTTACATTAAGATACATTTCTGTGTATGATAAAATAAAACACAAAATGCTGTACTGAAAATTACAAACATTGTTGAGACACAGTAGACAAGAACTAAAGCAACAGAGAGCTATGTCACCCATATATATTAGAATATTGTTAAGATGTCAGTTCCTTTAAATTTAACCTGTAAGAATCCTAACACATATTTTGCCAATAATTCAGAAACTGATTCTATATTTTATAAGGAAACTCAAGGTGATGGATCCAAAGTAATCTTTTAAAAAGTATAAATTTTGAGTATTACAATATCTTCAATTAGTACTCAATATAAAACCATAATAATCAAGACATTTGGGGATCATCATGGATATAAGGTTAGATTACTGATTCAGAATGGAACTGTTGGAAGAAAACCCACTCTTATATGATCAGCTGATATTCTACAAAGTTGATAAGAAAAGGCAAACATAAACTAAGCAGTAGAAAATGAATGTCTTCCTCTGCAGTGGTGAGAATAGTATTGTTAGGTATTTATCTAAACCTTTATCATTTGTCATTTTATGATCATTTATCATTTATCTAAACCTTTATCACTTATCATTTTTAATGACTAAAGGATATAGGAGCATGGGTAAATGTGTTACTTGATTGGAATAGAGCCTTTTTCTTCTTTATTCACAGCTACCATTGCCATAAGATCTGGCTAATTTAGCCTCATCAATTCTTAATGAAATAGATAATCTGGAATACTTGCATCATTTTTTGTGAACCCAGACATAAGAAATTAACAGTGAAGGGGTGAAAGAGTGAAGGGGTGGATATGTTCCTTAAAAGGAATTAAATATAGAATTAGAAATGGAAGGCAGAGGGCTGACATTGGGACACCAGAGGTAACTCAGCAGAGGCTACAGAGAAACTGAGGAAATTTTCATTATTTCCCAATTCACTGAGAACTAATTTTTCTGAGAACTTGGGTTCATGCCTTATGTTAATGTTCTTTTTTAATTTAAAACATCAGTTGTTAAATATTATGTAATTAGAATCAGGAAATTCTCAAAACAATACATTAGAGACATGTTCATAATTCTGTAAATATAAATTTAGGTAATCTCTCAGAGATTCTCCTCTAAAGTTTCTGTAAATCAGTAATCTCATGATAAAATTATCTTATATTGAAAGTCAACAGATAGGGTGGTAATGCAGGAAGAAGTTGTGATTCATGATGCTAAATCTCAAGTAAAAAAATGAAGAGATAATTTTAATGCAGAATCCCTGTATCTGTTTCCATATTTAGAACAGACTAGTCATTAAAGTAAGCTATTGAATACCCATAGGTTTTCTCCCCAGTGACTAATTTTATGATCAAGCTTTACATCACTGACTCTAATAGTAGTCAAATTTTCTTTCTTAGAAAATCAGACAAAAAGGATAATCAGAATTAGAATAGGAGTCCTTTGAGAACAAACACTGTGTCTGACCTTTTCAAGAGGAAGGAGCAACATTTGAGCATGATCAGACAAGTAGAGAGAAGGTATCAGGTGGGAAGTACATGAGTGAGTAAAGGTTGATGAGATGGGGTGATTATTACTTTAAAAGCTGGTAATGGAAACTTATGGAGATAAACTTGAGAATAGTGAGACCCACTTGACAATTGTTGAGAGCTGGTTCTGCTCTTACCAGATGCCTGAAGCATGCAGTCAGCTTCATATCACTATCACCTATGGTTTAGAATTCTTAATTCTTCTTGTTCTTTTCTATTATGAGTCCTGAAATGCCCCTTGTTTCTATCTGCACCTTCTGTAACAGCACCCGGTCAGTGTCAGGAACTCTAAATCATATGATGCTGGGTCATCTGCAATGGATGGATATCAGTGAGATAAATCTTTCATGCCTTTCTGTTGTCTGTGCATTACAGACATTCTTCAACTTTTATAAGTCTATGTGAGAGCATGCTTTTATGTTCATTCTCTAACAAAACTCAAAATAAGATCTGTATTATTCCAGAACATAGTCTCAATTTATTCAGCTTAAATAGAAGAAAGTTGCCAGCCACCAATTTTAATGTTTCCTAATGGATTTGTGGAGGAGTTATAAACACAAAGTGGGGGATTTATTAGATACTAGCTAAACCATAAGGGTTCCTGCAAGTTTTGATTATACCCTCTTGGGTTCATCCACACTAATATCCCTGAAATCCATAGTACAATTTCCTCATTCTTTTTTTGTTTGTTTGTTTTGTTTTGTTTTTCCACAGGCTAAATATGGAAATAATTATATACACCAATTTTTTTAAAGATTGAGTTCCTCATCTTCTGTTCTCATTGACAAGTCAAAAGTCTACTTAAATGTAAATATGCTCTGGAGCCAATAAATTCTATTAAATAAATATCCCATGGCCCTTCTTTTCAATGAGGCAATTCTGATATGTTATATGTTCTATCTGCTATTAAAACTGGGGTATTGAACACCCCTACTATTTTTTGTGTTGCTATTTATTTCTCCTTTTAGTAACGTTTATGTTTGCTTCATATATTTGACGCTCTAATGTTTATAATATATTTTCATATGAATTCAACCTTTAAATATTGCATGATATCTTTGCTTTCTGTGACAACTTTTTTTTGTTTTTTTGCAACATCATGGAGCTTGCAGAATCCTAATGTCCTGACCTGACCCACAGCAGTGAAAACACTGAGTCCCAACCCCTGACCTGCCAGGGAATTCCCAGTGACAGTTTAATTAAAAGCCTATTTGACTAATAAAACTACATCCACTACTCCCTCTTTGGTTTACCATTGGCTTCGTTTTATTGTAATGGGATGTTTTCTTGGGTAGCTTCTTTCTTGAACTGTGCATCAGTCTATACTTGGTTTTTCTTAAAAATTGTTATGAGTCCTCAGTGTTAAAGGTTGATTGAAGAAACTTTAAACTTGATCACTACTGGTACAGCAACCTGGGTGAAAATTAAAGTGCATGGACAGAGGAATAGCAAAGAGTGAAGAAATATTTGAAGTATTTGTTTAGTAGTCAATTTCTCACATTGCAGGTTTGATTGAGGGCCATAGTTTATTTTAAGATGATATACTGATTCATTCAAAGCACCATCTTTGTTTACATTAATAATATTGAAATAAGCCCTCTAGTATGCTGATTTTGTGTAAGATAACATTACATGTTACTTTAAAGTTTCCAGATTAGTTACTCTTTAATACCTTTGATAAACACCGGAGAAATGTTTAAATTGTTTATCATACAATGCCATTTTTACTGAAGTTCTAAGAAGTCTGATGCATTATCCTTTGCATTGTTAATAGAAGTGTAAATAAGACACAATTATTGTCCTCTATATACTTGCAGTAGGTGATTTCTAAATGCAGTGGAATTTGTCTATGTTTTCAATTCTATAACTTAAACGTTCAAATATGGGCAAAGCTCAAATTGGAAAAATTATTAAAATGTGTGCCTCCTGAAGAGTGTGTTCTATTTAAGTACTGATGATAATTTTATTTCCTTAAAAATATTTATTTCTGAATAAGCCTAATTTTATTTTCATAAGTCCTATTTTGTGCTATATTTCTTCCTCAAAAAAGTTCAATGTTTACAGACTTTAGTTTATATCATATAGTTTTTATGTTGATGATATGTGGTATTATTGATTTTATTTCATATATATATATATATATTTCAGAAAAAGTACCTGGATATTCATTGTAAGGACTGATGCTGAAGCTGAAGCTCCAATACTTTGGCTAGCTGATGCAAAGAGGCAACTCATTGGAAAAGACCCTGATGCTGGGAAAGATTGAGGGCAAGAGGAGAAGGGTATGACAGAGGATGAGATGGTTGGATGGCATCAGCGACTCAATGGACATGAATTAGAGCAAACTCCAGGAGATAGTGAAGGACTGAGAAGCCTGGCATGCTGCAGTTCATGGGACTACAAAAGGTCAGACATGACTTAGCAACTGAACAACAACAAAACAAAAGTAGATGCTATTAAAAATTATCAAAATATGGATTCAGAGACAAATATTAAAAAACAAGATATGACCAAAAGACAACCATGGGTTGTATTAACAGTTTGAAAATATGAATATGTGACATGGTCCTTGGGAGTTACCTAGAATAAATATCTTCTGCAATTTACTTATTTGTGTAGGTCTAGAGAAAAGCTCTTGATTTCAAGGGACAGGCCAAGACAGAAGAATAAATGAAACAATCACAAATCACAATTTATTTCTTTGTAAGAGTAATAAACCAAATTTCTTAAGTATTTGATGATTTGTTAAATATCTCCTCAATTATGAGCATCTGAGAATTAACATATTTTTTCAGGTTGCTATTTAAACTACCATAAATTCTCTTTAGAAGAATCCACTAGTGATCAAGATGTTTGGAGGATACAAATATTGTTAGTACATGGTCACAGATTTGTTTGGTCTTCACTCTATAGATGATTGGGTTGAGAGAAGGTGGAACTAACAGGTAAAGGTTAGATAAAAGGATATGAATGTATGGTGGTATTTGAGAACCAAATCTATGTGTGAAGAAAGAGAAGAAACCAAGGATCAGAACTGAAGGAAGACAGAAATGTGAGCAATGCATGTATTAAAGGCTTTGAATCTTGCCTCCTTCTGGGGCAGTTGAAAGACAGTGATAAAGATTTGAACATAGGACAGAATAATAAAAATTATGTCAAATCCTAAGATAGAGAAGGCAACAAATAGACCATAGACCTTGGTGATCTGTATATCTTCAGTAGGCAGCTTCATAATGGCCATGTGCTCACAATAAGTGTGGGAGATGACTGGGGTTTGGTAGAATTTAAGATGACATTTAATAAGTACCAGCCATTGTGCTACAAGTAAGGCAGGCCTGAGTGTCACCCCAACTCTGATGTGAGTCAAAAGTTGTCCTGAGAAGACAAGGACATGTCTCGAGTGGTTACAGATGGCAACACAGTGATCTAGGGCCATCGCCAACAAGACACCTGATTCAGCACCCTGAAAGGAGTGAATAAGCCACATTTGCAGAAGATATGTTTCAAAAGAAATCTCTGTCAAATGAAGCCAAAAGATGCCTAATATTTTAGGGAGACTACAGGTGCTAAGTGCAATGTCTGTGGCCCCCAACATGGCCAAAAATATGTACATGGGTTTATGCAAGCTGTTTTTATGTTTGATTATCATTATAATTAGGGAATTCCCAATCACAGCTACAAGGTACATGACACACAGTGGAATCCCAATCCAACACTGCACTGACTCCAGGCCAGGAATCCCAGTAAGTGTTAATATAGAAGGCATGAAGTCTGAGCCATTGGATATGAGCACGTTGATTTGATTAGTAGAATCAAAGAGTGGTATGTTGTGCCATCTTCTGATTCCTGTCAAGAGTTTCTAAGTCAAAGAACAAATTCGTTTATTTTAGTTAAATATACTTTAGATTTGGGTGATACCACTTTAACCTTTTTCTATTATTGAAATATATATGACAGATAACATTTTATAAGTTTAATGAGCATGATACAGTGACTTGATACATTCATATATTAGAATATGATTGCCACTGTAGTGTAGGTAGCATCTCTACCATCTCACATAATTACATTTTCTTTTTCATGGTGATAATAAATAAGAACTAGATTCTTAGCATGTTTGATGTTTATAGTACAATAATGTCTATAAAACTATACCATGCATTAGATCTTCAGGTCTTATTTATCTACTTATTTATCTGCATGTTTGTAACCTGAAACAATATGCCCACTGTTCTCTGAGCACTCGTTCCCAGGTAACCACCATTTTACTCTTTGAGTTCATCTGTTTAAAGACTTTGCATATAAATCTTATGATGTAGTATTTGTCTCTCTTTGTCTGCCTTATCTGACTTAACATAACATAATATCTCTAATGTCTATTATTATTGTAACAAATGGCAGGAGTTTCTTCTTCCTGATGGCTAGACAAATTAATTATCCAGGAAATGCAAATCAAAATTACCATGAGATATCACTTTGCTAAAGATCTTCCATCAGTAGACAACAGAGAACAAGTGTTGATGAAGATATGGAGAATAGGGAACATTTGCTCACTGTTAGTGGGAATATAAATTTTTCAACCAATGGAAAACAATTTTGAAGTTCATAAAAAATTCAGAAAAGGGTCTACTGTATGATCCAATATTTCCACATTTGTTTGTATGTTCAAAGGAAGTAAAAATATGATAGTGAAGAGACATATGCAGACCCAGCTCATCTATGTTTATTGTAGTATTATTTTCAATAGTCAAGAGGTGGAAACAACCTTAGTACTCATGAATGAATAAATGATAAAGAAGATAAACAAGATGAAATATGCAACTTATTGTTTCCAGTCTAACTACTGCTCTCTAACCTTCTACCTGCTGCTTAGATACTGGGATTCAAACTTAGCATATACCATTTATTCATATACACATATGCATAAATATATTACATGTTATATATAAATATATGAGATCTTTAAGAATTTTAAAATATTTTACCTTCCTTACCTTATCTAATTGATATTTTTCTAGAGCTAAGTCTCAGCCACAGCAAAATTGGCATTTTAAGTCAGATAGATTTTTTTGTGGATTTTCTGTTTTGTGGAAGTTTAAGCAGTATCCCTAGCTCCTACCCACAAGATGTTGATTGCTTTCTCTTGTCATAATGACCAAATATATATCATACATTGCCAAGTATCCCCTAGATATGGAAGGTGGGGCGTACCACTCCTGGTTGCTAACCATTATTCTAGAGTCTTACATTGGGGAAAATAGCCTTTAACTGAATAAGAATGAATATTTATGTACCTTTAATCAAAATGGGCAGAATAAATCTGGCTATTAAGGTGAATCATTTTTCAGTAAGTAGTAGCCAGATAAAGGAGATGGAGAAGGGCACTCCAAAAAAGAAAGAATTAACAAAAAATTACATAAATGAGACATATGGTGAAATTGTGAATCAATAGTTTTCACTGAAAAATTGTGTCCTAAGCAGAAATGATGATTGTGGAAGATATTGAAAGGGGAAGAATATAAAACATAAAGGTACTAATTTAAAGCAAATAATTTCAAAATCTCAGGTGGCAAAACAGCCCTTCTACCTTTTAAAATTTCAATAAGATAGCCAGTTGACAAAAAGCTTCCTTTTTTGAATGCATAGGCTGTGGAAACCACATTACCTCATGTGCAGCATAAACCCTGAAAGCCTAGTGTTACTTATGACTCCAGTTCTACTTAGCCTGATTACAAGAACCTAAACTTTTAAAGTATTTGGGGGGTTGTCTAAAATCAAACCAGTTAGACTTGTTTATTTTGCTTGTAAATTTTATTTTAATCAGAGTTTGATGAATCCCTTCATAGAGTATCCTTTAGCTACTGTTCAAGCACTCTGTTAATTCTTCATCGTGAAGTCAGCTCAGTAGTGTCTGACTCTTCGTGACCCCATGGACTGTAGCCCACCAGGCTCCTCCATCCATGGAATTTTCTAGGCAAGAGTTTGTCTTTAAATCAGATACAATCAGTTTGGACCAGTAGGTTCTCAGACTCTGATGCATAATTTAATGTAAAAGGCTCCCCATGAAAGAAAATAGAGAAAAAGATACATTTGTCATCAATAAGAATAATATACTTACATATTTATCTATGTTATTTCTTCTGTATAAGACTGGATGACTTTTCAAAAAAAATGTAAAATAAGAGTGAGAAAAGATCATTCAAATGCACATATTTTTGGCTAGCCTGGGTCAAAGTTTCTTGGTTTGCCTATATTTTGCCTATATTTATTCACCTGAAATCTTAAAAATGGTTGTATTCTCAAAATAGTTTCAATTCTGAAATACATATTAGTACAGAAGGAGGAATCTTTAGGATTTAAGAAAATCAGCAGCAGAAATAATAGGGACAGGAGGACTCATTCTTGATAACTACTGGATATGTGAAAATAGTACATGGGTAACTTGGCCAAATTGAGGCTAATTTCTTGGGTTTACAGTGGTCATAACCCCCATGATAATGAAATTAGTCCAATTTCAGCTCATTAATTCTTAATGAAATATACATAATTTGGAAGATGAATCATTTTTTAAGCTCAAGGATAAGAGATTAGTAAGAAAATAAACAATGAAAGAACAGGTTTCTCAAAAGGAGTCAAATATAGAACTAGTTACTTTATATCAGCAAGTTCTATCAGTTAACAGGATACTGAACTATCAACAATATTGAATATTAGCAAACATACCAGAAATGCAGGGACAGCCATGATTTATGCTGATAAACATCAAGTGAAAAAATGAAGTCAGCTAGGCCATTTCATGACAGGAACCCTGTATCAGCTGACATATAGTTAGGATAGACTCAGTCAGTGAATAGAATTAACTAGTTTGATTTTGGCATGTTTGATCCCCAGTGCTTAGTTCAGTGACTCTCTGATCCACAGATGGCTGACTCCTTCTAATAAGGGCAAAGTTTTTTTTCAGAAAAGATCAGAATAAGAATAGGTCTCCTTTAAGTATGAACACAGTATCTGACTTATTCAAAGATAAGAAACTGGTATGTGAGCATCAGATGACAGTATAGAAATAGGATGGCAGGTGGATGTACATAAGTGAGTACAGGACTGATGGAATGGAGTGATTATTATTGAAAAATTTGGTAACTAATATAGGGGTAAACTTAGGAATTCATTACTAGTAAGTAGGACTTACTTGTCAGTTGCTGTGGGGAGCCATGGCTGCTCTTACCTGATATCTGAAAAGTAATACCAATTCTTCATATAACTATTTCTCATTGCTAATCAACTCATTCCTTCTCCTGAGATTGCAGTCTCATTCCTTTACATTCTGGAGTACAATGCCTCTTCTTTTCATCTGCACCCTCTGTAACAGCACCTAATCAATGTCAGGAACTCTAATTCATGTAACTCTAATCCATCTGCAATGAGTTCACCTCTCTGGGACAATCTTTCATACTTTTCTGTTGTTTCTGCAATACAGATATTCTTCATCTTTTATCAGGTTGTCTGAGATCATGTTTCTGTGTTCATTCTCCAACAAAACTCAAAACAAGATCTGTGTTATTCTGGGGCATGGCATCAATTCATCAAGCTTGACTAGAAGAAGAAAGCTTCTAGTCACCAATTTTAATGCTTCCTAATGGATTTGTGGAGAAGGAGGAGTTATGGATGTGAAATAAGGGATTTATTAGCCACTAGCTAAACTACATTGGAGAAGGAAATGGCAGCCCACTCCAGTGTTCTTGCCTGGAGAATCCCAGGGACGGGGGAGCCTGGTGGGCTGCCGTCTATGGGGTCACACAGAGTCGGACACGACTGAAGTGACTTAGCAGCAGCTAAACCACAAGAGGTCTAGAAGTTTTTAATTATAACCACTTGGGTTATCTACACCTAATATCCCTGAAGTCATTATTAAAATTTGCTTATACCTCCTTATTCTTCCTTTTCCTTGTTTCCACAGGCTAAATACAGAGATTATTATACACAGCATTTTTTTAAGTTGATTTCCATTTCTGTTGCCCTCATTTGCAAATCAGTCTAAAAGTCTATTTAAATATAACCATGTTCTACCCCAATGGATTCTATTTACGTAAGTATTCTGTGACATTTCCTTTCAATGAGGGAAATTCTGATATGAATTGCAAGTCCTATCCACTACTTAAAACTGGGTATTGAACTCTCCTACGATATTTGTACTGCTGTCTATTCCTCCCTTTAGTTTGCTTCCTATACTTGGGTTGTCTACTACATGTAATGCATTTTAAAGGTGAATTCACTCTTCTAATATTATATGATGTTTTGCTTCTATGGTGGCTCAGATGGTAAAGAATCCGCATGCAATGCAGGAGGCCCAGGTTCAATCCTTGGATTGGGAAGAGCCCGTGTAGAAAGGAATGGCAACGCCCCCCCAGCATTTTTGCCTGGAAAATTCCCATGGACAGAGGAGCCTGGAGGGTTTCAAAGACTCGGACACAACTGAGCAACTAACACTAACTAACTTGCTTTTTGTGACTTTTTTTTTTTTTTTTTTTGTCTTCCTGCAAGGTTTTCAGAATCTTTGTTCCCCTACCAGAATCAAACCCAGGTCCATGGTAGTAAAAGTGCAGAGTCCTAACAATTGGACCACCAGGGAATTCTCAGTGATAGTTTTAATTAAAAGCCTGTTTTGACTAATAAAATTATGCCCACTCTTGCCTCCTTTAGTTTACCATTGGCATGAAATTTCTTCCTCTATGCCTTCATTTTCAGCCTATGTGTGTTCTTAAATCTTAAATCCTATGACAATACAGTAGAAAACATGTAGTCAATTTTTGCTGTTTATTTAGTCATGTATCTGTTAAATATGTCTGATTATCCATTAATACATTTTTTATTCCTTCTTACATGGTATTTTTTCATGTCTTGCTTCTTATAATTCATGTTATAAAATTTTATTAAACCCAAATACATTATGGTTCACTTTCATTTCTGTGTTAATTAATAAGAAGTCATTCCAAATGTTATTCTACTTACACATCTTTAATAATATGCTCTCTTCCCTTTATTAAAGTGCAATTTTGGGGGATTATTTCTTTCTAGAACTAAGCATCAGTCTAAAATTAGAGACCAGATGTCTCTCCCTGTGTACTAGGTTTTTCTTGAAAATTCTTAGTCCTCAGTCTTAAAGGTTGATTGAAGAAAATTTAAATCAGATCTCTACAGGGACAAAATTCTGAGAATATGAAGTTGTGTGGGCAAAGGAATAGCACAGACTGAAAAAAAAAATCTGAAGGCAAAAACCACTACAAGATTGTAAAGTAATTAGCCTCCAATTAAAATAAATTAATTTTAAAAAATCTGAAGTCTTTGTTTTAGAAGTCAGTTTATCACATGAAAGCTTTGATTGAAGGTCATACTTTAAGATGATATACTGATTCATTCAAGCACCATCATTGTTTGCCATGTTGTACCATGCTAAATCGCTTCAGTCCTGTCCAGCTCTTTGCAACCCCATGGACTGTAGCCCACAAGACTCCTCTGTCCATGGCATTCTCCAGGCAAGAATACTGGGGCAGGTTGCCATGCCCTTCTCCAAGGAATCTTCCCTACCCAAGGACTGAACCCTCAGCTCTAAGTCTCTTGCATTGGCAGGTGGGTTCTTTACCACTAGTGCCACCAGGGAAGCCATCATTGTTTACATTAATAATATTGGAATAAACTCTCTAGTACACTGATTCTCTGTAAGAGGGTGCTACATGTTACTTTAAAGCCTCCAGGTTAGTTGCTCTTGAATACCATTGATAAACACCAGAGAAATATTTAAATTTTTCGTTATACAATACCATTTTTACTGAAGTTCTAGAAAGTCTCAGGAATTATCCTATGTATTGTCAGTGTTAGTCACTCAGTCATTTCCAATTCTTTGTGACCCCATGGCTACAACCTGTTCATCTCTGTCCATGAAATTCTCCAGGCAAGAATACTAGAGTGAGCAATTCCCTTCTCTAGCAGATCTTTCCAACCCCGGGATGGGATCTTAGTCTTCTGCATTGCAGACAGATTCTTCACCAGCTGAGCCACCAGGGAAGGCCATGTATCATTAATACAAGTGTAAATTAGACACAGTTACTTTCCCATAGACACTTGCAGTAGCTGATTTTTAAATGCAATGGAATTTATTTGTTGATATTTTCAGTTCTATAGTAAACATTCAAATATAGGTAAAATCAAACTGGGTAAGAGTTTTAAAATATATGCCTCTGGAAGGGTGTGTTCTAATTAACTATGGATGCTGTTTTTGTTCTTAATCTATACATTTAGCAAAACAAGACTGAGAGCTCAAGGTGGCTCACATCATGAACTCAGACTTAAATTGAAGAAAGTAGGGAAAAAACAGTAGACCTTTCGGGTATGACCAAAATCAAATTCCTTATGATTATAGAGTGGAAGTGAGAAATTGATTCAAGAGATTAGATGTCATAGACAGAGTTCCTGAAGAACTAAGGACGGAAGTTCATAACACTGTATGGGAGGCAGTGATCAAAACCATCTCCAAGAAAAAAGAACTGCAAGGCAAAATGGCTGTCTGAGGAGGACTTACTAATAGCTGAGAAAAGAAGAGAAGCCAAAGGCAAAGGAGAAAAGGAAAGATATAGCTATCTGAATTCAGAATTCCAAACAATACCAAAGAGAGATAAGAAAGCCTTCTTAAGTGATTAATGCAAAGAAATAGAGGAAAACAATAGAATGGGAAAGACTAGAAATCTCTTCAAGAAAATTAGAGATACCCAGAGAACATTCCATGCAAAGATGGGCACAATAAAGGACAGAAATGGTATGGACCTAACAGAAGAAGAAGATATTAAGAAGAGGTGGCAGGAATACACAGAACTATATAAATGAGATAATGACCCAGAAAACCATGACTCACCTAGAGTCAGATATCCAAGAGTGTGAAGTCAAGTGGGCCTTAGGAAGGATCACTACAAACAAAGCTAGTGGAGATGGTGGAATCCCAGTTGAGCTATTTCAAATCTTAAAAGATGATGCAGTTAAAGTGCTGCACTCAATATGCCAGCAAATTTGGAAAACTCAGCAGTGACCATGGGACTGGAAAAGATCAGTTTTCATTCCAATGCCAAAGAAAGGCAAAGCCAAAGAATGTTCAAACACAATTGCACTCATTTCACACACTAGCAAAGCAATGTTCAAAATTCTCTAAGCTAGGCTTCAACAGTACATGAACCAAGAATTTCCAGATATTCAAGCTGGATTTAGAAAAGGCAGAGGAACCAGAGATCAAATCGCCAATATCCACTGGATCATAGAAAAAGCAAGAAAATTCCAGAAAAACACCTACTTCTGCTTCATTGACTATGTTAAAGCCATTGACTGCATGGATCACAACAAACTGTGCAAAATTCTTAAGGATACAAGAATACCAGAATACCTGACCTGCCTTCTGAGAAACCTGTATGCAGGTCAAGAAGCAACTATTAGAATCAGACATGGAACAATGGACTGGTTCCAATAGGGAAAGGAATACATCAAGGCTGTATGGTGTCACCCTGCTTATTTAACTTATAAGCAGAGTACATCATGTGAAATGCCAGGCTGGATGAAGCACAAGCCAGAATTAAGACTGCCTGGAGAAATATCAATAATCTCACATATGCAGATGACAGCACCTTTATAGCAGAAAGCAAAGAGGAACTAAAGAGCCTCTTGATGAAAGTGAAAAAGGAGAGTGAAAATGTTGGCTTAAAACTTAACATTCAAAAAACAAAGATCATGTCACCTGGTTCCATCATTTCATGGCAAATAGATGGGGAAACATTGGAAACAGTAATAGATTTTATTTTCTTGGACTCCAAAATCACTGCTGATGGTGACTGCAGCCATGAAATTAAAAGATACTTGCTCTTTGGTGGAAAAGCTATGATAAACTAGACAATGTATTAAAATGCAGAAACATTACTGTACAAAGATCCATATAGTCAAAAGCTATAGTTTTTCCATTTGTCATGTATTGATGTGAGAGTTGGATCACAAAGAAGACTAAGCACTGAAGAACTGATGCTTTCGAACTGTGGTGTTGATAAGACTCTTGAGAGTCCCTTGGACTGCAAGGAGATCAAGTCAGTCAATTTTAGAGGAAATCAGTCCTGAATATTCATTAGAATAACTGATGCTGAAACTGAACCTCCAATACTTTGGCCCTCTGATGTGAAGAAGTGACTCATTAGAAAAAGCCTGTTGCTGGTAAAGACTGAAGACAAGAGGAGAAAGGGATGACAAAGGATGAGATGTTTTGATGGCATCACCAACTTGATGGACATGAGTTTGAGCAAACTCTAGGAATTGCTGATGGACAGGGAAGCCTGGCATGCTGCAGTCCATGGGGTCACAAAGAGTTGGACATGACTGAGTGACTGAACAACAACAACAATTGTGAATAGACCTAACTAATTTTAATCAATTTTTTGCTATCTTTCTTATGCAAAATATTCAATGTTTACAGACTCTATTTAATAGTATACAGTTTTTGTGCTGCTGATATTAGTATTATTGATTTTATATTATTTTTATGTGTATCAGTATTTTATAAAAAGCAGACATCTAAAGAGACATATCTATAAACAGATGTGATTAAATTTTTTTAAATATAGATTTACAAGTAGACATTAGAAAATGAGACATGGCCAGAATTACAGCTATGTGTTGGGTTAACATGTTGAAATATTGGGTTGGCTAAAAAGTTCATTTGGATTTTTTCATACAATCTAATGAAAAAACTAAACAATTCTTTTGGCCCACTCAATATTAAAGTGTGGCATTGTCTTCGGAATTTATCTTGAACCAACTGCTATTTTTTGTCAGTCCTTATCTATGCAGGTTTAAGTGTTGGTAGAGAGAATGCTCTATGTTTTAAAATGAAAGTTAAAGTCGCTCACTGGTGTCAGATGGAATTCTCTAAGCTAGAATACTAGAGTGGGTAGCATTTCCCTTCTCCAGGGGATCTTACCAACCCAGGGATCAAACTCAGGTCCCCTGCATAGCAGGCAGATTCTTTACCAGTTGAGCCATAATGGAAGACCAAAAATATTGGAGTGGGTAACCCCAAAGAAAGGCAATGCCAAAGAATGCTCAAACTACTGCACAATTGCACTCATCTCACACGCTAGTAAAGTAATGCTCAAAATTCTCCAAGCCAGGCTTCAGCAATACGTGAACCGTGAACTTCTAGATGTTCAAGCTGGTTTTAGAAAAGGCAGAGGAAGCAGAGATTAAATTGTCAACATCCACTGGATCATGGAAAAAGGAAGAGAGTTCCAGAAAAACATCTATTTCTGCTCTATTGACTATGCCAAAGACTTTGACTGTGTGGATCACAATAAACTGTGGAAAATTCTGAAAGAGATGGGAATACCAGACCACCTGACCTGCCTCTTGAGAAACTTATATGCATGTCAGGAAGCAACAGTTAGAACTGGACATGGAACAACAGACTGGTTCCAAATAGGAAAAGGAGTACGTCAAGGCTGTATATTGTCACCCTGCTTATTTAACTTATATGCAGAGTACATCATAAGAAATGCTGGGCTGGAGAAGGACAAGCTGGAATCAAGATTGCTGGGAGAAATATCAAGAACCTTGGATATGCAGATGACACCACCCTTATGGCAGAAAGTGAAGAGGAACTAAAAAGCTTCTTGATGAAAGTGAAAAAGGAGAGTGAAAAAGTGGGCTTAAACCTCAACATTCAGAAAACAAAGATCATGACATCTGGTCCCATGACTCCATGGGAAACAGATGGGGAAAGTGTGGAAACAGTGTCAGACTTTATGTTTGGGGGCTCCAAAATCACTGCAGATGGTGATTGCAGCCATGAAATTAAAAGACACTTACTCCTTGGAAGGAAAGTTATGACCAACCTAGATAGCACATTAAAAGGCTGAGGCATTACTTTGCCAACAAAGATCTGTCTAGTCAAGGCTATGTTTTTCTAGTGGTCATGTATGGATGTGAGAGTTGGACTGTGAAGAAAGCTGAGCACTGAAGAATTGATGCTTTTGAACTGTGGTGTTGGAGAAGACTCTTGAGAGTCCCTTGGACTGCAAGGAGATCTAATCCATTCTAAAGATCAGTCCTGGGAGTTCATTGGCAGGACTGATGCTAAAGCTGAAACTCCAATACTTTGGCCACCTCATGCAAAATGTTGACTCACTGGAAAAGACTCTGATGCTGGGAGGGATTGGGGGCAGGAGGAGAAGATGACGACAGAGGATGAGATGGCTGGATGACATCACAGACTTGATGGACATGAGTTTGAGTAAACTCCGGGACTTGGTGATGGACAGGGAGACCTTGCCTGCTGTGATTCATGGGGTCACAAAGAGTCGGATATGACTGAGTGACTGAATTGAACTGAACCTATCCCTTCTCCAGTGGATCTTCCTGACCCAGGAATCTAATGAGGGTCTCCTGCATTGCAGGCAGATTCTTTACCAATTGAGTTAGGAGGGAAGCCCCAAGTGAAAGTGAAAGTCACTGGGTCGTGTCTGACTCTTTGTGATCCCATGTACTGTATAGTCCATGGAATTCTCCAGGCCAGAATACTGGAGCAGGTAGCCTTTCCCTTCTCCAAGGATCTTCCCAACCCAGGGATCAAACCCAGGTCTCCTGCATTGGTGCCAGATTCTTTACCAGCTGAGCCACAAGAGAAGCCCAGTCTAAAATCAGAAGAATAATGGCAACCATTTAAAATATGAACCTAATTGAATTTTACTTCTTCTAAGAGTAGTAAGCTAATGTTTTAAGTATTTGATGATTTTAAAATATGCCCTTCAATAATGACCATCTGAGATTTAAAATATTTTTTGAACATAGAAGTTTGTACAATATCTATCTTTTATCATGTTGAAATTTCTACTTAGAACTAACCTAAATTCTCTTTAGAAATATCCACTGTGACCAAGATATTTGGGATATACAAATATTGTTAATACATGGTCACAGATTTGTTTGTTCTTCACTCCATAGATGATTGGATTGATAAAAGGTGGAACTACAGGTAAAGCTTAGATAAAAGGATATGAACGTCTGGCAGTATGTAAAAACCAAACCTGTGTGTGAAGAAAGAAAAGGCAAGGAGATAGAGCTGTAGGATGACACAAATGTGGGCGATGAATATATTAAAGGCTTTGAATCTTGCCTACTTCAGGAAAAATTGAAAGATAGTGATAAAGATTTGAATAAAAAACAACATAAAGATTATGTCAAATCCTAAGACACAGAAGGCAACAAATAGACCATGTATCTTGTTGATCCTTACATCTTCTGTAACCAGCTTCACAATGGCCTTGTGCTCACAATAAACATGGGAGATGACTGCTGTTCAGTAGAATTTGTCAATATTTGATAAGCTCTGTGCATGGTGGTAAAAGAATGGTAGCCTTGAGTGTCACCCCAACTCTAATGTTAGTCAAGGATTTTTGGAAGAAGACATTGACATGTCTCAAGGAGTTACAGATGGCCACATAGTGATCTAGGGCCATCACCAGTAAGACACCTGATTCATTTCCCTGGAATGAATGAAGAAGCCACATTTGTAGAAGACAGGCTGCAAAAGAAATTTCTGTCAACTGAAACCAGAAGATCCCTAACATTGGGGAAAATACAAATGCTAAGTGCATGTCTGTGTCTCCCAACATGGAATATATATATATATATATATGTATGGAGTCTGTTTTTATACTTGATTATCACTGTAATTAGGAAATTCCCAATCACAGCCACAAGCTACATAACACAGAATGAATCCCAATCTAACACTGCACTGACTCCAGGCCAGGAATCCCTATGAGTGTTAGTACAGAGGGCATTCAGACTGAGCCACTGGATATGAAATACGAGCATAATGATTTGATTAGTAGATTTAAGAAGTGGTATGGTACTTAGCAGCAGCAGCAGCATGGTGTGTCATCTTCTAATTCCTGTCAAAAAGTGATGAATTAAAGAGAAGAAGAAATTCATTTATTTTAGCTGAACATACTTTAGATTGGGGTTATACTTCCCTTGTAGCTCAGTCTTTAAAGAGTCTGCCTACAATGTGGGAGACCTGGGTTCGGTCCCTGGTTCAGGAAGATCCCCTGGAGAAGGAAATGGCAACTCACTCCAGTATTCTTGCCTGGAGAATCCCATGGACAGAGGAGCCTGGCAAGCTATAATCCACGGGGTCACAAGAGTCGGACATGACTTAGTGACTAAACCACAACCACCACAATTTTTCTTTATTATTGAAATATGCATAAAAGATAATATTAAGTAACTTTAATGTGCACACTATGTTGATTTAATACATTCATAGTTTGCAATATGATTTCCACTGTAGTTTCAGGTAGCATCTCTACCATACTAAATATTTTATTTTTCATGGTGGTAATAACCAACATCTAAATACTTAGAATGTTTGATGTTTATAGTACAATCATGTCTACAAAACTATACAGTGCCTTAGACCTCCAGGTCTTATTTATCTACTAGTTGCGTATTGCATCCTTAAACAGTATCTCCTCTGTTCTCTCACCACCCAGTCTCAGGTAATTGCCATTTTATTCTGAGTTCATCTTTTTAAAGGCTTCACATATAAACCTTATAATGCAGTATTTATCTTCCTTTGTCTGCTTTATCTCACTTAGCATAATATCTTTAAGTCCATTACTATGGACAAGATTTTCCTCTTTCTCATGGCTGAATAAACTAATTATTCAGGAAATGCAAATCAAAATCATGAGATATCACCTCACACCTTCTAAAAGAGCTTCCACCAATAAAAGAGCTTCCAACAACAGATAACAAGTGTCAGTAAAGATGGAGAGAATAGGGAAGCTTTGCATAGTTTTGGTGAGTATGAAAATTTGTTCAGCATATGGAAAACAATTTGAAAGTTCCTAAAAAATTAAGAAAAAGATCTACTGTATGATCCAATAATTCCACATTTGTGTGTATGTGTAAAGGAAGTAAAAACATGATAACAAGAGA